>NC_135784.1:114051927-114416927 GCF_051106095.1 Pogona vitticeps
CAGTACTTCTGTATTTTGAAATAGAATTTAATATCCAGACAGCCCGAAAAACCTACAACAACCATTGTCAGGTTACTTTCTTAGCTTACAGCATCCAGAATTAGCCAGCCAACATTGTGGTGGACAATGTACATCAAGTACCTTTTTGAGCTCTGTTTTGAATTATGTTTCCTCTTACAATATAAGCAACACTGGGGGTACACAAAATGTTAGTTGGGGATTGAGCTTTATGGATGGTTTATACTGAGAGGTGGAAGTAACAAAAAAAGGTGCTATTTTGGATTGGCACTTGGTTTGTTTGATACACATACACTGGAAAATTAAACTAAGATGTTTTTCAAGATTCATCCTATATCTCTAAAGGCAATCACCCCGATTTCTAAACTTTGCAGAAGTGTGATAAAATTGAAGTGTAAAATTGTTTTATATATATTTATTGTTTTATTTTATGCTGTTAGCCACCTAGGGTGGTCTTAACCGACCAGATAGGCGGGATATAAATAAAATAAATAAATAAATAAATACATACATAAATAAATAAATAAATAAATAAATAAATAAATAAATAAATAAATCCAAAAGAGGCTTCATTTTTGTGTGTAAAACAGAAGGACTGGTGGATAAAACATCGTCGTTGTTGTTCAGTCGTTTAGTTGTGTCTGACTCTTCATGACCCCATGATAAAACATAGTAAAATGAAGAAGGCATCCCCCCAAAGAAGAACTGAAATGAGGGAAATATGAAAATGTTTGTTCTGCACATCCCTAGTTTTGAACCAAAGTTTCTTGTCCCAGCTCCTACACTATACTACACTGTCCTGTCCTTCTAGGATCAAGGGTTACCAAATATACTGATGGAAAAGCCATGCAACAATTAGTGTGATTAGTTTGAGTAATCGGCAGCTTCATACAATATACAATTAATCTGCACTATTATTTAAATAATTTGCATGATTATTGGCATAATGTGCATGATCTGCAAATGAGGCAATCTGATTCGCGTAATACAGCAACTCAAAGCAGAATCTGGCAACCTTCAGCAGGGGCAGAAATGAATTAGGCGTAGCAAATTGTACTCCCCTTCTCCTCCAACAATTGGAGGTGGAGCATATGTGTGGGTGAGTGATGCTTCTTGGATACTTGCTACAGTTTAAATCTCTTGTCCTGGTTTGATGCAATCAGATATTAGGGTGGTGGTGGTAGTCTGATTATTCTTTTTACAAAGTACACAGATGAGGTTCATTATAGCTTGCCAGAAAGCCAATGACTATTCACTTTCACTAAGGGAGGAACAAACCTGTCATGTTCAGTCTTGCTCAGTTTCTTATTTATTGTTTGCTAATTTTATAATTTTATGACCGGATTATTTTTGTTTTTGTTAAATATTCTGGATTTTATCACACTGTTCACTGCCCATAATCATGCTATGCACTAATGGGATGATTGGTTGGTTGGTTGAATGAATGAATGAATGAATGAATAAAGTCCCCAAATATGCATATTTTTCAACATGCTTCTACTTTAGTTTGCAAAATGTCTAACATTCACATATTTTCAAGCATGTTTCTTCTGATCAGAGGCATTCCCCTAAATTTTATCTAATGATAAATACGTTTGCATTAAACTCTGAACCAAACAAATCTCTCTTCCTCCCGTATTTTCACAAATTGTGCCTACCATTCTTTCCAAACGTTCCTTAAAATGAACACATTTTTGCAGGTCTTTAGTTATAAGTAACAGATAAAATTTTCAGAATAATCTCCTGGAATGTGCAGCACACTTTTTTTGCTGTTTCATATTCCTACAAATTGAGTTCTGTGGGAGTTCCCCCTCACCATTTATTACCAATACAGTCTCCTCAAGTTAAAACTGAAAGCACTGTGGTCACTCAAGTAGAGAACTGTTTTAGAAATATGCAAATGGCTACACTATCCTCTTCTCAAGATGTCTCAAAATCCTGCTGTTTCCCACTTTACCCATGAATTCCAGGAAGAGCTGACAAAGGCATTGTGTTAAAATTCCAAAGATCTTCTGCTTCTTAGATCATATTGAGCTACCAATCGTTCTGCCTAGAGATGGCACGTACTGCCACAATTTGTGCCAGTTTGTTCTTTGGATGAACAGGTGTTCTGTGTTTCCCAGCTCTGCCTCCACTCAGAGGCGGTGCCCCCAATTCTCTGTCCCACCTCTTTCGGGTGCTCCTCTGCCCACCTCTAGTTCTGACTAAAAGTGTAATAGGAAAAGAAACTGACAAATCATAGAAGCAGAGAATAATGGAATTGAGAGGGGCCTATAAGGACTTCAAGTCCAGCCCCTTGCTCAACGGAAGAATTCAAATCAAAGTATATTTGACAGATGACTATCTAACTTTGTCTTGAATGTCTTCTCTGTTGGAGCGCTCAACAATTCCCAGGGTAATTGGTTCCATTGTTGTTCTGCTCTTACAGTTAAGATGTTTTTCCTGATATTCGACCAATATCTGAGTCAATTGTTGTGTGTCCTGTACTCTGGGATGACTGATCCTGCCCATTTTTTGTATGACTTTCAAGTATTTGAAGAGTCCTATCATATCTCCTTTCAATCCTCTTTTCTCAAGGCTAAACATGCCCAGTTCATCCAGTCTTTCCTCGTAGAGTTTAAAGTGTAGTGCCCGGAACAGAGCACAGTACTCACTATGAAGCCTAGCAAGTGCTGAATAGAGAGGAACTAGTACTTCAAGTGATTTGGAAATACTTCTCTAAATGCACACTAAAATAGCATTTGCCTTTTTTGCAGCCGTATTGCACTGTTGGCTCATATTCATCTTATGATTGACAACAATTCCAAAATTCTATTACTAAGCCAAGTCTCTCTCTCTCTCTCTCTCTCTCTCTCTCTCTCTCTCTCTTTCTGTCTCTCCCTCCCTCCCTCCCTCCCCCTCCCTTCCTTCTTCTCTCTCTTTCAGAACAAAGTAGCTCCCATCTTGTAACTGTACTTTCTTGACTCCTGAGACTACAACGCTTCCTATCCATGCCCTTGTGATTTCACACCTGGATTACTGTGGATTACAGTCTTCTAGTGGGGCTTCTTTCTTCTTCACTTCGTTCTTTCACCCTGGTACAGAACAGTGTGATACGGGTGTTTTTAAACTCCCCATATTTCAGCTGATAGGCATGTATGTGTGCAGAGACAGCAGGCCTGGCTCCCACAAGGAAGAGGACCAGGACCAGGTGGGGAGGTGACTGAGGCAGTGGGAAGGGAGTGGAGGGGATCTGTTTTGCCAAAGCAAGACAAAGTGCTGAACAGAAAAAAAAGTCAGCATTTCATTTTGGCAAAACAGCATTCCCCCCCCCCCCAGTTCATAGTTCAGTTTATGCCCATCTCTACTTACAAATGATAAGTTCTTTGTAACTAATTTATTTCTCCAGTCAAGCTACCTCTATTGAATCAGCCATGTCAGTGGGGCTTACCACCAGGTACTTGAGCTTAGACTGGAGGGCCTGGCATGCTCTGGTCCATGGGGTCACGAAGAGTCAGGCACGACTTAACAACTAGACAACAACACTTGAGCTTAGAATTGCAGCATCAGTAAATACTGGTGGTGGAGGGATAAAGATCTGCTGAGGTTTTTTAGGGTTGTGTTTTGTAAAATACATATTTTCAACCTTTATAAATGTTGGTGTACACTATTCTTCATCAATTTCTTCTTGCATGGGCCAGTGTCAGATCTGGGCTTACTATTATGCCAATATTTTACTAATCCCATGTATTTTACAACTTCTATCTTTGGTGTGCATATATTTATTTTTAACTTTGTCTTAAACTACCTTCAGTAAGTTTTACATCACAGGCCGGTGGACCACAGATTTTTTCAAAAGTAACTAATAAGTAACTATTTTAGCTACCTTTGAGCAACAGGAAAATAAAGAGGAATGTTTAGAAAAGCATAGTAATTACCAAGTGAGAGAGGGCTTGGAAAACAATTGTAAATAGTACAATCCCCGCCCCCCCCCCCTCAGTAAACCTTCCTTGGTACTTTCCCAGTTATTATATTGAACAGCGTGTTCAGGGGAATGGGCAGATAGTAGGATTTCTCTCTTGGATTTGGTCATACTGACAATTGTGCTAGCAAATGGGGAAGTGAAAGAAGAGATTGCATTCAGATGGCATTTGTAGAAGAAGCCCTATTGAAATGTGAACTAGCTTGACATTCCCATTTCTACTGTGGATTTTCCATAGATCTTGGTTTCGTGTACTTAGAATCATAGAATCATAGAAAAGGGAAGCTTGTAAGGGGCCTACAGGGCCATAAGGCTCAAGGCAAGAATACAATCAAAGCATATCTGCCAGGTGATTATCCAAGTTTTTCTTGAATGCCTCCAGTGTTGGAGCATTCACCAACTCCCAAGGTAACTGGTCCCACTGTTGTACTGCTCTAACAGTTAGGAAGTTTTTCCTGATATTAAACTGAAATCTAGCTTCCTTTAACTTGAGCCCATTGTTGTGTGTCCTGCACTCTGGGACAATCAGGAACAGATCTTGCCCCTCCTCTGTATGATAGCCTTTCAAATATTTGAAAAGTACTATCATATCACCCCTCAGTCTTTTCTTAAAGCTAAGTTTCAAGTCAAACATGGTTTCTCAGTAGCTCCTCTCAGCTATTTGTCGTCACATGGACAAGAAGAAAGGGATATGTATATGTAGGTTTTATTTATTTATTTATTTATTTATTTATTTATTTATTTATTTATTTATTTATTTATTTATTTATTTATTTATTTATTTATTTACTTACTTACTTACTTACTTACTTACTTACTTACTTACTTACTTACTTACTTACTTACTTACTTACCGTCCATCTAGAAGGTGTCTACTACTTTTATGAGTGATGGCAATACTTCCATCACTCCCCTCCAGGGAGACAGCATACCTGGCGAGTCCATGTTTTATTTATTTATTTTATTTATTATTGGATTTTTATCCCGCCCTTCTAGATAGGAGTCTACTCATGGATCCTCCCAGCATATTTCAATCTCAATTCCACCAATTTCCATGGTTCTTACCACCTGTGTTTCACTTCTCTTGAATTCTTGTTTTACTGAAGGATTTGCAGGTTTATACTTTGCTATAATTTACAGGTCCTCAATTTCCTTTTGTCTTCCCTCATGTATATTGACAGAACAAGCAAATGTGCAGTACATATGATTCCAGCAACATTCATTGCAAGATGATCCTTCTTAATAGTGAGTGAATACTTTCACTCCTCCAAATGCACATATATGGAACCCAGCTCTTCCTGTTATTTATTCATCTATATCAGTAGTTTGAAGCGGAATCCCATGTGTGATTTCTGGGAAGAAAATTCATCTATGGTACATGAGCCTGGCTTCCATTGGTAAGATTATCTAGGACCACAGCCTCTGGAAACCATTTTGGTTCCAAACCTTTGCTTTATCAGAATGTCAAATTCAACTGAATAACTATGCTGACATAATTCAATGTTATGCAGTTGACAGCTCTAATTGTGTCAAGGCAGAAGTGCTATTCACAAAACAATTCCACAGGCATATTACACAGTCCATCACAACAGAAACCATGTGACAGATTGTGCAATTTGTGTTGCCTGGACATAATGCCTAGCAAGTTTACTTAGATGTAACTTTACACTGTGCAGTGACAAACAGGATTCTAGACTATATCTTGAACCGCTATGTGTTTAACTGCTCAGGGCTACATGCATGCTTCAAGACTTACAAGTTATGGTCAATGGGTCTAGTAACTCATTAAGAAACTAGTGAGAAAGACTAGTTTCACAATGTCTACTAAAATATGTATTCAGACATATGACTCCTTAGTATGCCTACAGTGATTTCTTAACTTAAGGCAATGCCTCTCCAAAATTTTCACAACTTTTGGAGAACTAGGCAGGAGGATTCAGACTGCTATGTGTAGGCCAGGATAAAGTAATGGAATAGAATGGTAGAGTACTGAAAAGGGCCTATAACACTTCAAACTATATGTTTGTTCTATCGTAGAGAATCAAGTAGAAACTAGCAAAGAAAGAGGCAGAACCGATGAGAATGTTTTACTCTGTTACAAGAGGAAAACATGAATGGTTCTTTTTTAAAAAAAATATAGATAAATGAATAAAACCTGTCAGGAAAAGCAATACAAACAAGAGAACAAAAATACTAGGAGAAATGGTTCGAGTCCACCTGTCTCCTGAATTCCAACACTCTACTTGCAGAGAAATACAATTTTGTTTTGCTTTTTAATTATTAAGCTGGGAAATTATTTCCTCTTTTTAGTCTATGTCTGTGGTTCAATTCATTTCCCTCTGTCTTATCAAACAGAGACTCCCTTATGTCTTTCTGTCAGAAGTGAACTTTTGCTTTTGTTTGTGGTGGATTTTATTTTTAAGCCTGTGATTATTTGCATACTATTTATGGCACAGGCAAGCAGTAACAGTTGTAGATTCCCCATTCTGCTCTTGCGTACTCTTCACCTTAAGAGATGGTGAGTCATACATTCGTGGCGGAGACACCAGTCTCATAGCTCTTGGGCTGACTTTTTTTTTTTTTAAATGAGGCTACTCAAGAGTGTAAGCTGGAGCGGAGCAAAGCACCAATAGATAGCTGGGGATTTTCTCATTTGATCAGGCCATGTGTATTTCACTAAAACTGAAGAATGGGCAACAACAGCTTCTTGTTAGATTTTACACTCTTCTTAAATCTTTACTCAGAAACGCTAAGGGTGAAGAACATGTAAGTCTCCGGAAAGTGTGGCTCTCCACATGTTAATTTACTGCAACTCCCATTAGCCACAACCAACAAGAGTAATGGCAATTTATTTATTTATTTATTAAATTTATACCCCCGCCCCTCTAGACCGTGTCTACTCGGGGCGGCTTACAACATAAAATAAATCAATATAAAAATATATATAATCATAAAAATACAATTGCAATATTAATTAAGACAATTAATTTAAGAAAGGATTACCAAGATGGGATAGAATAAGAAAAGAAGAGATAAAAAGACAGTTGTTTTCCCACACTATTGATGGGCCGAGAAAGACCTGGCCTTTGGATGTCTAGATCTTTCTGGGTGGTTCACATGTATCTTCAAATGCAGGTGGGTTGGGTTTGTTTGTGAGTTTTTGGGGGTTTTTTTTGCATGGCTGATACTGTCTTCTTAATTTTCTCTGTTCTTATGCTCTATTCCCTTACAATCATTACATACCGTCAAGTCAATTCTGACATATGGTGAAACTATCCAGGATTTGTTTTTAAATATACAGTAGAATACTTAGAAGTGTTTTCCAGTCCCTTTCTTCATCTGGGGGCACGCTGGGATTGTGCAGGTTGCTCAAGGCGACACAACCTGCCTCTTCTCTTCAGAATCACAGTGGGGAATCAAACTCCTAATCTGTGGCTCCCCTCAAGTCATTGAGCTATCCAGCCAATTCTATTCCATTCCATAAAGCTAAAAATGGCATTATAGTCTAATCAGAATAGTGTTTTCTCCCCTGCAACAGTCTTGATAATAAAGAGTTTGACAGCAAAGAGTTATAGTGTGAAGGGTTTCTTGAACAATTCCTTATATATATTAGTCAGTATTCATCGGACCATCTCTCCTGAAGAACCATTACCCATATCACATGTTCTTCATGGGCTTCTTAGAATGGTGACACTGAGAGGCCAAGGAAACATTAACTAGGAATTGAGCCTTTTCAGTGGTGGCCTGTCCTTCTGGAATTCTCTTCCACTGGACTTGCATCAGACCCCATCCCTCCCTATTTCAGAAAATGGGGGAAAGCAGAATTTTAAAAAGCAAGCTTTAAGAGCATCCTGCCTCTGAGTTAGGTTTTTTCCCCCTCCTTCAGAGCTTAATCTCTCATAGCCATATTTGATTATGTGGATTTTCGTACATCTTTAGTAACTTGTTGTTTTTCCTGTGTGTTTGCTATATAATTTTGTGATATTATATTGATGTTGGGGGGTAATGATATTTGTTGTGATTCAGTCCTCTTTGTGCACTGCCCAGAGTAGTGAAATCTCATTGGGTTGGACCATATAATGAATGAATGAATGAATGAATGAATGAATGAATGAATGAATGAATGAATGAATGCATGCATGCATGCATGCATGCATGCATGCATACATACATACATACATACATACATACATACATACATACATACATACATACATACATACATACATACATACATACATACATACAGTCCCAGCATTGTAGTGGAGCTAGGACTCAAAGGATTGAAGTCTCGGGACTTTCTGAGTGGCATAGACCATGGCATCACTTGCCACTCTGCTCAAATGCCTTTGTTCCCTCTGAGATTAGTGGGAGGGCTCCCATGGGAGAGAAATGTACTTTCCTGGGGAAAATATACTACTCTAATGTAATGCGAAGGATTTCAGGAAAGTTTGATTTTGAATGAATATTTGTGTTTAGTCGTTTAGTCGTGTCCGACTCTTCGTGACCCCATGGACCAGAGCACGCCAGGCCCTCCTGTCTTCCACTGCCTCCCGGAGTTGTGTCAGGTTCATGTTGGTTGCTTCGCAGACACTGTCCAGCCATCTCATCCTCGGTCGTTCCCTTCTCCTCTTGCCATCACACCTTCCTAACATCAAGGTTTTTTCCAAGGACTCTTTTCTTCTCATGAGATGGCCAAAGTACTGGAGCCTCAGCTTCAGGATCTGTCCCTCAAGTGAGCATTCAGGGTTGATTTCCTTTAGAACTGATAGGTTTGTTCTCCTTGCAGTCCAGGGGACTCTCAAGAGCCTCCTCCAGCACCACAACTCAAAGGCATCAATTCTTTGGCGGTCTGCTTTCTTTATGGTCCAGCTCTCACTTCCATACATCATGACAGGAAAAACCATAGCTTTGACTATTCGGACTTTTGTTGGCAAGGTGATGTCTCTGCTTTTCAAGATGCTGTCAAGATTTGTCATCGCTTTCCTCCCAAGAAGAAGGCGTCTTTTAATTTCAGGGCTGCTGTCTCCATCTGCAGTGATCATGGAGCCCAGGAAGATAAAATTTGACACTGCCTCCATATCTTCCCCTTCTATTTCCCAGGAGGTGATGGGACCAGTGGCCATGATCTTAGTTTTTTTGATGTTGAGTTTCAGACCGTTTTTTGCACTCTCCTCTTTCACTCTCATTACAAGGTTCTTTAATTCCTCCTCACTTTCTGCCATCAGAGTGGTATCATCTGCATATCGGAGGTTGTTGATATTTCTTCCGGCAATCTTAATTCCGGCTTGGGTTTCTTCCAGTCCAGCCTTCCGCATGATGTATTCTGCATATAAGTTAAATAAGCTGGGGGACAATATACAGCCTTGCCGTACTCCTTTCCCAATTTTGAACCACTCAGTTGTTCCATGACCAGTTCTAACTGTTGCTTCCTGTCCCACATATAGGTTTCTCAGGAGACAGATAAAGTGGTCAGGCACTCCCATTTCTTTAAGGACTTGCCATAGTTTGCTGTGGTCCACACAGTCAAAGGCTTTCGCATAGTCAATGAAGCAGAAGTAGATATTTTTCTGGAACTCTCTGGCTTTCTCCATAATCCAGCGCAAGTTAGCAATTTGGTCTCGAGTTCCTCTGCCTCTTCGGAATCCAGCTTGTACTTCTGGGAGTTCTCGGTCCACATACTGCTGAAGCCTACCTTGTAGGATTTTGAGCATAACCTTGCTAGCGTGTGAAATGAGTGCAATTGTACGGTAGTTGGAGCATTCTTTGGCACTGCCTTTCTTTGGGATTGGGATGTAGACTGATCTTTTCCAATCCTCTGGCCACTGTTGCGTTTTCCAAACTTGCTGGCATATTGAATGTAGCACCTTAACAGCATCATCTTTCAAGATTTTAAATAGTTCAACTGGAATGCCATCACCTCCACTGGCCTTGTTGTTAGCCAGGCTTTCTAAGGCCCACTTGACTTCGCTCTCCAGGATGTCTGGCTCAAGGTCAGCAACTACATTGTCTGGGTTGTCCGGGATATCCAAATCTTTCTGATATAATTCCTCTGTGTATTCTTGCCACCTCTTCTTGACGTCTTCTGCTTCTGTTAGGTCCCTCCCATTTTTGTCTTTTATCATGTTCATCTTTGCGCAAAATGTTCCTCTAATATGTCCAATTTTCCTGAACAGATCTCTGGTCTTTCCTTTTCTGTTATCTTCCTCTATTTCTTTGCATTGTTCATTTAAGAAGGCCCTCTTGTCTCTCCTTGAATATTTAAGAGCCATTAAAAAGATTTGCTTCTTATTTGCAGACATTCTCCAATCCAGCTGCCTCCACTTGTTGGCTGCCCTTGTTGGCTAGCTATCTATAGGGATTACCATGAAGAGCACCAGAAATTCCAGTTTACCATCACAACATTGTTCCATCAAAATATTTTTGATTACACCTTTCAACAACAAAGCAGAATGGCAGGGCAGCCATAACCTTCGTTATAAGGTTAAGCCCGTAATTACTGATTAGGCATATGATTCTTATGACGATATAGCATTGTGAGACTTTTAGCAGAGACGTTCACGGTTCTTGATTCAACAGTCATAGCATAACATGTGTAACTACCTCCAGAGGAAGTACATAATGTCTTGTGTCTGGGTTTAGAGAGTTTCTGTTCAGTATTGTTTGGTTATGAGGAGAGCTTCCTTCTCTGCTATTTATATTCCCCCGTTTATGCAAATTTAACAATACAGATTTGTTGTTGTTGTTAGTGGAAATTCTTTACTTGGAATCTCTCCCAATAATGAGCTAGTCTGTTTCAGGCAGAGAAAGGCGACATTTTAAAGTGGCCGAGGATGGCCGTACAATTGGCTGTGCTGGCTGGGGAATTCTGGGAGCTTTCTATTGCTAGTTTAGTCCAAAAGACAATACGCAAATCCAGCAATATAACCCCAAGTAGGTCTCCTTTTTTGACCCAACTCCGGGAGGCAGTGGAAGACAGGAGGGCCTGGCGTGCTCTGGTCCATGAGGTCACAAAGAGTCGGACACAACTTAACGACTACACAACAAACAACAACAGGTCTCCTTTAACACTTTCCTTTTAGGCAAAAGACTGAGACCTCCCACCCAAAAAAGAAAAGAAGAAGCAGAATGGTATTTATTTATGTAGCCTTGCTCCAAGAATATAATGCTGGTAAGATCTATTTACACATTCAAGTACCCCTCACCAAACTGGTTCTCCCGAAAGTTTTGGCATGTATTTGGGTCCATATGCAGGTTTTTAGTGGAGATAAACCAAATTTTAGTGGAGATAAACCACTGAGCTATCCAGAGTACTATCCACCTAGGAAACCCTTGAAAAGATTACCATAAATTTGACCTGGTGGCACATGTTATACAACTATGGCCTCAATCCAAATCCACATAGGAGGTGCAGTGTCTGTGTGACAGAACTTCTTTCCCATTCTCCCAATCACAGTCAGAATTAGCTGGAGTAGGTTTTAAGGGTACATTGGAGGCTGCAGGGGGGGGGGAATACCCTCTTCTAATTCCACAGATGAAATCAGGACTTGGGGCAGATTCCATTGACCTCATTAGATCCAATCCATTATATGGTTGTCAATGGAACATGATGCTTTTCCCCAACTGTGTTCATTATACCAGGTCAAGGACCTATTAAGGACTTCTGAATCTTGCGGGTGGGAACCTATGCTAGTTTCTGGTCTAATTCAGTATTTCTTCTGTGTAGTTTTAATTCAGAATTTCATATTTACCCATTACTGGGATTTTTGTTGTTGTTGTTGTTTTTCTCTTATATTGCCAGAACAGTTTAATGTTTTGTTTCAATACAAATAACTAAAGGCAGTTTATTTTAAAATACCACTATTTCTGCCTGGAAAAATAGTATTTTCTGAATGCTGTGAATTTACCACCATATGTTTATAGAGAAATTGCTGCATTATTCACTAACACAGTAAGTCTTTAACTGAATAAAACATTTATTCATTCTTTCATTCAACCTATATATCACATGATTAGTGGAAGCCACTATGATTAACCGATAACATTAATACTGTTAGCATAGCAGGTCAGAAGGAGAGGGGACGTCCTAGGGGGAAGCAAAGCAATGCACTCAACAGATTAAGCAAAAATTTCTACATCAAGAATTAATTTTCAAAACATCATATAAAACTACGACCTGTCACTGAAAAATGGTTTTGAATGTGTGTTATTTCTTAGTTTGATATTTTTATTTTTAAAAATAAACTTTCTATTGAACTATTATGCTCCCTTAGCTGCCCAGATTTCATGATATATTTCATTGCCAGCTTAACATTATAATAACCATGGATCAATACAACATTTACTAATTACATGCTTTAACACAGTGGTTCTTAACCTTGATTATTCAGGAGTTTTTGAACTGCAACTCCCAGAAACCCCAGCCAGCACAGCTGGTGGTGAAGGCTTCTGGGAGTTGCAGTCCAAAAACACCTGAGTAACCCAAGATTAAGAACCACTGCTTTAACATTCCATTAATTTCAATGGGGCAATAATGCATACCCGCTGTGATTTCATTCTGCTTTAGGCTTCTGTAGAATTTCAACCTGCTAGGTTTTGGTTGATATCATGCCTAACCTTTGAGACAGATTCATTACACAAGAGGTTCTGCAGTTTGGGAAGCTTGTTCTGTATTATCTTCCTTACTTTAGAAATCCATATACTTTGGGAAGTTGCCCTCCTTTCTTAACTGCAATAGGGGAAAATTGCATGCATGAATAAATTTGGGTCAGATGAGCAAGTTCCTTTCCAGAACAAAGGGAAAAAACATTAGTATGTTTGGTGTGTTCAGTTTGTATATATGGAGAGAACTATAGTCATATTAAGGGAAGTTTTTTGATTTGTGGCCATTGATGTAAGAATATCACTTTCATAATGTCAAGGAAAAAGAAGCAGAGAAACTCCATTTTAATTTCATGAGATCAATAAAACTTGTTAACCTCAGTTTACTGAGACAGGGAGGCAGGCTGCAATATGGCCCAGTTCATGTTGGATGTAGTTGCATCTTTTTCATTTGTCTGATGCAAATGAGGATAGATTTTCAGCTCAGTTCATTTTCTAAAAAGTTACCCAATTTTCAGTTTATAAAAAAAATCTGAGACAGAAGGAACTTGAGGTTTAGATACATTTTAAAATGAGAGAAAATAGGATTGACATATTTTTCCCACCCGTATTTGTGGTTTCTACCAGCTCAAATCATGATCAGAAAATTGTGACTATCATAATTATTAACCTCACCTTTGATGTTGTCGTGTCTTGAATAATTCTGGTCACTGCTTATCGAGTAAGGTAAAGGTAAAGGTTCCCCTTGATATTTAGTCTAGTCATGTCCGACTCTAGGGGGCAGTGCTCTTCCCTGTTTCCAAGCCAGAGCTTTTTTCTGTAGACAGTTTCCGTGGTCACGTGGCCAGTGCAACTAGACACGGAACACCGTTACATTCCCACCATGGTGGTACCTATTTATCTACTTGCACTTGCATGCTTTCGAACTGCTAGGTTGGCAGGAGTTGGGACAAGTGACAGGAGCTCACTCTGTCGCATTAATTTGATCTTACGACTGCTGGTCTTCTGGCCTTATAGCACAGAGGCTTCTGTGGTTTAACTCACACTGCCACCACGTCCCTACTCAAGTAGGTTACCACAAAACTAGGACAACCTCAGAAGAAATTAATGAAAATTTTGAAAAGAGCAGGATCACCTTTCTCAAAAATGTTGACACATTTTACCTAATTTTTTGGAGGAGATAGGGAAACTGTAAGTAAATATAACAAAGGTTAATAAAATTATGAATGGCAGGAGAGAAGTAATTAAAAGAAACTCGAGGATTCAGTTCATCCAAAGTGAAGCAAATCAGAGCTCTCTGAAATGCCAAATATTACTTTTCGGGGTCAAAAAACTTTTTTTTAAAAAAATCACTCACTGGGAAACTGAAAATAATTCTGTACAAGTAGAAACAAGAAGCCCAACCAGAAAGATATTGGCAGCTCAAGTACCAATAAAAAGCCCAAGCTCTCCTGGAAACCCCCATCACAATGGCCCTTAGGAAGGAATTCCCCATCCCTGTGATAAGCAGCCTTTTTGTGAAGGAAAAATAGTAGACAGGATGCAGAGATTGCTGTTGTTGTAGTTGTACTTGTTATGTGCTGTCAGGTTGCCTCAAACTCATGGCAGCCCTGTGACTGAGAGATCTCTAATATGCCCTGTTCTCAACAGTCTCTCTATATTCTCTTCTTACAACAGCTTCCTGTCCATAATACAGGTTACGCATTGTCCTTTAGGAAACTTCCCTCGATGACACTATCTTTGGCTCATTTGCATCAATAACAGGTTGTGCTCAGCCTTAACCCATGGATTATGTAACAGCAAAATTGCCACTTATTTGTTCTCCGTTCTGGGTCAAGAAGAAAAAGGAAGAAACTCTTGAGCCTCTTGCTGAGAGTGCTTAGGTGTTGTATTAGCTAAGATGCAAGTAGAACGAAGACATGAATACACAGTGGACAGTTGAGCTATAACCCCTGTGGCATTCACCCTTGTGGCACCTGTGTGTTTTGCCCTTACAAAGGTTCACGTTGTGTTTTCCTCTCACTGCCACCAGTGGATTACCTCAATCCACAATATAAATGATGTTTGTCAGGACACTTGTCTTGTGAATACAAACAGAACTTATTTATTTAAGTGAAGCAGATTTAATAATAACAGTTCTCTCAGCACATACTTTTCTCTTGCAATATCATTACCACCTTCTCTACCTATTTTCTTAACTAGCCTTATCACTTATCTGATCCCTCTCTCTCTGACTAACCAGCCCTTATCTCTGGATCTCCTCTCAATCTCAATCTCTATCTGCATCTCTATCTCTATCTGACTCCTCCTTCTCCTGCCAAACCTTCACATAACTGCTGACTCCACCTCTCCAGTCCTTTCATAGGCTCATGCAAATTAGCTCATGACTATGAATAGCATGAGTGATGTAGGGCGATCATCACAACCCCTTTTAAGGCTTGATAGATTCCAGTGATTTGAACATGCTTAGAAGGAAGCACATAGCCATATGTCTTAAACGGTTTCTTTCTTGACATTATCATTACCTAGTCTTAAGAGTCCTGCGTATGTGCTGGCTTTCTGTGGCAGTAACAATCCAGACTTTGCACTATTTCATGATCATGTAGAGAGCCAGCATGCAACTGCACTTCTTCAGACTCTGTGATGATCGTGTAAGCAAAGGCAAGATGAAGAGAGGTGAGCCTAGAGGCTTCCTTGTAAGAGTTATCAAATAACTAAATTCT
Organism: Pogona vitticeps; assembly: GCF_051106095.1. Classification (NCBI taxonomy): domain Eukaryota; kingdom Metazoa; phylum Chordata; class Lepidosauria; order Squamata; family Agamidae; genus Pogona; species Pogona vitticeps. Next base: position 114,067,231 of record NC_135784.1, read on the forward strand.
ATAAAATCTGAATAAGGACTTATTGCTTAGGCTTCTGTTCATGAATATGGATACTTCCAATATCCACCAACCAGCTCTGTCCAAATAAAAAAAAACTTTATTCTTGGGAGAAAAGGAAAAAAAATCTGACTTGCTGGAATACACCAAAGTCTGTCTCGTCCAGCAGTCTTTTCCTCAGAAGTGACCCATGAGAGAACATTCACACAAGTAAACCACGAATGCTATGTTCTTCACATTGCACATCTCCAGCATGTGGATCAAGCAATTAAACTTATAAAGCTATCTTGATCCCGTCACCAGATCAGAAATCCAACTGATATACCTTGAGATTTTCCTTCCTTAGGTATCCTTCAGTTGGAAGAGACTATGGCAACGTGCTCTGTATGGAGGAGCTTGAGTGTCCTCTCCAGAGCACAAAGCCTGGGTAAAATAATATGGAGGATTGGCTGTTACCCAAGCAGCAAATCCCCTCTCTCCAAATGGCTGAAATAGTCCGATGAATAGGCAAGAACCAATACAACTGTTTCCATCGAGGTCCCAGGAGTTGATAGAATGAGGTCCCAGGAGTTGATAGAATTTATAAGAAGTGCATGCCTCGGGGACTCTGGCTCTGGATTTTGCCTCGAGGTAGACACCTGAAGCCTTTTCCATCAGTGGATATAGCCACGAGGCAGTGGCAGTAGCTAACTAATCTGATCAGCTCCCCCGTTTAACACTGACAGAGGAAGAGCGTCCTCTAAGCTCTGATTTTAAGAAACAGCTAAGCATTCCTTGGCAGGGTGGAGTGAAGAATACTTAGAAATGTATATTGCAAAACTTTGTATATTAAGTAACATTGCAGCCTACTATTAAAGCCAAGTACATCCCAATTATCTTTATTCTGGTATGTGTGTCCACCTTGAGATAACATTTTAGATTTTTTAACATTTTCCACTTCAAACCCCCCCCCAAGGCTATTTTCCACTTCACCCCACCCCAAGGCTATTTAAAGAGCTTGATTGAATGGATTATATGACTGCAGAATAAAGCACAATAAAGCGATGAGATTTATAGTATATCTCAACCAGCAGATGTTGTCATAAGAGGGATTTCTGATTGTTTTATTTTAGTGACAGGTTTTCTACCAAAACATGTCAGAATAAATTGGCAGGGTTTGGTTGCCCCTCTAACTTGTAACTGAGGGCGGGGTGTGTGGTTATTGCTGCTCTTGCTTTGGCAGGAAAATATCCAGCCCTGAAAAAAGAAGCAGAACTGTAGCGATTTTTAAAAAGCAGTTAAGAGTAGAGATGTGATGAAATCTCAGCTGCATCTCACTTGTGGTTAAGAAAAGATGCCTTGACAGGGTGACACAGCACATTGCAGATTTCCATGAGAGATTGTGCCTCCAGCGCAAGATCCAGACACTGAAGAACATCTTTGTGTACTGGCAAACAGGGCAAAATGTCTCTCCTGTCTTTTGCCTTTCTGAAGCTAACAGCATCTGCGCAGCAAACGTTGCTAGCAAAAAAGATGTGTTAAGGGCACATTTTCCTTCAAGCACTAGAGAACCTTTGACTTCTAATGTCTTGTAACAACTTGTTATTCAAATTCAAAGAGAAAAAAAATACAAAAACTAGCATACAGAAGCATCCAATGTCAGAGTGAGAGGAATATGAGTCCCAAAACTCTTTGATTTTTCACATCTCTCAGTCCAACTTAAGTGACACTTGTGTATTTTTTAACACGTGTATTCTATTTTATTTTTATTACTTGCCATCAAGTAGCCCTCAACCTATAGTGCCCTTTGAATGAGTGATCTCCAAAATGTCCTGTCCTCAACAAACTCAAACCTGTGGCTTCCTTTAGGGAGCCAGTCCATCTTGTATTTGGTCTTCCTTTTTTCCTGCTGCCACTCACCTTTCCTAGCATCATTGTCTTTGGCAGAGAATCTTGCCTTTTCATGATGTGCCCAAAATAGGATAGCCTCAGATTCAACTAGACATGGGGATGAATATAAAAATGAATCAGGATATTCAGTGAATATCCCTGATTTGTCAGCTATTTGTTGCTTCATGTTCTTGGGGTCCAGAGACCCCAATGAATATGAAGCAACAAATATAACCCTTTTATATCCATCCCTTCATTCCCTATCAGCTTATGCCCCCGCGGTTCAGCTGTTTCTCAGGGGCATAAGCAGAGAGGGATTGTTAAAGCCTGCCTGAAGGGAATCCTACACCTGGGGCTGGGGGGATAGCTTGGATCCCCCTTTCCTCCTCTTCCTATGCCCGCATGGGATAGGAAGAAGAGGGAAGGGATCAAAGTAGGATCAAAGCAATCCCGCAGCCCTGCTGCCTTTGCAAAGATAGCTTGGGTCCCTCTTTCCTCTTCTTCCCATGCCCCAACAGGGATAGGAAGAGGAGTGTAGCCTGATTGAAGTGATACCAGCAGGGCTTGAGAATCACTTTGATCCCTTTCTTCTTCTTCCTATGCCACACGCCATAGGAAGCTGTGGGGGCTGGGTATTTTTATCTTTCCTCTTTTTTAGCTAGCCCTTCTGAGTCTTACCCTTCCTCTGATTTCTTGGCTGCAGTTTCCATTTGGACCGATGATTGAACCAACATATGCCAAATCTCTGACTATTTAAATTTCTTCATTATTTTGGTCTGTTTCATGTTCTGCTGCAGTCTTGCTTTGATATTTTCTTATTTATTATTTGTTTGTTTGTTTATTGCATTTATATACTGTCCCATTATCACATAACAATATTCTGGGCAGTTAGCAATATAATAATGAATAGAATTGACATTAAAATCAACTCCTGAATCAAATAAGAACAAATACCACTAAAAGTCCAAAAGGCATATTTTCTAAATGCAGGAAGAGGACAGGAGTCATAAGGTCAGGCAGGGTTGCATAGAAAGGCTTCCCTATAAAGAAAAGTATTCAGAAACCTCTGAATGTTAGGACAGAGAGGGCCAGGTGTAGCTCTACTGGCAGCTGGTTCCAAAGTGTAGGTGCCACTGTGAAGAAGGCCTAGTCCGTTGTGGCTGAAATCTGGGCCTCCCTTGGAGTGAACACCTGGAGGAGCAAGGTCTGGAAGGATCTGGTTGGACAGTTAATTAACCTTGGAGAAAGATGCTCCAACAAGTAATTCTTTCACTTTCACTAAAAGTTGATTCAAGTCATTGCAGAAGCCTCTGTGCTGCAGGGCACTGGTTCTTAACCTTGGGTTACTCAGGAGTTTTGGACTGCAACTCCCAGAAGTCTTCACCACCAACTATGCTGGCTGGGGTTTCTGGGAGTTGCAGTTCAAAAACATCCGAGTAACAAAGGTTAAGAACCACTGCTGCAGGGTCAGAAGACCAGCAGTCGTAAGATCGAATCCACGTGACGGAGTGAGCTCCCGTTGCTTTGTCCCAGCTCCTTGCCAACCTAGCAGTTTGAAAGCATGCAAATGCAAGTAGATAAATAGGTACCACCTCGGTGGGAAGGTAAAACGGTGTTCCCTAGTCATGCGAGCCACGTGACAACGGAAACTGTCTTCAGATAAGCGCTGGCTCTACGGCTTGAAAAGGGGATGAGCACTGCCCCCTATAGTCGGACATGACTGAACTAAAAATTTCAAGGGGAACCTTTACCTTTACCTAGCTATAAGATGGTACCATCTGCATATTTGAAATTACTGATGTTTGTACCCCAATGTTTACTCTGCCTTCATCTGAATCTATTCTGGCTTTCTGTATGACATGCTCTGAGTACAGACTGAATAAATAAGGGAATAAAATGTACCCTTGTCTGACACCTTTGCCAATAGGAAATTGTTCTGTCTTCCATATTCTGTCCTAACAGTAACATTTTGCCCACAGTACAAGTTACACATCAGGACAATCAAACGCTGTCACACCTATTTCTATTGGCACAACCCATAGTTCCTCGTGCTCTACAGAGTCAAGCATAAACTAATCTTCTTCTGAAACTCTTTGATGCACTCCAGTAGCCAGTGGACATTTGCAATATGTCTATTTATCCCTTCCCAATAAACACTGAAAGTGGCTAATGAAGCAGACTGTGACCACAAAGTAAATGAAGACATACATAATAAAGGAAACTGAGATCTATTCCCTTGCCCTGCAGAGAAATATTTGTAGCAAAGTGGTTTTTGTTTGTTTGTTTTAAAACATGCCCACCTAGAATGTGGAAATTAAGCAAGCATTGTAAAAAAGAGAGTTTGAAATGCTGGGCTTAACCTCAGGAAAATGTTCTATCCTGTGTATGTGTCTGCCTAACCTGCAAAGGTTTGCCTGGGAGCAGAGGAGGGCTTCTTTCTCTGAGCAGGTTTCTGTTGCAAGAGGCAGTCCTTCTGATGTCATTGTCCTGGACCAGTTTGGGCTTACGTGTCAATACCAGCACTTTGCATGAGGCCCAAAAGGAAACAAATCACGCAGTTCATGGTATGCTCCCTGGAACAGATTCCACTTTGAAATTACACCGCTGCACTTTATACAACCTGACCTCCTGACCTTTTTTGTTTTTAAAGGGCAGTTCCATGCAACATTTACCAGGGTTCTCTCCCGAACATTTTCAAACCATGCATTATTGTGGCCATGTCATTTCCCCCTAGAAATGGTCCCTGTGAGTGAAATAAACCAACCTCGAAAAGGGCTTTCCTGTCTACTTCTGTGGCCCCAGCCTCTATGAAAATTCCTGAATCATGAACATGTTCCTTTATAAGAAGTGCATGATAGATCTGCTTAGGCCCATCCCATTTCCAACAAACAGCCCCTCTTTTGTCCAAATGAACACACGAGTACTTCCTACTACTCACACGTGCTTGTCAGGTATTCAGTTAGATAACTGAACCATTAACCTAGTATGATCCACTCTGGAGAACCATTGCATCATTTGCTGCTTGGCAAACTGGTAAACTTGGAGTGGGCAGAGGTTCCCTGTTTTGCTGAATGTGTGGCTGTGTTGCATAATCTAGTTTATTTAGAAATACCAGTGTGCACCTGGGACTTCCAGAACAGAAGTGATGTGTCCTATTGCTGAGTTATGAAACCACCCATTTCCTTTAGTTTGGATTAAATTCCAGTTTGTGAATACACATCTGACCCTCTTTGGACAGACATCACGACAGGACTTCTGGATCCTTTTAAGGAGACAAGCAGGTTAGGTGGCACCAAGCAGTGATGTCCCCTAACAACAACTCTTTTCAGACTGGTAAACCAGTTACCTCATCCTACACTGTATGGAGATCTGTTTCACATACCATGTGCTCCGAAAAGGAAAAGCCTGTTTGTCCATCAGAGCTCTTTATCAATCAGGACACTTTGAATAAACAGCACAGAGGAGAATGAAGTTTGGAATTACGCCTGGAATGTGACGGTGTAACTTTTAGAGATACCCATAGAACTGATCAGAAGCTTTGCACTTCACCCATCCCAGACACTGTTCTAAATTTCTGATCATTACTTAAGATAGAAAAAGATGTTCTAGACAGTCTGTCAGTAGAATGGAAAGTGTGTTAATGTTGGAGAGACATCCAGTTTTAGGAATCATCCTAGAAGGGATTAGGTAAAAAGGTAAAGGTTCCCCTTGACATTTAGTCCAGTCGTGTCTGACCCTAGGGCGCGGTGCTCATCCCTGTTTCCAAGCCATGGAGCCAGCGTTTGTCCGAAGACAATCTTCCATGGTCATGTGGCCAGCATGACTAGACAAGGGACACCGTTACCTTCCCACCGAGGTGGTACCTATTTATCTAATTGCATTTACATGCTTTCAAACTGCAAGGTTGACGGGAGCTGGGACAAGCACCGGGAGCTCACTCCATCGCGTGGATTCGATCTTACGACTGCTGGTCTTCTGACCTGCAGCACAGAAGCTTCTGCAGTTTAACCCACAGTGCCACCACATCCCAGAAGGAACTAGAGATAAGCACTAATAAGAAAAATGTGATCTGATTTGTGATTCATCAATGTCAATGAATCACAAACCACAAATTATGAATTTATAATTTCTTTCTGATGAATAGATGAATCAATTTGTTGATTCATTTTTTACTTTCCTGGAAAGGAAAATTGGATTTAGATTATATAATGCAATGATACTACTGAGTATCATTTAAGAGTGTTTAAGAGTGTTTCCTATTATTACATTGCCATTACTCTGAATGCAGTGCTCAAAGATCTCTGTGATCATCTCCTCTCATTGTTCTAATTGAAGCTACTGCCAGGACAGAATTTGGAGAAACAGAATGGCTTTCCATAGGCAAATGTGTCAGACACAGATCTATTTTATCTCCTTATCTAGTCAATCTTTATGCAAAATATATTATACAGAAAGATGGACGAGGAATGAAAATTTGTGGAAGAAATATCAATAAGATATGGAGGTAACTCCACATTTCTGGCAGAAAGCAGCAGTGAGTTGACAGTGAAAAAAAGAAAGTGCAACAACAGGACTTTTGCTCAATACTGTATTAAGAAGTCAATTGCTACAGAAGAAAGTCTTAAATTTAGTGTTCACAATGAAGGAACTGAAATTGTTAAAATTTGGTATGCCCTGGTTCAAAGAGCAATCCCAATGGAGACTGCAGGCAGGAAATCAGAAGACTTGGAAGGACAGCTATGGAAGAACTAAAAGGGATCTAAAAGTAAAAGGAGATGACACTGGAGACACAGCAAAGCTCACCCATATGATGACATTCCCAGATACTATGTACGGAGGTGAAAAATAGATAGTGGAGCAAGCTGGCAGGAAAATATTTATTCATTTGAAAGGTGCTACAGGAGAATTTTGTTGGATACCATGGAGTCCCAGAAAGGCAAACAATTGGATCCAAGATGAAATCAAGTTTGAAATTTCTCTGAAGAAAAAAATGGCAAAGCTGAGTGCATTGTGCTTTGAACACATCAGAAGAGGACAGAACCCGATGGAAAAGACAATAATGCTAAGAAAAACTGAAAGCAGCAGGAAAAGAGGAAGACCAAGATGGATTGATAAGGTGGATTGACTCAATAAAGGAAGCACATTCTACTTCGTATGTACTGACCAGAGCTGTGTCTTTTTGGAAATCACCAATTCACAGGGCCACCACAGGTCAGATTTGACAGTGCAAAAGAATATGAATTAACCAGGTGTGGAATCCTTTTATTTTTTAAAGTGAAAATATTTATGAAAAAAGGTCCTTTCCCTGTTTTTACATGGGCCTAAGCAATGAATTATGCCTGTGCAAACATGCAGCCATTCCCTTAAAACTTTTGTGTAATATATGAAGTGGAACAAAAGACTCCCACTGCCACTTCTTCTGTTGGGTGAGAACTAACATTTCCCTATAATCTACTTAAAGATTCCTACAAATGGTTAAATAAACTGAAATTTAGGGTTGCCTACTCCTGGAATAAATTTAGTGAATCAAAGAATCCACTAGAGGGAGATACAGTATAAACAAAGGAGAGAGGAAGTGTACTAATACTGGAGAACTCCAGAAACATTTGTATGGATTTTTAAAGTGAAATTCATCACTGTCACACTCTTGATCTTTTCAGTATTTTACAATGCTAAACAATTCCAGAAGTGGCACTCAATCCTATGTACCTATACGTAAGAGTAAGCTCTGTTTCCAAAACAGACTGCCAAGGAATATCAAGGAGAGACAAGAGGGCCTTTTTAAATGAACAGTGCAAAGATATAGAGGAAAAATAAGAGAAAGGGAAAAACCAGAGATCTGTTCAGGAAAATTGGAGATATCAAAGGAACATTTTGTGCAAAGATGGACATGATAAATTACAAAAATGGAAGGGACCTAACCGAAGCAGAAGACGTCAAGAAGAGGTGGCAAGAATACACAGAGGAATTATGCCAGAAAGATCTGGATGTCCCAAACAACTCAGATAGTGTGGTTGCTGACCTTGAGCCAGACATCTTGGGGAGTGAAGTTAAGTGGGCCTTAGAAAGCATGGCTAACAACAAGGCCAGTGGAGGTGGTGGCATTCCAGTTGAACCATTTAAAATCTTAAAAGATGATGCTGTTAAGGTGCTACACTCAATATGCCAGCAAGTTTGGAAAATTCAACAGTGGCCAGAGGATTGGAAAAGGTCAGTCTGCATCCCAATCCCAAAGAACAGCAGTGCTAAAGAATGGTCCAACTATCATACAATTGCATTCATTTCACATGCTAGCAAGGTTATGCTCAAAATCCTCCAAGGCAGGCTTCAGCAGTATGTGGACTGAGAACTTCCAGAAGTACAAGCTTCTGGATTTCGAAGGGGCAGAGGAACTAGAAATCAAATTGCTAACATGTGCTGGATTATGGAGAAAGCCAGAGAGTTCCAGAAAAACATCTACTTCTGCTTCATTGACTACGCAAAAGCCTTTGCCTGGGTGGACCACAACAAACTTTGGCAAGTTCTTAAAGAAATGGGAGTGCCTAACGACCTTATCTATCTCCTGAGAAATCTATATGTGGGACAGGAAGCAACAGTTATAACTGGATATGGAACAACTGATTAGTTCAAAATTGGGAAAGGAGTATGACAAGGCTGTATATTGTCTCCGTGCATATTCAACTTCTCTGCAGAATACATCATGCGAAAGGCCCGACTGGAGGAATCCCAAGCTGGAATTAAGATTGCAGGAAGAAATATCAACAACCTCCGATATGCAGATGATACCACTCTGATGGCACAAAGTGAGGAGGAATTAAAGAACCACTTAATGAGGGTGAAAAAGGAGAGCACAAAAAATGGTCTGAAGCTCAACATAAAAAAAAAACTAAGATCATGGCCACTGGTCCCATCACCTCCTGACAAATAGAAGGGGGAAATATGAAGGCAGTGACAGATTTTACTTTCTTGGGCTCCACGATCACTGCAGATGGTGACAGCAGCCACAGAATTAAAAGATTCGTACTACTTGGGAGGAAAGCGATGACAAACCTCGACAGCATCTTAAAAAGCAGAGACATCACCTTGCCGACAAAGGTCCGCATAGTCAAAGCTATGGTTTTTCCATGTATGGAAGTAAGAGCTGGACTATAAAGAAGGCTAACCACTGAAGAACTGATGCTTTTGAACTGTGGTGCTGGAGGAGACTCTTGAGAGTCCCCTGGACTGCAAAGAGAATAAACCTATCCATTTTGAAGGAAATCAACCCTGAGTGCTCACTGGAAGGACAGATCCTGAAGCTGAGGCTCCAATACTTTGGCTATCTCATGAGAAGAGAAGACTCCCTGGAAAAGACCCTGATGCTGGGAAAGTGTGAAGGCAGGAGGAGAAGGGGACGATAGAGGATGAGATGGTTGGACAGTGTCATCGAAGCGACCAACATGAATTTGATCGAACTCTGGGAGGCAGTGGAAGACAGGAGGGCCTGGTATGCTCTGGTCCATGGGGTCATGAAGAGACAGGCATGACTAAATGCCTAAAGAACAACAACAAGCTCTGTTTAATATAGTGGGATTTCTGAGCAAATATGCATAGGAATGTTTTGCTGTATATTCCTATAATTTGCTTAGTTCAGAGATTCTAAATCTCTCCATCTGGAATGGCTAAAGCTAGGTATGTGCACTGTCTTCAGAAAAATGTGCAAAGAACAAAGCAAGACAAATGGTGTGATTCTGGTGTGATTCTGAAGCAGAGCAAGGAGCTACTACTGTTCAACAGTCAATGGATCCTTCATGTTCCTTTCAGCATTTGTAAAGTTAAAAAGATGGTCCGATATTTGAATTGAGAAGGGATCAGTCCATCTATATTCCCTTGCAGCTACTTCTCCAGACATTTGACTGAGCAGCAGAGCAAAGAAAAAAAAAGACTGGCCTCACTGTTTAAACAGCCTTTTTGCATCCTGGAATGTTCTTATTCTTTGTCTTCTCAGCTTATTTTACTTAACTTCATGTGCATTTTGTGCCATCAAGTCCGAACAAACTTATAGTGAATCTCATGGGGCTTTCAAGGTAAGCGAGATGTTTAAGGAGTGGATTTATCAGTTCCACCCACCCCCAAGTGAGTTTCTATGACTGAGCTGAACCCTGTTGTCCAGAGTCCTCGTCCATCACTATCGACTACACCACACTGGAAACCCTTACTAAACTTTACTGAAACATTATTACATTATCAGGACTAAAAGTGTCTGTGATCACCATTCACAGGATTTTTTTTAAAAAAGAGAGATCTAGAAAAATAAAAATAATGTCACAGATCTTTGGACAGAGATAGAGATAATTCATCAAGAGCATTTAAATTTCCTCTGCAACCCCTTATTTCCTCATACAGATTGAGTTTTGAAATACAGTTCAGTGACATAATGACTGTGGTATGTATGAAAATTGGTCTATATTGGTCTGTTTTGCCCATTATTTGGATACGGAGCTGGTTGGACAGGTTGGCACACACCCTTAGCTTGAAGACTTCTCAGTGTAAAGTTGGGATGGACTGTTTGTGGACCTCGTGACAGTGTTAGGCTGCAGCCTGGCATCATTTTATTTATTTATTTATTTATTAGATTTCTATCCCGCCCTTTTAGACAGAGTCTACTTCAGGGCGGGTTGCATTATACATTATAAACTGAAACAATTAAAACAATTCAAAACAATAATGTTAGTAAGGCTCAAGATGGGGAAAACAGAAAATTATAGTAAGAATAAAGTCAAGTATTGACAGGAGGGAAGACCTGCCTAAAGAGCCAAGTTTTTAATTGGCTCTTAACAATTATCCTTCACCATAGGCTTTGCTGTTTAGGGAGGATCTAAGCAGTTGCCCATCTGATAACAGCAGTACCAGCACAGTTTTCAAGCAGCAAGGTAAGACTCTCAGGAATAATCAAAGGCCTGCTCTTAGATCAAGATACAAAATAGCATAGAATATTAAAACCATTTGTTATAGGTAATTTTTAAAATCCCCACAGATTTCAACGGTTTCAGTTCCCAGAAGCTAACATGACCAATAGTAAGGGATTATGAGAACTGTTGTCCAAAGCACTTGGACAGGTGTCCTCTACCCTGTTGCACAGTGAGGCTGTCCACAAAAATCAGTCTGCTGATCAGTCCACCATTAAGGCAAGGAATTTTAATTTCTATAATATATACTAGAGGTGGGGGTATTCGTATACGAATACAAATACCCCAGTGCAGCTGGACTTAATGAGGGTTCAGCCCCTGGAGTTGGACCATCCATTCATATGTCTGGTGCCAGTGGTCCTTCCAATCACTTCCGGAGCACTGCTGTCTTCCCGTTCAGCTTGCCATTCCAGGCAGGGGGAGGGAGGACAAGTCTCCCTACATGGCTGTCGAGTCACTAACTGAGCAGGAAGACAGCAGTGCCCCCTGCCTGGGTGGCTATTTCTGCTATACATCAAAGGGATCGTGGAAAATGGAAAAACACACACTGCAAAAGGTCAACAAACTCTACCCAGCCACAAGGACCAGTGATCACTGTACACAAAAGACCAGCTAGCAACATCCATCAATCACAGTGACAGATAAGCTCTTCCCCTTATCACAACAATGCACCCACAAAAATCAACAGCAACAACGCTGATCACCAAAATTTTGGGCAAGGTGCCCCCTCTGCTCAGTTCATGAGCTCCTTCTGAATCTGACAAGCCTCCACACCTGTCAAACATTTGCCATAATAGGTTTGTTATGGTTTAATAAAGTTTCCTTGGCTCCCCCCCATACAATATAAGAGTGATGGGGCTGCTGCACCTTCGGAAATGTCCCTAGAAACTCACACAAACTTTGGAAAGAACCTAAAGAAATATTCCAAAGACGGACCCTAAACAATCTCTCTAAATTACCCCTTCAGCCAAGTTGACTGCATATTTTAAAAATCATTTGTAGCAGACATACTATCACAGCAACGATCAAACAAGCAACAGATTTAACTACACGTAGTTTGAAAAAACCTTCCTGTTTGACTCTGCTAACATTACACTGTACAAACAGCAACGCCATAAAAGACACGTACCTGAGGATATTATCGTTCGAAAATATTTGCAAGGACGGACAAGATGGCATCAATGTTATCAGCACTGTGGAAACTATGAAATATACATGTAATAATCTTCCTGCTCTACTTTTGTCAGGTGTCTTTGTCACTGAACTGATGATTCACCCCCAATCTTATGGTCAAAGGCGTGGGTCTGCTTGTGACTGGAAATCTGGGAATCTGGTGACCAGATCTACACCAATCAGTCCCATTATCTGTAACTTCAGAAACAGGTTGAGCAATCTGAAAAGAACAATCATATTTACACCTGTGCAAAAATGGCTTTCCAAAATTCTCCACCTTATTTATGGACAAAGAATTTTTCCATGAGAAAAATAAATTCTCCAGGAATCTCTCAGAGGTTCCCACAAAGTGTCATGCCACAGCTTTGTTCATTTTCTTCCATGGGACTTTAATTTTTGCATTTCAAGGATTAAGAACAAGAACAGTGGCAGCTTGTCGCTGAGTTTTGCTTCTTTTGCAAGGTTTTCTACCTAGTATTATTCTGGGGTATTGTAGTCATTGCTTGGGAGATAGCTAACGAGAAGTGTTGCAGAAATTTTGAAATGAACTTCCTTTCTTTCAAAAGAGTGCAAATCAAAGACATTCGGAAGAGAGAAATTCTCAGCACAGAACTAGTTGTATTACCATGAGCCATCTAGTGACAGAGGTGGGAAGTGAACTTGGTTGTTAAATATAAAAGCAGTCTAGCTACATGATCAATAAGTGGAATCAAAAGGCCGAGTTGGGTGATAACTTTATCAGGCCGTGAAAGGAAGGAAGGAAATTAAAAACTGACCTTCAAATCTTTCATAACTCTTCATTACAGTCCACAGAACTGACAAGAATTGCAAATATTGGCAAGAGGATAAGTGCAGAAAAGTTCCAAATTCATCTTAGTCAAATGTTAAAAACACATGAAGTGCAGGTATCTAGGTTCTAAAATGGAAACCATATGCATGGAAAGCCTGATAGAGGTGTAGTTTTATCAGGCTGTATCTTCATGGGTACTGGCTGGATAGATCAGTGGTTTAGATACCTGGCTGCTGAGTCAGAGTTTGAGCGTTCAATTCCCCACTGTGCTTCCTGGGAGAAGAGCCAGCCTGTGCTGACATATGCAAGCTGCAAAGTCCCAGGATAGCCCCTTCCCTTCCCAAAAAATGGAATGGGAAAACACTTCTGAGTACTCTCCTCCTGGAAAACCTTGAAAAGGGTTGCCATAAGTCAGAATTGGTTTGAAGACACATGATGATGATGATTCAAAAATACCAGACACAATCAACCAAAATTATAAAAAACATAGACCGTGCAAATTGGAACTGGGAAGCTCAATTTCTCAGCACCAAACTCAACCATCTGAATTGGGCCTTACAGGCGAATGGCTATTGCAACAATGAAATCACAAAAGCCATCAAACCACGAAAACAAGACCAAACTGAAGAGAAAAAACAGCCACCCACAAAGTACCATAATTTGAGAAAAAAATGAGGGTTGTTTTACACACAGAAGGCAGTTCTTTACCACTGCCTTTTGCAAAGGTACGAGTTTAGCAAAAAGGAAGGGGAGGCGTTGCTCCTTTCCTTTTTTCTAAGCTTCATGCCTTCTTGAAAGGCAAGGGGCATGGGGCTTTAGCAAAAAGGAAGGAGAGAGCATCAACAAAAATGAAGAAAGTAAAATTCAACAAAGGCTGGCTCCCAGCACTGAAAAATACTGCATAAGATCAACTGACTGTGTTCTGGTGTAGTGTGTGGGATAGCTGAGTATTTGTAGCAGTCTAAAACTCAACAAAGCCTGGCCCCCAGCACAGAAGAATACAGCCTACAAAAATGTCAATAAACTCTACCCAGCCACAAGGACCAGTGATCACTGCGCACAAAAGACCAGCTAACAACACCCATCAATCACAGTGAGAGATCATCTCTTCCCCTTATCACAACAATACACCCACAACAAAAAACACACTGATCATCATAATCACCCAATCTCCTGAGAAGGACAAAAGCTGATCCCACAGCTATAAATACTCAACTATCCAACAAACTGCAACAGAGCACAGAGTTCTTCCTCCTGTCCTCTGAAGATGCCAGCTACAGAGACTGGCAAAACGTTAGGAAGAAAAACCTTAAGAACATGGCCAAACATCCCAGAAAACCATAAGAACAACTGGATCCTGGCCGTGAAAGCCTTCAAGAATACATTTGAAGAGAAGGTTTGGGTTTTGAGGCAGAGAGAGAGTTTAGGGAGTGAATAGTCGGAGTGTTATCTGTATTAGTTAAGTATCTAAGAGGTTAAAGGAAAAAAACAGAACTCTTTGTGTAACTTTAAGAATGTGCTTAAGAACTATTCCTGAAACAACTTTTTAACTTTTGTTCTTATTTCAAAGTTAAGTACTGAATGGACCTCAGTCTTTCACAGGAAACATAGTTGGTAAAGAGATCAGCTGGTGGCAGCATGTTAAAGACATGGTGGGATATGTAACTTGAGCTTGTTGTTTGGTGAATCAAGCAGGAAACGTCACAATCATCTTGTTTGTAACTTTCTGGAGATCCCATAAAGGCATTTCTCACCCTCAGACTTTTTCATGGCTCAGTACACTTTTGAAAGAAGAAAGAAGCCTGTACCTGTACCGCCTAGATAGAGCTACAAAGATTGGTACAGCTTGGGCCACCAAGTCCTCTGCCTACCCAGCAATGTCGCTGCCATATTTTGTCCACTGGGATGAATCTGATCCAATGATTGCAATGCCACAAGGGGAGCTCAAGAAGCCCACCTCCCACCAAAAGCTGCATCCATCGTCAAAGAATTGAATTACTGGAATGAATGACCTTGAGTTGGCCCAGAAGCAAATAAAAGCCCCCTTCTCATCAAGCTAATTTAAGAACATCTATTGAGAAGGTGGCCCTTGCTATGTGAAAAGGCCCATGACATGGCAGGACCTAATTTTCCAGTTTTAAAGCCCCATTTGAAAGGCTGGTATGAAGGTGACCATGACCAGCTTAGGGTATCCCCATTTCAACTCTTGTCCTTCAGCGCATCCAAATCCTGCATAGGTCAGACAGACATGTCTTTTCCTCTTCCCATATGCAGCACTTGACCTAGATAAGAAGAGAAGCAGACGGTCCATAGCTATTGGATACATGTGCAAAAATAGGATGAATCAGAGGTATTTGTGTAATTAGAGGGCACAGCAGGGAGCCACTGCTCACCCTGAGGCACAGCAACACCACAATGGATCTTTTGTATTCTATTTGATATGTCAAGGTTAAGAAGATAGTGAGCAATTTGAATAGAGGAAAGAAGGAATTGGAAGTAATATAATAAACTGAGCTGCTGATGTGAAAGGGCAAGACAAGCAACAGTGGAAGGCCCCCCCCCCCCCCGATAAAGCCCAAGATTCCACCTAAACACTCCAACTACTTAGGCCCTGAGGAGAGGTCAACGTAATGTCAGTGCATGGTATATGTATCTCTCTCTGCAGTCCTTTGCCATCTATTGCACAGAGCTATGGGCAAATGGAAATAGTTATGTGACACTTTAGATAGACTTTTTGTGTTCTGAAACAGGGATGCGCATGGGGTTGGGAATCCAAAAAATAATCCTAAAGAGGTATGTTAACATAGGCAGGTTGCCTGAACAAAGCAAAAAAATATTCCAAAGAAATGGGAGAAATTTCCCAAAAAATCAGGGGGGAGGGGGAAGACAAAAAGGTAAAGAATCCAGGATGGAGGCAAGCATGCAGACAAAGATGGGGTGTATCAGGAGATGTACCCAGAGTAATCTCAAATTTCTTTCTTGTAGGAAGCAACGAGTGCTCTTCACTGGATTCCAGATAATTTTCTAGATGAAAAATCCCCACTCCCACTCAAATGTTCTGATTGTCTGACTGTTCTCAGGCTATTTGACAGATGAAAAGTGAAGGGGCACCAAAAGATTATAAGAAAGAGGGAGCATGAAAAAAAGAAACATGAAATTTCTGTTTCCTCTTTCGTAAGCAAGAATCATTCATTTATTTATTCTCCTATTGTTTCCTCCCTCTCCTAAGGTTTCTTCTATTTAAAATTTTTTATACTATTTTATGCTGTTAGCCACCGAGAGTGGTCTTAACCGACCAGATAGGCGGGATATAAAATAAATAAATAAATAAATAAATAAATAAATAAATAAATAAATAAATAAATAAATAAATAAATAAAAAATAAATTTAAAACTAGCAATACTTGTTTCTAATGTGTATTACCAGGATTGGCCACTAGATGGAGCGACACACTATGCTGCATACTATGATATATAGGTAAAGGTTCCCTTTGACAATTGTCTAGGGCAGTGGTTCCCAACCTTGGGCCTCCAGATGTTCTTGGACTACAACTCCCAGAAGCCTTCACCACCACCTCTGCTGGCCAGGATTTCTGGGAGTTGAAGTCCAGGAACATCTGGAGGCCCAAGGTTGGGGACCACTGGTCTAGGGGGTGGTGCTCATCCCTGTTTCCAAGTCGTAGAGCCAGTGTTTTGCCCGAAGACAGTTTCTGTGGTCACATGGCCATCACGACTAGACACGGGACACCGTTATCTTCCCACCATGGTGGTACCTATTTATCTACTCAAATTTTTACATGTTTTCGAACTGCTAGGTTGGCAGGAGCTGGGACAAGCGACGGGAGCTCACTCCGTCATGTGGATTTGAACTGCTGATCTTTCAGCCTTGCAGCCCAGAGGCTTGCAGTTTAACCCACAGCGCCACCACTATGCTATGTACAGGTTGCTTAATGGAAATCCGCTCATGGCCAGATGTCTCCGAAGGAAGCAGTTTACAGTTTAAATGGAGAAGCGGCATTTTGGGGGTGGGCAATGCAGAAGGGAGACGGCAGTTGCTGGTTTCAGGGATGCCTCCCTTGCAAAGAAGACAGCAGGAAACCCAGCCCAGGGCATCTTCTCTCAACCACTAAAAGAATACGAAAAACCTGGAAGTAAGTGATTCACTTGTTTGCTCTTTCCGACATCTGCAGGGCAGGGGGGCTTGGAACTGATCGCCCATTGGATACCAAGGCCCTACTGTGCACAAAAGAAAACTTTTTTTTCATGTTGTGGATGTTTTGCTTAACATAAAAGGCCCACCCCTATTCCAAAATATTCTCCTTTTTCTTTGTTCTCCCACTCGTCTTATTTGACAAAACGTTACTGAATTATTACACTATTAGGATTCAGTGTGTGTGTAATTGTGGAAGGATGCTTGTTGCGGAAAGTTGAAGACTATTGGGGGAAAAAAGTCATTCTTGGTGTTTTCCCTAGTATTTCCAAGGCACGAATTCCCATTGGGATTTCCTTCTGTAAAAATGAGATTTTGCACCTATGCTTTAGCCCAAGGATACCAAATTTTGTGTGGCTCAATGCCCTTTCCAAGGCTTAATGTGAAGGAAACATTATATTTTGTACAGGAATGGCAATAATTCTGCTCAGATTCTTGCCTCTTCCAGACAAAAATGACCATGAAACAACCAAGAAGTCACTTAAAATGTCTCAACCCCCCTTCCCTAGAGAGAGAGAGAGAGAGAGAGAGAGAGATCTGCTGCAGAGAAATCCTGCTGCAAGGATTTTTCTTTTTTTCACTGAGAGTGAGAAGCTGCCTGAGTCACATTGCTAGCTTGTTATATGGTGTTATATGGAAGAACAGGTTACATGATGAGGGCCCTGCGTAGCCCTCCCAGGTCAATGCCATTAGTGCTTTCATTTCAGGCGCTCCTCTTCCCCCACCAGCAGAAATCCAGCAATGCGCAGAAAATAGAATAGTGAGTCTATGCTTCTAGAATGAATACTGTTATTGGAAGTTTGGTACTGAGGCACTTCTTTTCTGCAAGAAAATGTCCAGAACAAATATTTATTTTAGTGGGAAAGCTGTGAATTGCCACACTGTGGCACCCAAGCAAAGAATACCCTAGGTTTTTAAGTCATAAAGTGAAAACCTGACATTCTCTTAAGGCTTGGCTATGGAATTACATCTGCAAGCTGACCAAATGAAGTCAATGGATTTCAGTTCCCCACATGTGGGTTCCCCCTGAGTTTCAGCTTGGGCATAATTTGCATAGTAACAACCACATCAAGAGTAGAGATCGGCATGAAGTGCCAGTTTGACAGTTCCTGCCAACCCATTTTTCAGCCAAGCAGGTGTTTGGTGCTGCCCAGGCCTGCCTACTCTAGCAAGCGCCCACTCAGAGGCAGTGTCTGGAGGAGGCGGGGCAGGGAAGCCATTGCACTGTCTCTGGGGGGACGTCCACTGTAGGAGATGGGGCTGGGAAGGAAGCACCAAACGGGTGAAAAAACGAACTGGCACAAACTGCCAAACTGGCAATCTGTGGCCATCTCTATTAGACAGTCAATATAGTATACTGGCTAGAGTGCTGGTCCTGGAATAAGGACCAAACATCCACCATCTTGTCACAGGAAACACCAAGATTTCCTTGCCAGGATGGAGGATGTGTGAGGGACCAGCTCTGGATGCGGCCCTCCTAAATTCCCAAGGCTTTGGTGGCCTTTTGCCTGGGAAAGGCACTCAGTCTTTTATCAAATGGGAACAGGTTGTCTAGATCAGTGGTCCTCAACCTTTTTCGGTCCGCTGACCAATTGGGGGGTGCGGGCTTCATGCGCGGACCCGTTGGGAGGTGGGGCACCCCTATGCTCACGGGTGGGCATGTCACACTTGCGGAGGGGTGTGCCATGCTGGTGATAACCCTTTCCCCAGCACCCCTTGCAGGAGGGCTCAGCTCCAGGCTCGGCGGCGCCCCACCCAGGGCGAGTGGCTGGGTGGGAGCACACGTGTGATCCTGCTGCTTTGTATGTATGTATGTATGTATGTATGTATGTATGTATGTACGTACATACGTACATACATACATACATACATACCACCCCACTAGTGAATACCCACTATTCTGGACTAGATGAGATTACACCCAACCGTAAAAGTCAGATTCATAGATTTGGAGTACTTCTAGATTCATCCTTGAGACTGGGTCCAGGGGTACATTTGCACAGTTAAAATTACGATGCCAGTTCTTTCACATCCGGCCACAGTGACACATGCCTCAGTTACATCCTGTTTGGATTATTGTAACACAGTGTACAGTGGTGCCCTGCTTGACAACGATAATCTGTTCCAGGAAAATCACTGTTAAGCGAAATCGTTGTCAAGTGAAAAAAAAACCATTGGAATGCATTGAAAACCGGTTAGTGCGTTCCAATGGGGGAAATACCTCATAATCCAGCGAAGATCCTCCATAGGGGAAGCCATTTTTGATCACTGTCTCATGAAAATAGGTCCAGAAAACAGCGGGGAGCCATTTTGCGAACTGCCAATCAGCTGTTTTTAATCGTCGTCTTGTGAACAATCGGTTCGCAAAACAGGGACCTAATCATCATAAAGTGAAAAAACTCCATAGGAACCATCGTTTTGCAATCCCTATAGTGATCACAAAAAACTCGTCGTCAAGCGGGGTCGTCATCAAGCAGGGCACCACTGTACATGGAACTGCCTTTGGAAAGTCTATGGAAACTTCAGGGGATCCAGGACGCTCTAGATTCCTGACTGGAACTGGTTACAGGGAAATTGATAAGTCCTTTCAGTCGGCTTGTCCTCCAGTCTTCTTTAAATTCCTTAAATTCATCCAAAGCAAATGGTTCACTTGCAAGAGACTGACTCAATAAATGCCACCACAAGGCATGGAAGGCATCTACTTGGAGATGGAGACATGCTTACCTGCATGATGTGCTCTATTTGTGGAGAATAGTTTCCACACTAAGCTTCTAAACTAAAGCACTATTACCATGAAATAAGCCACATAAAATGCAGCAGAAGTTGTTGTCCTCAGTGAAAATGCCAATGATTGTTCTGAAACCAGAACTTTCTGTAGGCTCGCATGGTAGTGATTTTCTACAAAGGTTGTTGTTATGTGGTGTCAAGTCAGAACCAACTTATAGTGACCCTTATAGGGTTTTCAAGGTAAGTGAGATATTTATCGAGTGTTTTTCCAGTTCCACTCCCCCAATCTGTTTCCATGGCCAAGCAGGGATTTGAACCCTGTTCTTCAGAATCCTAGTCCATCCATCACACCACACTGAGAACTTCTGTAAAGGTAGGTGAAGTAATACAGGTTCTCTGATTGTCCCATCTTTACTATTGTTTCCCCACTGCGTCCCATAAGATCACACATTTGGCCTGCTTTGTTTTCACCACATTAAGCACCATATATTATCCTGTGATTCAACTTACGTCCAACTCATGGGTGTCTACGGTGCTAACACTGCCGGGAACATCCAAGGGAGGGCCCACCTGAAACTTTTCAAGCAGAATTGGCCCCGAGCATCCGTAACACAGACATACGACTGATTTTATTTACATATTATAGTTTTATTATTAAAACCAAAATCTTTGAAAATGTTCAACAAAATATTATACAAATTGCTGCTTGATCATATTGACGGAAGTGAAGTGATACATTGCTGCTCCGATAGAATGGCTTGGCTTAATATGGGCTTTTGTTAATTTTTCTGAAACCCTTCAAAACTATGGTGGATGTTGCACGAGGAAGGAAAAAGCTATAACACCACTGCATTTTTATGAATTACATTTCTCATGTCAACACAGCGGGGATGTTTTTCTATAGCAGGACAACACTTCAGGGACGCCAATAATCTGTCATTCCAACTGATCATGGCAGTATGTTTCCTGTGGAACTGTTACAATCAGCAAGCTTTCTTGCACTCATGGGACTGCAGTGAGTAACAGGAAAACTAACATTAACAGCAGCGGACACATGAATGTATTTCTTTTCTTTTTTGCATCAGCATTATTATAATTTCTGTTTTTTTTAGCAAACTGTTGCCTGAAATGCATACAAACATTTTGAAAAAGTGTACTTCAAACACAGTCATAGTAATTAATAACTAATGTTTGACAAACATTCTGGACACTGGTGAAAAGACTACAGTCATGAGGAAATTTGTACAATGGGGAACATTAAAGATTTAAAACGTAGAACCTTAGCCCAAATACTACCTTCTACATAATGATCGCGTAAGAATGATGCAAAACCAGTTGATTACACTGCTTTTTTTTATGATCACCAAGTCCTTGCCATACATATTGCGACTATGAATGATGATCAAGCATCCGAGCTCAAGTGTTCACAGAGGAATAATACTGGGCACAATCCAAACAAAGTTAGATACTCTTTAAGTACATTGAACACAGAAATTGGTGACAGTTTTAAGATCATCCTTAGCGCCTCCTTGTTTAATCTATCAGCTTTGGGACAGTGCATAACTTTGATTGGACCCTGCTTACTGTCACAGATGAGCTCATTTCCAATGATACTACTATGAACCAAAATATTCTCTGTCATCTTTATGCATGCTGTATCCATAGTTTCAATCTATGGGTGAAACTTTCCTTACCAATAAAGGGAGGGGGGGGTCAGATGAAACAAACAAACAACAAACTTGGACTATTAAGGACCCTGGCATCATCACAGTTAATTATCAGAGACAGTAATTAGGGCAATGGCTTCAGTCTATTTTTACAACATACATTTTTTTTAATAAAGAGAAAATTTTAATTAAAATCAGATATAGCAACTACCATGGCCACTAGTAACCTTCAATGCAGATGGGAGATATTGGACTATATCCTGTTGTTAGCGCTAACTAGGGCAGAACTGACAAATCAATAGGATTTTGGCATGTTAAAATTCGTGTAAGCCCTACTGATTCAGAATGATGTCTGCTCTAGCTGGAACTAATCAATTAAGTTAGCCCACTAACTCCATTTGAATCATCGGTCTGTCCCACAAGGTTATGCTGGAGTCACTGAGTTTTACCACAGTTGTCAACAGGAAAAGGAGCAGAACCATTATGTTATTAAGTGGCAATGCCACATGCAAAGCTCATCTCTGGCAGGAACTTTTGACTTGCACAACTTTGGTTTCATTCAACTTGAGCACGTCAATACAATTAAGCAAACGATTTTAACTGGTCAAATACTAAAATCAGGGATGTGCAACTATGATTCTCTCTCTAACTCTCATTAGCCCTAGCCACCATTGTCCAAAGTGAGAGATTACGGGAACTATTTTAGAAAGTTTTTGCAATGGAATCTCCAATAGAGTGCCCATAATCTATCTGGGAAGATTTGGTATGAGGAAGAAGTGATATGCATTAAAGCAGGGGTGGGCAACCCTGGAGGATCCCGGGACTAATGTCTTGCCTTCAACACTCACCATGGACCACAGCACTTCCTCATGTTAAAAAAGTTACAGCTATCATGACTCGTACTTCCAATTTTCTTTTACTTGTTTTGAGGCCTGGGAGCAGAGGTTAACAGTTTATTGCAGAACTGCCACCCATGAAAGCTTTTAGGAGAGGCAAATTATCTTTTTAATTCAATTTATTTTTAGTCAAGTATCTGGGATTGGTGGCAGGCAGGCATAGGTCACAAAGAGAGATTTCACGGCATAATTTGCCCACCTCTGAAGAGACGAAATCTTAATATGTCATACACTAACCTTTCATAAACCTCACCCTAGATTATTAAATGCTTTAAAGTGTGTTGAAAATTGGGCATGTATACAGAATATAAAACCTTAATTACATTAGCGGGCTTGTACTTGATCCTCTGGTAGCTCAGGCTGATCTGTAAGACAACTCTCTGACTATGAAGGATGGCTCCTTGGAGGAGTACAGGTATTCCTCTTTTTTTAGTGCAATGAGTAATACTTACTTGATGGCTGAAATCCATTTGTTTAGTGTAAGAAAATTTGTAGCATTTGTTTTGTTCCTAATCAGTAAAGAAAGAGTCCCCATACAAGGACGAAACCAGCGTGTGTGCATGTCCCCTGAGAACCGTGGTAGGGACGCTTTCATTGCTGGCTAGAAACAGATTGAATGCAACAGGATTTCAACTGATATTTCTAAAATGTTCTCTTTTTTAGAGGATTTGGGGCATTTAGGCTATTTATTTAGCTTTATTATAATGTAATGAATATCTAACTAAGAAAGTACACACAAGTAAGGTTTTACTAATGTGTTACTCTTAAGGTAACAAGGAAGAATTGACACATCTCTTTTTAAAAATAATGGTCCATATTCTGGAATATCCATAGATTTGCTTGCAAAAAAGAGACTGCTATTCTACCAGCCATATGCTGAACAACCAGGACACTGTAGTAAATCAGAGTAGCTGAAAGAAAATGATGACACATAGTTCTAATTCAAATGAAGGACATAAACGGTAGTTATGGGTTTTTCAGGCTCTTTGGCCGTGTTCTGAAGATTATTCTTGTTAATGTTTTGCCAGTCTCTGTGGCCGGCATCTTCAGAGGACAGCACTTCAGAGGACAGAGTGCTGTCCTCTGAAGATACCGGCCACAGAGACTGGCGAAACTTTGGGAAGAACAACCTTCAGAACACGGCCAAAGAGCCCGAAAAACCCACAACAACCATTAGATCCCGGCCGTGAAAGCCTTCGCAAATACGAAGAACATAAAGCCTAAGTCAGAATTCATGATTCAGAGTTCCATAGATTTCAATGGAAATATTATGTACTCAGCTGCCCAAATGATCTTGGCCACCATTTTAAGTATATAAGCAAAAAAAGTGAGCTTCTTATATACCACCCCACAGTGCTTATACTACGACTATATTTTTAAAAAGCATTCAACGTTCTGCCAGATAATGATTTCTATGGGGCAAAACTCTTAATTTTGTAATACCTCACCAGTAGGACTTACTGCTGGATCTGTGTTCTTTCCTCACACAAGGGCAGGTGAAATATAATCAGAATACCTCATTTGGGCTTCACTTTACTTCCTGCACTTGCTTCCACGGCGCAAAGCAGAAGTAGCTGTGAATTGGTCCCATTCAGTGATTGGCAATGGGAAATGGACAAAGCAGCTAGTGCTCGATACACGGTGCTCAGGGTGCCAGCGTTTGCAATGCAAGATCTTGCCGGGAAGGATACAAGCAAGTGAGGCTGGAGCCAAGAAACAGGAGAGACATTTGGGAACCAGAGAGAGTTAGTGGAGAGCATTTAGAGGAGACCTAAAGTATAGGACCCTATGAGAACATGTCACTGTTCTACTCTATGAATCACATCACAAATCCAGTTAAAACAGTATCAGCCGTACATACATCTACATACATTTAGGCTTTACAATTCATGTGCTTTATAAAATATAGAACTATGAATGTCATATTTAAAATATATTTTCATAACATGTAATTTGTCCATAAAAATATATGTAGAACTTTCATGGAAATCAGACAATCACAAAGGGTGCAATGTAAGCCAAACCACTTGTAGCTGCCATTCCTTGTTTCTTCTGTCCATAGATAGTCCCTTCATCTTTCTAGGCAATCAGTTTTTCAGGCCGTTCTCAGGCAAGTCAGACAGGTGGCACTTTAAAGTAGGCAATTAAGATAATCTTGGCACTATTTTTTTTTATAAACTTCGTCATTTGTATCTAAATATCTATCATTCTGTTTTCCTAAAATGGGAGCTCTTTCAAACATCAGAGTCTTGCAAAATGTTACATTGTACTATTCTGCTATTTCTTCCACTGCTGTTTGTCTGTACTTGTCCTCAGCAAAAATCCTCAGGTCTAATATTCATTCTTTTTACACTAGATGTCCTGGCAGGGATTCATGGGGTTTGTAGAACAAACAGGCAGCCAGGACAAGTTCTTTCAAAGTCAAATGGTTATGGCCCCAATAAAGTTAATTGTGAATGCTGCTAAAACAGTGGGAATTGATTTAGTAAGCCCAGTCTTAGCCAGGTTTTACTTCAAAGCAAACTTGTTTGAAAAGAATCTACTTCCAGTCAAGTTGTTTGATATAAATTCCATTTGAATCCCATAGGACTTGCTTTTGAATAAAACATGCTTAGTGTTGTGCTACATATTACAGTATGTCAATTTTTAACAGAATTGGGGCCACACGGTATGGATTGTATGTACTATGTAGAAATGCAGTGTCAAAGGGTACAACATATTGCTTTCATACATTCAGCATCAAAATTCATTTAACAATCATTGCTTTCTCTCAAGAGATGTGTCAATATAGTTCAAACAATAACATGTAGACTGAAATCCTGTGTGTGTAGGTTAAACCACATAAGGCTGATGGTGACATGAGTCTTACACAACAAAACGTATATGAGCAGGATTTCAGTCATAGAATTTCTGTTCCAAAAATGTTGTTCCTGAAAAGGGCAAACGTGTCAACAGAATTACATACACCCCTGCCTCTGGTCCTATGAAAGGTATTTTCAAACCATTTAAAATGTTTTGGTCAAATACGCCAGATTCTCCATCATTTGGAGGTTATCACTGTTATTTATGTTGACTCCTAAAGATCATCATTTTGTTACAAACTGGAGCTCCAGACCCTTGTGAAATTAATGTGTGCTTAATGTTTACTCAGGACTCCAGCTTCATGGCTTTGACTTATTTTGTACAAATAAAATATCTTTCAAAGTACTCTAAATGTTTATTTAGCACACTTTTTGATAACTTTTTATCACTATATAGAGAACACCATGCGTGCATTTGTGCTTGAAAACTCTGGGCACAATACACAAGAAATTGCTTCTTCATGACCTCAGTTCATTTCATTGGAGGTCTTTGCCTGACAAGACTAGGCGGGCTGCCTAGAGATCCATGTACAACAGTTATTGTTGTGATCCCAAACAATATCCAGGACTGTCTACTGACCCCTCTCTTTGTACTAAAGTAAATAACATTCTGTGCTCCTGTGACCTATTATGAACTATGAGAAAGTTCACTGGAATTAATCAGGGGTGAGGGTGGGGATTCCTAAATATATATTCCTGAGAGCAAAAGGCAAGCAATTTGATATCTTGGGCAGACAATTGCTTCTGAGTATGCTCCTCCTGGTTTTTCAGAAGAGTCCTTCAACTCCCAACTCAAAAAAAGTAGGGGAGGGATGGGGAACCACTGATCCTCTAAGATGCTGTTGGTTCATCTCATATCACTTCCAGCTAGTTTAATTAATGGTCAAACACAATGGAATAGTTGTCCAGCAGTGTTTGGAGGGCTAAAAGGTCCTCATCCCTACAGTACAGAAATAACCAATACTGTATAACAGGGGGTGGAAGTTGGATAGCTATACAAGTGGTGTTCTCGTTACTACCCTCATTCCTTAAAACAAGAACAAAAACAGATCTACTTTTCAGAAAATGGGTGCACTCTATCTGGAAAGGGAAGCCAAACAGCTGGCTCTTATAAGTCTGAAGGAAAGCATATCAATGTGCAATACACTTGTTAGTTTCATCGTCTGTCTCCCAATGACAGCAATGATCAAACTGACAAGGGACTTCCCTAATCTTTGTCAGGAGACCTGTCAGGTTCAGCTTCCATTGTAATCTCCTTGCTTCCAGCAGACTGCCTGTGTTAGAATGACTACATAACACAATTATAGGATAGGAATAGACTTGGCTTACTTGTTACTGATCTAATGGATGTTAACCAATGGTTGTAATACAAAACAAAGCCCTGAAGGCCCTCTCCAGGTCACAGTAGCTAGTAGAGAAAAGAAACATATTTTGTTCACAACAATCTATTGCAGTTTAAGTGCTGGAAAATGCAGTATCATTCAATGGGATATATTTCCTTGAGTGACATTCTCTGATTGTTGCACAACAAAAGACCCACAACTCTGCATGGGTTGGACAATAACCTGGTCACGCAGAGAAGGCCTAAATTAATCTCACCCTCCATCTATGTTTCACAGGTGTTAGTTTCCAGAAGTTGCATGAGCTTTACTGGCACATTTCTGTTGAACCAAAAATATTAGTACAACCTTTTGCCCCACAAGGGTACAAAAAGAGTTTCTGCTCACAATAGATGGTTAAGCAAGCCTACTGATGCTGCGCTACCATAGGTAAATCCAGCTCGATAGAACAAAAGCAGAAGAAGTTTTGTGATTAGCTAACAGAACATTGAATATTGTTTTAATCATTTAAACTTCAATTCATTAAACCTTTTAAACAGCAGGTCCCTCTGGTCAGGTTTTTATTAGCATGCTTCCAAATGAAATAAATTTCAGTCAGAGTCTTTTGAGGACGGTGAGATCAAGTCTGGTGCGTTCAGACACACAGCCCAGTTCGCGATGGCATACAAAATCCTTGCACGCTGAGTATGTCCAAGTAGTAAAAAGCTTTCATCAAAAAGGTGGTGGGGAGAAAAATCTTGACTCATTTTCTTCAGGGTCCCATTACGTATAAAGTCTCTGATTCCTACGCTGCTCTTCAGCAGCCATTACATGACATTTTCAAACAGCTGTAAGGATCTCATGATATTGTCATCCTAGAAGCAACAAGAGAATATACCATGCATATTTTAGTTGTATATATTGATTTGTTATACCTATGCCTATACCTATACCTGTCTGTCTGTCCTAAAAACCTGCAATACTTGAGATGACTGGTTTTCTAAGGTCCATAAGCATAACTGAAGGAACTAGCCATGGTTTAATGTTGTGTCCTGCATGCAGACCCTATGAATGGTAGTGCATGGGAGAGAGCTAATGCTTGTTCAGCACAGAATCTCAGCAGCCCTGTTTATAGAAATGTCTGTACAAAGGACCTTTATTCATCTAACTTGCTTTTTCACTCTGAACTGTCATATAAATTATGTCTAGTAACATAAGCACCACCACATACATAACTTCACGTGCTAAAATACGGTGAAAACCAGACATATGTTTTCACTTCATGCAGGATTCCTAAACGTGTTTGTTTAGCTCCATCTTCTGTCTGTCTTCCACCTAACAATTGCCACCTACTGTTTCACCTGTTTCACTTGATAAATGCCATCAACTTTTTTTAAAAAAAAATTATAGCTTTTTTCTCTCCCCTAGGCAGTTTATGACAGAAATTCTTTAAAAATCAGATAATAACAATAGTCCTTACAACATTAGTACTGGCAGTACAGTGCTGGATTCAACAAAGCCTAAGACCTGAGGCCATGTGTTGCTCAATGCTGCATTTACGACCTGCATCTGTGTCATCCATAGTCGCAATATCATCTCCATGCAAGAGGAAAAAAGAACAACTGCTACTTTCAGGAACTCATCTTCAGTCTGAGGAACTAGGGTGGTGGAATTCACTATGTTTTATAACTGCAATTTATAAAAATTAATTCTTTTGTGTTCTTGTTATTCAAATAGACAAAAGAAAATATTTTTACCCAGCATGCTGGTAGTCTGTGGAACCCCTTGCCACAGAATGTGGTGATAGCATATGTCCTCAATGCCTTTAAAAGGGGATTGGACAGATTCCTGGAGGAAAAGTCCATTGCAGGTTACAAACCATGACGGAGATGTATAATCTCCAGGCTTAAAAGCAAGATACCTCAAAATGCCAGATGCTGGGGTGGGGTCTCAGGAGACAGATATCTAGTTGTCTCATGGGCCCCCAGAGGCATCTGTTGGGGCCACTGTGAGATACAAGAAGCTGGACTAAATGGGCCCTTGGCTCTTATGCTTTTATGTTAAAAACAGCTGATATATCTACTTTTTAAAAACTCAGAATGCAGTGTTGTGCAAAACATACCTACCCACATAGTGAGGCCACACTTATACCTGATAGGTATAGAAGTAACTAGAACTGTTAAAATAACAAACTTATCTCAATATATTACAGTCATAATGTAACAACCTTATATCTTGGTTACTTGTGAAATGAGTTAAGAAATAGATGTAACTTGTTATTTATACCAAGTTACATCCAATTTCTGGGCCATTACTATTATATGCAGTTGCTACTTCTGCATCTTCTCCTCCCCATTTTTCCTTTCCAGTAGCCTTGGATGTCATAAGGAATGCATCACAATGATGCAAACTAGAGATGGGCATGATGCGAAAAACAAACCAGATTTGTCAAAAATCGCTAATTCATTGGTTCAGATTGGTTCGGTATGGCCAAACTGGAGAACTCGAACTTTCCCAAACCAATGAGTTTTTGGGGTGATTTACTCCTTGTTCTGTACCCCACCATGGCCTGCCCTCCCTTCCCTTCCCACTGCCCCCATTGCCTCCCTACCTTTTCCTGCCGCTGCCTCCTCTTCCTTGGCTGCCACCGCTATCTCAAAAGCTCCACCACAGGCAAGGGGCCATGTATGCATGTCCCCATCTCTCAGCTGGTAAGTAGGGAAATGTACAGATGCCCCCCAGCCAGCCAATGGGCCGGCTAACATGTTTTTAAAAAAGATACATTTAAAATTTTTTTAAAAAGTTAGCTAGCCTGCCAGCTAGGGGCCAACTACACATGTCCCAGCTTACCAGGTGAGAGGCCGGGACCTGCACAGAGACTGGCCGGCCTGCCGGAGCAGCGGCCTCACAAGATTGACATGGCAGCAGGAAAAGGTAGAGAGGCAACAGGAGCTATGGTAAGGGGGTGGGAGGCAAGCTGTGGGGGCAGGGAGCAAACCGGGATGTTGTGGTTGTTTTTTAGACAGCCATAAAAAAACAATAATAAAAACAAAAGTCCAAAACAAACCAATGACATGATTTGTCATTTGTTGGGGGGGGGGAGGAATCATAAGACAAACCAACATTTTGGCAGTATCTAATACAAACTGATTTTTTTGCCCTAGGATTCTCATCATTTGGAACTATCCTGTTTCCCTGAAAATAAGACCTAACCTGAAAATAAGCCCTAGTATGATTTTTCAGGATGCCCATTATATAAGCCCTAGCCCCAAAATAAGCCCCAGTTAAGTGAAACCCCACCCTTCACCATTGTGCAGCAATCAGAAGAAGATGACGTGACTGTATTTGAATACATGTAGATTGTTGTACATTTTTTTTAAAAAATCCCTGAAAATAAGCCCTAATGCATTTTTAGAGCAAAAATTAATATAAGACCCTGTCTTATTTTTTTGGGGGGGGGGAACACAGTAAGTTTTTTTTGGTCATAACTCAATTTCTTGACTGTCTTTATTGCAGAAGGAAGTGTATTCTTACCTCCTGACATGATTCAATGAACTCATCCAAAGTTACAACACCATCTTTATTTTTATCCATTTTCTGTAAAACAGAAAAAACATAAGCCGTTTGAGTCCATAAAATTAATACATTTGTAAAACGCAGCAAGAGTGCTCAACTGGAAGCCCTGAAATGCAACTATGCAACTTTGCAGATTCGGACTAATTCCACTGCCAAGATATAAAGCAACTGAAAATGTAGTAGCTGTGCGATTATACAAGAGAAATAAAAATGCAAGAATAAAACTGAAAAGTACCTGGAAAAATACTTCTACGTGCTGCCTTGGTGCATCTTCTTTCAGCACTGGGTAGGTATATTTGCCCATCATGTCATAAATTGCCTTCACTATATCCATCATCTCCTGGAATCAGGACAATAAAAACACAAGGGAGACATCAATTAGGCCTATCAACATCCAATATGGCTCTAGTGATGACAGATTCAACCTTCCTTTTATTATTAACCTTCAACAAAGAGAATGAAGCTATTGGAGGTTGCAATATCCTTGCTTGGGATTTTCAAACAAAACAACCCTCTTTGCTGTGATTTAGATCTGAATACGCAGGAACATCGCACATGCTGAAATCTAAGGTATGCCTCTATGATTTATTTGTTTGTTTAAAATATCCAGTTCCACAGTTATTTCTTGATTGCCTGATGTGAAGATTTCTATTTAGTCACTAAGTTCCACATGTGTACAGAAAAGATTCCAGGCTGCTAACCTGATCCATATCCACAAAAAGGGCACACTGATCAGGGACAAATGACAAATGGCCCTATACGTTTTAGGAGACATTCAGACAGGCTCCTCGTCAAAGTCTACGACATTATTCATGCATTTTTTGGATCTCTATTTAAAAAATCTGAAAATGGGGAAATGCATATGGCTAAGAGGTTAAGGGGCTGGGATGTTAGCATGGATGTGGAAGACTTGATGAAAGCAGCATGCTTCAATGGCACAGACCCCTTCTCAGGTTTGTGGTCCAGTCACTGTCAAAATAATAATAATAATAATATTTTCACTTGGACTAAGGAAAGAACAATCTCTCCCTTTATTATCTAGCCCCATCTAGTGCCTGGATCCTGCATAGGTAAACTTTCAACCATAAGGTAAGTCTCCTTACCCACTGGGCAATCTTTCCCTAGCTCCCAGCCCTCTAGAAACTATTGCAAGGAGCGCTGCTGCCGCAGCCACTTCCCATCACCTCTCGCACTGGGAGCACAACACTGAGGTCTGGTTCCTACGCTTTCATCAACCTAAATCATGCAGTCATTATAGAGAGGCCAATCTCAAGGATATTTCCTGTGACATACACAGACCCCACTGAGAACTGCACATTATTGCCCAGCTTCTCCTCCATGACCATGGCACCTAATCCTGAGTACTCTGCAAGGAAAGCTTTTTGCTCAACTTCCCTCACCCCCTCAATCCTCTTGGCAAGCCCATGCTAACTTCCCTTGCCTCCACCCTTACACACATCTTGGGAGGCAAGTGGGAAGGGGAGGGGAATGGCCATGCATGCAGACACTGAGTTAGCTCCCGATTGTCACTGTATCCTCTGCAAGAAAAACAGCTACAGCCACTCTCCCAGTCCACCACCTGGCATGAAGTAGGCACTCATTGGGGGCTTCCAGTCCTTATTGGATCCTCTGAAAGGAAATCTGTGGCCTGTTGCTACAGCTGGTTCCCTTTTCCGTGGCTCTGGGGAGCTTTTTCCTGTGTGGTGCCTTTCATGGTCACATATATGTGGTTAGCCTAGCACTGAGCAGGTCCCAGGCCTTCTACACCTATATACAAGAAGACATCTTTGGAGACGAACAGGCCACAATTTTCATTGGTTAAAGCAGCAGTCCCTGGCCCAGCGTTGTGGAATTGGATCCTTTGCATTAAGAGATTCAAATGACTCTTGATACCAACCACCAACCCCTTCAGCAGCTGTTGAAGGTTCCAGCAGGAGTGGCAATGCTCTGGAGACGACGTGGGACTCCATGACTCCCTGCCATCTGAGGCAAGGCAAGGTCAACAGATGTCCGTGCTAGGGTAGATCATGGCCCTGCCTCAACTCTCCTCATGGAAATTCCCTGACCAACCTGCCTGCCACCCTCTCACTATTTGGATCCAGTCCCAATGCCCCAAACGCTCAATCAAGTTGTGACAAAGTAACAAGAGAGAGAAAAAAACCTGTAAGCAGCCACTGATAAACCTAATACCCAAGCAACAAAACAGTCAATTGTACCATTATACCACCACCACAAGAGGGGGAGGGGGAAAATGGTGAGCTGCCAACAGACTGAGTAGGTCCCCAGCTCCACTTTCATATTGGGCATGTGGGCTGGAGTGAAGTTTCCTGCTCTCCAGTCTGTTTTCCCTTGATCTGATTCAAATTTCCTGCCAGCCAATCTAAGGCCCGGGGGTGTGTGTGAACCCTTCCCCTGCTGGCCACCATCACGGTCTCCCCTGCACCCAGAGGATGCCATGGGAGAAATGTCATGCTGCCCCTCGCCTCTTCAGAGACTGCTCACTAGCCTGCGACTGGCACTCTGGTGACAACTGGAGTGCCCCATGTAAGTCTTGGTTCTTGTTTTAAGATACTTTGTCTTTAAGATGACATAAGGCTTTCCCCCCACCCCTCCTTTCAAAAGGTACTGCAACACTTCTGGAATTTTCCACAACAAAATTTCCTGGTATCTTTTACTGCTGAATACCAGCCACCACTTTGAGCCTAGCTGAACCATCAGAGAGAACTGTAATGGTTTCAAGTGCTTTATACTGGGTTGCAAATAATGCCACATTTTATATATAAGTTTGTTGACCAACAGTGAAAATAACCTTGCATAATTACAGACAAACACATGCTAATATCTGTATAGAGGAGTCCTATATGCTCCTGATCCCGATTGTTGGTACCCTGGTTTGCTGTGCTGGTTTTGGTTTCTGTAGCATGGAGAGGTACTGCTGGAAGGGGAAGGGGATGCAACCTGATACTGGATACTAAAGTACACAAGGGGATCCTGACCAAAAGGAATGTCTTCTGAGTAGCCACATATAGGATCATGCTGTTATTCATCACAATGCTCAGATATAATATATTTATCTGACTTACGTGATGCACACAGAAGCCTTATGAACCTTAAACTGCCCTGTTTCAAATAAAGGCACATAAATTCTTTCCAAACATTTCCTGGCACAACTTGTGGTTCAAAAGAGATAATTAGTTCATGTAATTTATTGAACATATTGAGGGAGGTTGTTGCCATGAAAATCAGCAAAGTTGTTAAGGACTAAAATGGCCAAGTTGGCATATGGTGTTCCAGGCGTTGTGAATTTGTCTGGGAGACTCATTATTAGTGTGGCCATAAATGCATTATGAACTTATTCCCTGTACTCATCGTCTTCCAAGGAAACTGGTTGGTGAGATCCAGATTAGACATTTTGTTCTTTCAAAGCTTTGTCTCAGAAAGACATATTCAGCAATCACAATTCTTCCTGGTTTGGTCCCCCAACCCCAGACATGTTAGCCCATTCCACACATTTCTCAGTTGCTCCTTTGGTCTATATACTTCATGTTAGAGATGGGCATGAACCGGACTACGAATTGGAAAAAATATGCACCGGGCTGGTTTGTGGTTCGGTTCATGCACTGTCACCCCTCCCTTTTCGTTAATGTGTTTGAGGCACTTCTCTTCCCACCTAAACCTCCCAGGTAGGTCAGGCTAAGGGCAGGTAACTGGACTAAGGTCACTTAGTGAATTCGATGGCAGAATGAGGATTTGAACGAAGGTCTCCTGAAATCTAGCCCAAGCATGTGACCATTACACCACACTGGGTGCTTACATGTTTTCCACATAACATATGATCCAGTTAAAGTTACAGTGGTTCTGATTTCAATAGGAGAAAATTAACCATGGATGTCACACACACAAAAAAGCAGCGCTTCATTTCTGTGTCTGTGACATCAGTGATAAGCAGTGGCATTCTTTTGTTTTCCCCTTCCATGTGGGCACTACATGAAATTCTTTTAATTTATCTGCTATAAAACATCAGACTGCTCAAGACTAGGTATGGCATTTTCAGAATTCCTGCACTATAGACCTCAGATGTCTCCAGGAGTTGTACCAGCTAGATTTCTGCCAGGTGTTTTTAAATTCTTCTGCTAATGAATTTAGCCTCTAGCTGCCATTTTCATCCTGTGGAGAAGACAGAGGTAAATGAGTAGGTGGGGCCAGCCTCTAAGGGAGCTACAGTGGTGCCTCGCTTAACGGCAATAATCCATTCCAGGAAAATCGCTGTTAAGCAAAAATGTTGTAAAGCAAAATTAAAAAGTGATGGGCTAAAAACTCACCGTCCAGCAAAGATCCTCCATATGGTGGCCATTTTCGGTGCCTGTATAGCGAGAAATCCATCCCTAAGCAGAGCGGGGAGCCATTTTAAGCACCCGGTGGCCATTTTGAAAACCCTGACAATCAGCTGTTTTGATCGTTGTAAAGCGAAAATCAGTTCCAGAAGCAGGGAACCAATCATCGCTAAGCAAAATCCCCCCATTTAGACCATTGTTTTGCGATCGCAATTGCAATTGCAAAAACATCGTCGGAGAGCGGATTCGTTGTAATGCAGGGCAATTGTTAAGTGAGGCACCACTGTACAAGAAATGGGCTTCCCGTACAGAGCCTAATGGGCAGAGCCTACCACCTCCATTATCCCTTGCAACTTCCACAGAGCTTAGCTCTGCCTACTAATTTCTCCTGTCTTTTCCACAGGGTCAAAATGTCTGTCGGAGGCTGAATTCACAAGCTTCAGGACTTGAAAACGCCTGTCAGGACTTTGACTTCTTCATTAAAGCTCCCACACTCTGGCTGAGAGAATTCTTTCATGCTTCTAGGTGCTGTAGTCCACAAGTTCAAAAATTCCCAGGGCTACTAGAAACTTCAGCTCCTCCCTGTACCTCTGCAATCTGCAATCTTCTTTTCTGTCTAGAAAGGCTCTTCATAATACACATGCCTGCCTATTCCTTGATACATACCAGAAGCCAACTTGCCATTAATCTTTCCTTTAAACAGAAGCATAAATAGG
The DNA here is from genome assembly GCF_051106095.1 of Pogona vitticeps. Classification (NCBI taxonomy): domain Eukaryota; kingdom Metazoa; phylum Chordata; class Lepidosauria; order Squamata; family Agamidae; genus Pogona; species Pogona vitticeps. Next base: position 114,102,314 of record NC_135784.1, read on the forward strand.
TTTTGTTGCAAAGTCAGCAACAGTTCTAATAGATAAAACCTAACGATCTGAGTTGATGTTCTTTCACTTAGCTGTGCCAGGCGTGAATTATGCTTAGTGAGATAAGCTGGCTTCTGTCCTTCCTTCCACTTGCCTCTCCTGAATTAGACAGATGTTAATGCTATCAATTTTCTCACCTCCTTGTTTATGTAGCCATCTTTATTTATGTCATACAGATTAAACGTCCATCGTAGTTTTTCGTGAACTGTTCCCCTCAACAGAATGGATAGTGCAGTCACAAAATCCTGTTGGAAAGAGAGTACAAATATATTCTGGGAAAAGGTTTTCTTCAAGCCTCATTATTACAAAGGAACATGACTAACATATGATGAATTGAAACATTAATTTCTCTGCTTTCTAACATATGATGAATTGAAACATTAATTTCTCTGCTTTCGTGCATATAGTAATGCAATGTTGATCTGTTTTGCTGCTAGTCCATCCATTAATTCTTCGGGATTCCGTCTTTCAGGCAACTTTTAAAAGTTATTGTTGACTAAAGAAACATAAGCACTGAATGCTTAGGACACTTATGAATTTTCAAAAATTGTGGCTGGGAACCCACTTTACTCAAGGTAGCTGTGTGTTTGTCATATTCTGGCATGGTTCATTTTGTATGTTTTGTGAAGAAGCTGGGAATGGAGTTTGACTGTAGGACCTATAAAAGTCTGCCTATTTTAGAAGTGAATAGAATCCATGCTCTATTGGACTTTGTTAGGTTATTACAGATATGAAAGGCTACAGAGCAGAGAGTTCAAATTCTGTCAGAGCTTCAAATGCATCCACCTCCTCTGTTCATTTTAATGAGACGTATGCAGAATACATATTCAAGGGGGCATGCCAAAGACATACTCTTTCTTTTTGTTTTTTTGTTTTTTGTTGTTTTTTTGTTCATTACATTACCTGACCTGCAATATTTTCTCTACAGAGAAATGGAAAGGAAAGTGTACAAAATGTGAAATGGGGCACTCAGTGAGGAGATGTAGGATCAGACCCTGTCATAATTCCTTTACCTCAAACTTCACCGATCCGTTCTGTGATGTATCAAATGCATTAAAGAGATAATGGGCATACATACTGGCATCTGAAAAAAACAAATAGATTGAAGTATATTATTGAAACAATTTAATTAAATGTATTCACCATTAGTCCAAATATTCTCTAGGTCTACTTTTTGTCTAAAAAAAGAAGTGACTTCAAAGAAGTTAATGATAATAGTTGTGTGCTGTCAAGTTACTTTTGACCTATGGCTACCCTTTCCAGGATTTTCAAGGTAGAGAATGCTCTGAAGTGGTCTACCATTCCCTTCTTCAGGGGGTGCCCTGGGAGTGTACAGTTTGCTCAAGGATGTGCAGGCTGGCTCTTCTCACAGGAAGCATACTAGGGAATTGAACTTCCAACCTTTGGCTCTGCAGCTGGATACCCAAATCGCTGAGTTATCCAGCCAGCTGCCTTCAAAGGGGTTAGCGCCTGAATATTCTACCTTTTTCTCATAAAGGTTTATTACTGTTCATTGCTCCCGCCCATGCCCAGCTAATTCTGTGGTCACTTTATCTCTCTGTTTCATGTTTCTCTATTTCATCCTGTCTCGTTTGATCCTATCATCCCATTATTTGCAAGTTATATTTGTGTATCTGTGTAAGTTACAATGGTGTCGTCGTCGTTTAGTCGTTTAGTCGTGTCCGACTCTTCGTGACCCCATGGACCAGAGCACGCCAGGCCCGCCTATCTTCCACTGCCTCCCGGAGTTGTGTCAGCTTCATGTTGGTTGCTTTAATGACACTGTCCAACCATCTCATCCTCTGTCGTCCCCTTCTCCTCTTGCCTTCACACTTTCCCAACATCAAAGTCTTTTCCAGGGAGTCCTCTCTTCTCATGAGATGGCCAAAGTATTGGAGCCTCAGCTGCAGGATCTGTCCTTCCAGTGAGCACTCAGGGTTGATTTCCTTTAGAATTGATAGGTTTCTTCTCCTTTCAGTCCAGGGGACTCTCAAGAGTCTCCTCCAGCACCACAAATCAAAGTCATCAATTCTTCGGCGGTCAGCTTTCTTTATGGTCCAGCTCTCACTTCCATACATCACTACAGGAAAAACCATAGCTTTGACTATTCGGACTTTTGTTGGCAAGGTGATATCTCTGCTTTTTAAGATGCTGTCAAGGTTTGTCATCGCTTTCCTCCCAAGAAGCAGGCATCTTTTAATTTCGTGGCTGCTGTCTCCATCTGCAGTGATTATGGAGCCCAAGAAGGTAAAATCTGTCACTGCCTCCATATCTTCCCCTTCTGTTTGCCAGGATGAGATGGGACCAGTGGCCATGATCTTAGTTTTTTTGATGTTGAGTTTAAGACCGTTTTTTGCACTCTCCTCTTTCACCCTCATTACAAAGTTCTTTAGTTCCTCCTCGCTTTCTGCCATCAGAGTGGTATCATCTGCATATCGGAGGTTATTGATATTTCTTCCGGCAATCTTAATTCCAGCTTGGGATTCCTCCAGTCCAGCCTTCCGAATGATGTACTCTGCATATAAGTTAAATAAGCAGGGAGACAATATACAGCCTTGTCGTAGTCCTTTCCCAATTTTGAACCAATCAGTTCTTCCATATCCAGTTCTAACTGTTGCTTCCTGTCCCACATATAGGTTTCTCAGGAGATGGATAAGGTGGTCAGGCACTCCCATTTCTTTAAGGACTTGCCATAGTTTCCTGTGGTCCACACAGTCAAAGGCTTTTGCATAATCAATGAAGCAGAAGTAGATGTTTTTCTGGAACTCTCTGGCTTCCTCCATAATCCAGCGCATGTTAGCAATTTGGTCTCTAGTTCCTCTGCCCCTTCGGAATCCCGCTTGTACATCTGGGAGTTCTCGGTCCACATATTGCTGAAGCCTACTTTGTAGTATTTTGAGCATAACTTTGCTAGCGTGTGAAATGAGTGCAATTGTGCGGTAGTTGGAGCATTCTTTGGCACTTCCCTTCTTTGGTATTGGGATGTAGACTGATCTTTTCCAGTCCTCTGGCCACTGTTGAGTATTCCAAACTTGCTGGCATATTGAATGTAGCACCTTAACAGCATCATCTTTTAAGATTTTAAATAGTTCAGCTGGAATGCCATCACCTCCACTGGCCTTGTTGTTAGCCAGGCTTTCTAAGGCCCACTTGACTTCACTCTCCAGGATGTCTGGCTCTAGGTCAGCAACTACATTGCCTGGGTTGTCCGGGATATCCAAATCTTTCTGATATAATTCCTCTGTGTATTCTTGCCACCTCTTCTTGATGTCTTCTGCTTCTGTGAGGTCCCTTCCATTTTTGTCCTTTATCATGTCCATCCTTGCACCAAAGGTTCCTCTGATATCTCCAATTTTCCTGAACAGATCTCTGGTTTTTCCTTTTCTGTTATTTTCCTCTATTTCTTTGCATTGTTCATTTAAGAAGGCTCTCGTCTCTCCTTGCTATTCTTTGGAAGTCTGCATTCAATTTTCTGTAACTTTCCCTATCTCCCCTGCATTTTGTTTCCCTTCTCCTCTCTGCTATTTCTAAGGCTTCCTTGGACAGCCACTTTGCTTTCTTGCATTTCCTTTTCTTTGGGATGGTTTTTGTTGCTGCCTCCTGGACAATGTTACGAGCCTCTATCCAAAGTTCTTCAGGCACTCTGTCCACCAAATCGAGTTCCTTAAATCTGTCTTTCACTTCCAATGTGTATTCATGAGGGATTTGATTTAGATTATACCTGAGTAGCCCAGTGGTTTTTCCTACTCTCTTCAGTTTAAGCTTGAATTTTGCTATGAGAAGCTGATGATCAGAGCCACAATCAGCTCCAGCTCTTGTTTTTGCTGACTGTATAGAGCTTCTCCATCTTTGGCTGCAGAGAATATAATCAATCTGATTTCGATATTGCCCATCTGGTGATTTCCATGTGTAGAGTCGCCTCTTGTGTTGTTGGAAAAGAGTGTTTGTGATGACCAGCTTGTTCTCTTGGCAAAACTCTATTAGCTTTTGCCCTGCTTCATTTTGAACTCCAAGGCCAAACTTCCCTGTTGTTCCTTTTATCTCTTGACTCCCTACTTTGGCATTCCAGTCCCCTAGAATGAGAAGAACATCTTTCTTTGGTGTCAGTTCTAGAAGGTGTTGTAAATCTTCAAAAAATTGTTCAATTTCAGTCTCCTCAGCAATGGAGGTTGGTGCATAAACTTGGATTATTGTGATGTTGAAAGGTCTCCTTGGATTCGTATTGACATCATTCTATCATTTTTGAGATTGTACCCCATTACAGCTTTACCCACTTTTTTCTTGACTATGAGGGCTACTCCATTCCTTCTATGGGATTCTTGCCCACAATAGTAGACATGATAATCATCTGAGTTGAATTCACCCATTCCTGCCCATTTTAGTTCACTGATGCCCAGGATGTCAATGTTTATTCTTGCCATCTCCTGTTTGACCACCTCCAGCTTCCCAAGGTTCATAGATCTTACATTCCAGGTTCCTATGCAATATTTTTCTTTGCAACATCAGACTTTCCTTTCACTTCCAGGCACGTCCACAGCTGAGCGTCCTTTCGGCTTTGGCCCAACCACTTCATTCGCTCTGGAGCTACTTGTACTTGTCCTCCGCTCTTCCTCAGTAGTATGTTGGATGCCTTCCAACCTGAGGGGCCCATCTTCCAGCGTCATATCTTTTAGCCTTTTGTTTCTGATCATGGGGCATTCTTGGCAAAGATACTGGAGTGGAATTGCCGGTTCCTACTCCAGGTGGATTGCGTTTAGTCGGAACTCTCCACTATGACCTGTCCACCTTGGGTGGCCCTGCACGGCATAGCCCATAGCTTCTCTGAGTTGCTCAAGCCCCTTCGCCGCGACAAGGCAGCAATCCATGAAGAGGTGATGGGCATACAAAAACCATTTACAGAGGGCAATGATGCCTCTCTAAATGAAATTATATAGATGACAAAAAACAACCAAGCTTCTTAAGACAATTAAGCATATTTTCCCAATGCCTCTACTGCACTTTGATTCTGATGGGAGAGAGGGGGAGTGAAATGTCTCAACAATGTGCCGTTTAGCTAAGCACATGCACAGTTATGTTCCCAAAGCTTGCTAATAGCGCAAAATAGATATTGACAACAAAGACCAACAACAAATACAGCCTAGTTGATAAAGCATATAAACTATAATCATGGGTTGAAGTATATTATCCTGTTTAATATCATCCTGTTTAATGAATCTTGGAGATGGTTGTTGTAGGTTTTTCAGGCTGTTTGGCCATGTTCTGGTGGTTTTTCTTCCTAATCTTTCACCAGTCTCTGTGGCTGATATCTTCAGAGGACAGGAGTTAGAACTCTGTCTGTGTTCTGGTGTAGTGTGTGCGACAGTTGAGTATTTGTAGCTGTGGGATCAGCTTTTTGTCCTTTTCAGGAGATTGGTTGATTATGATGATCAGGGTGCTTTTTGTTATGGGTGTATTCTTGTGATAAGGGGGGGAAATGATCTGTCACTGTGATTGATGGGTGTTGTTAGCTAGTCTTTTGTGTGCAGTGATCACGAGTCCTTGTGGCAGGGTAGAGTTTGTTGACCTTTTTGTAGGCTGTACTCTTCTGTGCTGGGAGCCAGGCTTTGTTGAGTTTTAGACCGCTACAAATACTCAGCTATCCCACACACTACACCAGAACACAGACAGATTTCTAACTCCTGTCCTCTGAAGATGCCGGCCACAGAGACTGGTGAAATGTTAGGAAGAACAACCTTCAGAACACGGCCAAACAGCCCGAAAAACCTACAACAACCATTAGATCCTGGCCATAAAGCCTTCGAGAATACAATCTTAGAGATGCTTTCAAGGATTGACTTGCAACTACTCTGTAGAGTGTGAACAGCTCCTTTAAGCATATGTGAAACACTTCACAGTCAAAGATTGTTGAGGGACATGGCAGAACAGTGACAGTTTGCATTCACTCTTTCAGCAACTCTGTACTCTTGTTTATCATTCTGCCTCACAGCCGGCTTGTGAAACAGATATACTTCTGAGATAAAACATTTCTCACTCACCCCCATGTGGGAAAAACTGTGCATAGATGTGTTTGAATGTCTCTTCGTTAACAGCTCCACTAGGACATTCCTGTTGGAAAAACAAGGAGCAAAAATAGTTAAGTTTTAATTTGTGGTATTGCCTTTCCTTTCATATTGTGACACCTGTTTCCTGAGTGCACCTTGTATAGCCTAGAATCAAAGGAAATCTCTTATCTTGATTTCTGTCAGTCTCCACTCCACCCCAATTTACAAGAACATTTTTGCACTCACAGTGTAGTGAAATTCATGTAGAATAAGTTTGATGCATGGTTCAATTCACAACTCAAGCCTGTTCAAGAACCTGCAAAAAATCAGTTTTGTCAAATCAACCCTGACCTCCACAGACAATTGGGAGGGTGGATATCCTAAGGCTGTTAATTTCATTTGACTCTCACCAAGTGAAGTGGTACAGCTATCATTATTTCTCTAATGTGAGAGGCAAGGAATATTCTGCAGCATCCAGTAGTTTCAAAACACATTTTCTGGCCTCCCAGTTACGTGTAAATAAAACCTCCATGTAAAGGCGGAACATGCTTCCGTTAACCAGTTTCTGAGCTCAGCCAACAGAAGATCATATATTATTTTTATGTCCTGCCTGTGAGTTTCCAGAAGCAGCTTCTGGCTATTGGGGGTGGGAATATAAGGGCAGAAATCCAGCAGCAAGTTGCAACGAGAGTAGGTCTATTGAACTAATGAAAATTACATAGGTGTTGACTCACCAAATCCACACTGACTAAAAGGACTATTTAGTTGCAACTTACTACTGGGATTTCAGCCATTAATTCTATGTTAAATAGACGGTCTCGCTTGCAGGAGGGGCGTTGTGACGCCCTTGAACTGCGCAGCGGCTTTTGCTCGCCTGGTCCCGGAAGAAGCAAGCCAGCGGGCCACGTGACAGGGGTGAGGGCTGGGGTTTCATATAAAGAAGCCCCAGCCCTCTATTTGGCCTCTTTCGCTTTTCGTACCCACCCGCCCACCCTCTTTCTAGTGTGTTTTTTTGGGTTGCCTTTTTTAGGGGCCAGATAGGAATTTTTGACCTCCACCCTGATTGGCTTTTGGATGGGGGGATTTTTCGCCTATCCCTCACTGGAGAAGGGTTGTTGGCATTCAATGGTGGTTATCCTCGGTCACACTGGCGGGTAGTGTGGGAAAAACTGGTTGTCTCGGTGTGTCCCTTTGATAATTATGCTAAACCAACAGCGCATCGGACCTTCCGGCTCTGTGGATCATGCAATTACAGGGTTGGAGGCGGCAAGATGCACTGGGCCACTTTCGGACTTACAGTCATCAAATATAGATGGCTTGAGGTCTGGGGTATTTAATAGAGGCCTGCCTGGTTTCTCCTGTCAAGACAGCTGGAACCTGGGGCCTGGGACTCGCCCATTGACTTATAAGGATTTATTGGATGCCATGCAGTTATTTCTCCGCACTACCGCAGGCCCCCTTAATTTTGGAATTGGTTGTTTGGCATAATCAGAATTTGGTTTAATAAAGTGTGGCCCATATTTAATCCAAAGTTATTGTCTTGCATCTTCATTTCGGGACCTGGGGGAGCAATTTGTTCTGTCTCAGTGAAAAAAAAATCTTTTTAAAACAAAAACTCTGATGCTCATATGCTTAGTTTATGAACATCTCTGTATGGAAAACCTGAGAGACCGGTGTGTGACTCTCCATTCAGGGTCACAAGTGGAGACAGTGACCCAGCTTACAGCATCTTGTAATAAAAAGAAATATGCCAGAATTAACCATTAATCCTGGATATTTTAAATTACTGTTTTCCTTTGGTCTTTTCAAACTATCCTCAAATGTCATTAGACTCCAGGTAAATGATCTGCAATGTTAGCACAAGAAACTTTTCAATCATAGTTAATAATGCATTTAGAGCTGCAAATATCTGACAACCAGAAGCCAGAACAGCAATTTATTTTTCAGATATTTAAATAGCTTTTAGCACTGGAGAGGATTAGGCAGAAAAGAATGAAACAAATCAATGAGAATTAAAGTTATTCCTCACTTGCCGATACCACCTGCCAACAACCAACAATGGTGAAAACTGAAGTAGGGAGAAGAGAAAAGCTTTTGAACAAGGAAACAGTGAGCCTCTTCCCATTAAAGTTAGGCACTACTCAGTCCTATTGATTTTATGGGGAAATGTAAAGACGAACGGAACAAAAATAACACCAACCATCTTTCTTCAAAGAGATAGAAGAAAATATACCAAGATCAGGAAGTATGGTAGCCAGATACTATAAAACTGTAATTGTGCAGTGCTTTTTTGGCTGACAATCAGGGGCAAACTTTATAACAAGTGCATTTCCCCCATGTCAAAAGGGAAATCAAAACAACATTGTTTTGTTTCAAAACTTTGAAACAAAAGAGATAGAATTTGGTTGTGTAAGGGACCCATCTATCCTTCCATTGAATGGGTAGAGCAGAAAAAATGGCTGAAATCCTGTTGGTGCAGCTATGCCTGAAGAAGGGTAATGAGTAATGACATCATTAGCAGGGAAGATATTTTAGTAATGAAAACCTCATTCTTCCTGTAGCTTTTTTGATTTGCAAATAATATCTTTTATCATACAGAAACTGTGGGAACCATTGGAAACAAGGAGGAAGACTTTCATAACAAAAAAAATATTTCCCTGCTGGTAAAATAATCCAATGGCAGCAGTTTTCAGTAATTAAAGACTTCCTTCTCCCCCTTCTCTCTTGAAGCTCCCATGGCTTCCACATCATGAAAAGGATTGTTTGCAAGTCAGAAAAACTGTGGAAGATAGAAGCATTGCCTTACTAAAATCTTCCACTGAGGGTAAGATCATCACCCTTCTGCAGTCATAGCTACACTAACAGGATATCATCCAGTGTACCTAAAGTACACATATTCAGTTAGCAAATTTTAAGAAAAATGAAGACAAGACAGGTTGGAACTATGGGAAATCCTAATAGGTGGACATCACACTATAGTTGGGATTTGTTCTATGAAGCTTTCATTGATATTTTAACTTTCTGTGATTTAAGAATAACCCTTTTCTCTTTCAAATCATCTTGCAAGTGGAACAGACTTTAGAAGAGTCTGGTTGGTCATCTGTTCTGTTCCACAACCTCCTATTTAGAAGAGTCAGCTATATGAACTGCTCTTTTTGAGTCCAGCTTAAGGACTACCAAGCATAAGAAAGGAGAATACAGAGCGGGCTTCAAAACAGCCCGTCAGCATCAGTGCCAGCAGAATAAAGAGGCAAGTGGAGCATCGGGTCATTCTTCCACATTATGAAGAAATACATTTCATTTCTCTTTAAACTGCAGCAATTGTTCTGGTATCTTTACATGTGAATTTACATGTGCCAATGTTACATGAATTTTTTTTTTCTGGTGACACATTTTCTCTTTATAACATTTCTGTAGCTGCCACAGTAAGCCACTTGATGGCCTATTGCATTGACCAATGCAACTGCAGATTTTCTGCCCATGCTGATAGTACTGGCTTAATGCAGAACTGAAATCTTGGATGTTCCTTCTGTATTATTTTCCCCTTTTAGATGCTCTACTGAGTTCTCTAGTGAGATGTTGAGCAAATTGTTGTGGAATACTCTACAAAGGCAATGTAGTAATTGATCATTTAGTTTTAGCTTTCACAGGCTGGACTTCTTCCACATGCATCTACTAGTTCTAATTCATTTCCGCCCAAATGATCAGAATTTAGCCAACAATGCTCAAGAGACCTATTTAGTAACAGAGAATAACTGAAGGGATTTGACTCTCAAAAGTGTATTTTAACTAAATTGAGTAGGTATGCCCCTTAGTTTATTAATAACTTGGATCAATAGTCTGTCTGATTAACAATGAAAACAAATTAATATATATTACTAAAATATTATATACACCAGAGACAATAAGGCTACTCTTACTGCTCTGTTACCATTTCATGTACTAAGCATTGGGAATGCGCATAGTGAAAACTTCTACTTTGGGGGGTGATGGTTCTTTCAGGAGTGCCTCCTTTGTTTTTGTTGTGTGTGTCCGTCCGTCTGTGCGTGCAAAAGTCCTTTCATTTAACATGAAAGGGACCAGCTCTTTCAGGCCATTTCATTTTCTTTACCAGGCATTCGTTTTTTTCTGACAATAGTCCAAAAAAGTCCTAAGGACCCCATACAAACTACTGCAAAAGGCAACAGAGAATAAATCTATTTCAAAAACAGGGAACAGTACAATGTACAACAACAACAAAACCCAAACAAAATGGTTCCAATCCCAAACCGCCAAATTATACACCTTTAACAGAATAAATATACAGTAAATCAACCAGAAAACAATTTTTAAAAAATCAGTCAAACTGGGGAAGCAACTCAGGAAAAAAAATCAAAATAAAACACCCACATATATGCAGAAACACATACTCCGCTCTCTCAAACTCCCCAAAAGCAAGAAAAGGAAAGGAAAAAATATAGTCAGCTCCTTTCCTCACCCCATAACAACTAGAATGTGTGGAAATTTCTATCCCTCATATCACTTGATGCCTTCTCTTCTCTCTTTTGAGTCCAGCACAACAACAGGGAGCCAGGCAGCAAAAATAATCCAAAAAGAAAAGGGCCAAAAAGGATGGGAAATGGTCAATAATTTTTTTTAATCTCAGGAAGGTATACTGGCACAGGCAGGCTTCTGATGGCAACAGGAAAAATAATCCAAAGAAAGGGTGGAAATTCCCCCAGAAATCTAGGGAGGGGGAAGCAACAGGTGCAAGAGGAACATAGGCAGGCAACCGAAGATGGAGGGCACCAAGAACTCAGACACCCACAAGGAATGACTGAAGCAAAGGGCACTTTCACTGGGTTCCAACCAATCCAGGCCATTTTACAGATTAAACATTCCTGCTCCCCCAGCCCCAATTTGGCTGCTGACAATAGTGCTTGTGATACTATTGGATGAAAAGTTTCCTCAGTGATTTGACAGAGGATTTAACAAAAATAAAACAAAAGAGGGTTAACACACATTATTTCAGAAGATGGGCTCTTTCAAGAATCAATGAAAGAACACAAAAACAAAGAAACATCCTCCATAGTGTTTTTACCTTTTTTAAAAAAAACAAAATACACATTCTAAGACACATCATTAACAAATCATAAATCTCCAGTGTTTTCCCTGCTCCCTTCCTTTTTTAAAGGGAGTAACTGGAACAGCTGGATAAATGGCAAGATAGAACTGGCATCATATTTGGAATCTTTCTATATTGCCTGACAGGGATGACTAAAAGATCTTGGATGCTTATGTGAATGTAAGAGGAAATACAGAAGTTGTACTGGCTAATTGCACCTAATTGACTAGGCACAAGGTGCATGCTGGCCACCTCGTATGTGCAAAATCAGGGTGGCTTCTGAATTAGCCAAGGCAAATTCTGTAATTCCTCTTACATGTTGCTAAATATCTAGTAAGATTTTGGCCACTGGGTAAGGAAAGTGCTCAACCACCAGCTCAACAGGGATAAAGGAACCTAGTCTTAAAAGCTGGGAAAATGCAAAAACACAGGGTTCATATCATAAACTCTTTGAAATCATTGGGAGCATGACAAGTCAACAAGGTATGGACTTATATGCAGTTGAATTATTATCACTACAAAGGAATCTTCTAATTTAAAGATAATCTATCCCAATTCCATAACGATTTCAGTGATTGTTGCAAGCCATGTTTCCTGCAGTTTGAGATAACATTCCCTGGTCTCCAAGCCAAACTTTGAAAAGCAATTGATACATTCTTCTCAGTAGCAATGTGTTTTCAGATTGAGAATGGAATGACATGTTCCGGTATTCCATCACAGCAAAAACAAAGCAAAGCAAAGCAAAATACCATGCCCACCGGAGGGGGGGGGGAGAGACCTTAAACTTAATTTGTCCCTGATATTCTAGCTCAATACATGCCATGAGTTTTTAATCTGAGGGAAACCTAATACAGAAAAACATATGGATGCTTTCTATCCATGAGTGAAGTGGTTCAGTATGACCTGTGCCAGAACGATCCAATGAAGGGAACACTGATGCTGGAATCTGAACCTTAATACAGTTACTTAAGATTTCAGGCTTCTTTGCACATTATTATCTAAATGTCCATGAGACATTCACACTCTGGTCTGGTGTATACTCCTCATAGGCTTCTGTCACCCCAAGCAAAGGAGGTGTTTCACTCTGAAACATGGATGCATGTTGTCCTATGAGTCCATGACCCACCGTGGTGCACCCTATCCTGTCTAAAAGACTTCCCCCTCTCTATACCAGCTGTGGGTGGCTGGGCACTAGCAAATAGTGTCTACCTAGAACTCCAGTCAATCCTAGCTAGCACTGCCAATGGTGAGGAATTACAGAAACCACCTTCAAACAACATCCAGTTGGCCACAGGGGCCCACTTCTGCACTACAATAAGATTGCCTTCACCTAAGAAAAAATATCCAGTGTTGATGACAATAACAATAGGCCATCTTAGAGATATGCTGTCAGCGCTAAGAAGATAATGAAGGACCACACATTGCAAACGCCAAATAATTCAGTGTACGCCTTTGACAGTTTGGGAAAAGTAGGTTAACAGGCAGGATACAGACAGCTAAATTAAAACAAAAGTACAATGCCTCTATGTATACACAACTCTGTATCAGAGGAGGGCTTATAGAAGAAAATTCTACAGAGGTGGCATGAGGAGAAGGTAACATGCAAATTCTCAGCTTAAAAATTATAACTGGCTGTTGCCAACTGCAATAGAGCAGCATGGCCTTGGCTCACAAACAGAAGAGAAAAGCTTGCGCCAAATCACTCCAAGGAGACTGATTATAAGCAAGGAAAGATCATCAGTGTTAAATGCATTGGCTGAAATCCTGTTGCATAAGTTATACCATGTAAGGCCGATGGTGTTATCAACAGTGCCAATTTTTCAGACATTTCTGACTTCTCTTCTGAAAGTCCCAAGACTCCCATGTAATCACTTTACTTGTTAGGAATCCTGCAGGATGGTAGAGGACAGTTTTTTTACTGTAGGATTTTGCTTGTTCGTATACTTGTCTGTATGTAACTCCCTTCAATTAATCAACTTTATCCTATCAACACTACTGCTCTTCAAGATATATAATCTAAGGTTCATGTCCTTGGAGTACAATTATTCCACAGAGGAGAGACACATATCAAAGCATTTGAAAGTGACTCTCATTTCTCTTGAATGATATGTGCTAACACAATTGCTATATATTTTCTTATATGAACATTGTGAGCCTTTTAAAGATAAGAAGTCTAGTAATCATTTCTTCAGTAGCTGTAGTCTTTCAATGGACTGAAAGTTTGCCTTTGTGAACAAAACAATTTACAGTACTAGCAAATCTGAGGCTGATAAAATTTGAGTGATATCTCCTCTGGGAATATGAAGAGCTGTATACACCATGTATAAAGAAATATTCAGATCTATCCTGCCTCTGGAAAACTTTACAAAACTCATAACACAAGAAAAGACATCCACATGAGAAGAAAAAATAGGATCTGGGTGGGTAATGAGGCAATGACATCTGCCTTTAAAAATTCTTAAGAGTTCTGTGCTGAGGCAAACTTACATAACAGACCAAGGCTAAGTGAAGCTAATTCACAAGGTGCTCGGATGCATGAATCAGAAAAATGGTGATTTGGTTTGATTTGTGATTTGTCAAGGTCAACAAACTACAAGTAATGAAGTTACAATTTTTTTCTGATGAATCAATTTGTCAATTCATTTTTTACTTTAAAACCCTATAAAATGTCCCCCCCAAGCAACACAGCTGGCACGCGAAGCCCTTTCTTCTGGCACACGACAAACCTTTTGAAGTGGCTGCAGCTGGGATTCCCCCTTTCTCTTCCTGTTCTGGATCCTTTAACTTCCTGTCCGTCCCCATGATTCCCCCTTTTAACTTCCTGTTTGTCCCCATGATTCCCCCTTTAACTTCCTATCCGTCCCCATGATTCCCCCTGAAACTGCCACTTACTGTTCTGGTTCTGGTCTTCCGGGCAGCACAGCAGCCACGGGTTTCTTCCCACCCCCTCATTTTTGGCACTCGAGCCAAAAAAGGTTTGCCTCCACTGAACTAGAGAGACAAAATTCTCAGGAAAGCTTCCCCTGACTCTCCTCTACAATCCCTCCAATGTTGGTGAAGATTGGGTTTTGGATGTCCAAGTTATACACTGTAAAATAGGGCCCCTTAGGAAAGTTCCCCCCAGACACCTAGACATACCCAAATCAGGGAGGCTTCCCATGATTCTCCTTTACAATCCCTCCATGTTTGGTGAAGATTGGGTTTCAGACATCCATGTACACACTCCCAAAGTAGGTCTCCCCAGGAAAGTGCCCTTTAGCAGCTAACTTGGGGAAACTCAATCGTCACCAAACCTGGAGGGATTGTAGAGGAGAGTCAGAGGTGTCTCTAAGTGCTGGGGGGTCTGTTTTACAGCAAATCAAAAAATTGCTAAAAATTCTTTGATTTGTATTCGTTGGGGGCACTGATTTGTACAAATACAAATTTATGAATTAGTGATTTGTGCCCATCTCTACTGGGATGCATTACAATTGTGCAAAGGGACACAACAAAAATGACCCTTGACTATTTATCAGTTAGTCTGAATTAGCTAGAATAAATTATGCAGACTTCGATATGACTCTGGCTTGTGTGTTTGCTTCACAATTTGCAAGGTCTTTTATCCTTATGCCCTAATGGTTTGTGAAAGATTAAGGTGCCATGCTATGATAAACACAGTTTATTTATTGGGGCCTGTTACCTGAGCTAGGAGAACTAGCAGTGCCACCTGTTCAGTCGCTTCCTCTGAGGACTGTCTCCATGGCCACTCCTCCCAAAATTCCTTCCTTGGAGTAAGGACAACTTCTGGGCCTGAGCAGTTCTTTCGAGAAGTGCACTGACCCATTTTTGTAGGCAGCGAGGCTCCCCTGTGAGCATGGCCACATAGCATCTTGCTCTGAGGTGGTCCTCTGATTAGGTGAATTCCTATTTTAAAAACTCTTAACAACCAGTCCTTCTATTGCCTTACTGAGGCTGTGAGGGTGGTGGGTCCTCCCTGTAGTGTGGGAGAGAAGAGGTTGTCCTTTTCAGGGGACAGACAGCTTTACATATCTTCCTTTGGGCTCCAAAATCTTTCTATATTCTTACAACTTGAATAGACTGCCATTGTATGCAATGAGAGAGGTGTACAACTGTCCCTTTTCCATGTGTTTCAACCAGTTTTTCTCAGAGCCATATTATTAATGACATAATTAACCATGTGAAAGCAGTTAATATATCTAAATAGAGAAAAAAACTTAACTAGTCCTTGTAAGAAACCAGAACTGGGCCAAGAGTGTTCAGGGAGGATAGTCAAACTCTTTACTACCACCCTCACCCCGAGTCCCACACACTAGTCTTGGTTTAATTTGCTCAGCCCCTGAAGTTGCTATTTAAATGTTGAGAGGGAAGCTCCAACTGGCACCAGTGGTGTATATACACCATTGATGCAAATAGCTTCAACACAGCCATATACATTGAAACCACCGCAAGTAAGCATGCTTTCAGTCTTCCCACCATCTGTACAGAAAAACCTTTTTAGCAATTAACTTTTAAAACTTGGGCACACTTCTGGATATAAAATATGCCCTTCCTATTGCTATCCATATTCAGGAAAAAAGCACCATTATCAAAATACCAACTCCAAAATATTCAAACCCAACAGAGCCTTTGATGGTTCACAATCAAATGAGGAAATGAAAAAAATAATAATAAAAAAATACTGTTTGGCAGTATCACACTACAAATAGTTCTGAGCCATCCACTTCGAACATGAGGAAACTAGAACAACGGGGCACTTTTGCTGAGTAATTTGTTAGCTGCGTATTCCTCATTCTGTTGTACTGTTGAACACAATATGATACTGTCAAGAAAAACACTTCTGTGTTTTAAGACAAGCCTTGTTATCTCTGTGGTGTGGGAACAAGAACTACAAAAAATATTCCCTCTGTTCTAAAGCATGTTCCTGCACATTCATTATTCATGCTACAAAACAGTCCTGCGAAAAGGATGATGACTCCAGTATAATCATCTGCACTTATATATGCTTACATTTTTGAATCCTCTGTAAAGCACTTGAAGTTCCTTCTTGGTGAAATTGGTTTGTGCCTCAAGTTGTTCCAGTCCTTCAGGCCGATGGCATACTGTGGTCATTTCCAATTCATCTTCAATTTTATCTAAAACAAAGAAAAGTTTCTATTTGGGTCTCCATTCTTTGCTTGTAAAGGGGATGGAAAGAGTTACGTATATTCAATACTGATAAACTCTGGAAGTCATCTTAAGTGCAAAGAATAAAACAGAGGTCCGTATAGCCATCTTTTTGCATTACACATAACATCGAAAAACAAGAAACAGAAGGTGTATCTCTCATTTCTTGCTAGCATTAATACTCTGTTAATGCTGCATTCAAAAGGTATACACCTTAAGATATTTCCAGACACCTTAATAAACTGCTCATATAAAAAATAAGCTTTCCTAAATTCATATGCACTGAACTGAAAATACTCACAAACATATGGTAATATTTTGAAATAATATAGGTATCACAGAGTGCAGGTATAACAAGGAGTAGGCATGCTTAAAAGTAGTAGACAAAAGCTATGTTCCCTAACCATACCCACAAGGAAATAAGTACCACTGAAAAGAACTTGTCTTGAGTAATACATTTAGTATCAGGGTATATAATGTCCACATTGAGCAGGAATGAAAAAAATGCTTTTCTTTTGCTGGGCAAGAGAAGAGTTTGAAAAGCTGAAGACATTACAGCCAATAAAGTTATCGGACAGGCAATGTTTTAAATAAGTGAAGACATAATAACAGGCAAGTGAATGTATTTCCCTCAAAGTGAAAGGCTCAAGGCAACATGAAGTATCTCATTGTACCCCGAAGTTTATATTTTACTATAATTTATGTTATATTGGAAGTCTGACAATTTTTATCTAGGTTTGCTGTGTAAGACTCTTATGATAATGAGCAGGAAGGCATGTTTCAAGGTGTCATCTTCAATGTTTGTCTGTAAGTAATTCTGAATGATGATTCTGTACCTTGTGTATTCTTTGATGACTCAGTGACCTGTAGCAAAGCATCTCTTGCTATTTTGTGAACAGATTGCCTTCTACAGCAGTGGCAACCGTGCCCATCCTGACAGATCTGCCACTCCCATAAGCCCACCAACAGCCAAGAGCTGGAGCCCATCAACCTCCCTGTCTTCCCACGTGAATTACAACTTAAACTAGAATATACAAGGATGTTGTAATAAGATCCAAATCTAACAGTCACAGGGAGCAAAAACAAGAACACATGTAGTCAGGTTGCAGACTTTATTAAATAGCATCTGAGATGAAGGAGATCCTAACGGGGAAGACCCAACATATTAGGTTGCCATAGGTCACGCCAGCAGACTTCATGTGTTTTGGACAGTGGCTTGGCTGAGAGACAGCAAGGCAGCAGGTACTGAGTCTCTTGTAATAGCTCCATGTGCAGAATGCATCCACCTGTTTGATAAATAAATCCCCTCTCCTGAAGTTTGCTGAGGTGCAAGATAAGGCAGGTTAACAACTCCATGGAGGAACAGCTGGCCGGGGGGGGGGGGCGCATCCTGGTTAGTCTGCTGTTCATTAGTTGAGCATCACTTTTGGTCTGCAGGAAAAGGTATGTGCTTCAGATGGTGTCCCTCTAGAGCCTCTGAAGAGAAAGGAGAGACAAAGAAAGAGGTAAATAGTGAGCAAGGATTAGCAGTTAGAAAATGCAATTCCTGGACATGGACACAAAATAGGAGTTTTATAGAATAGTGTGTAAGAAGAATGCTGTCACCTGAGTACTCTGAGTAAGCTTCAGAGTTTCTCCATGGAATAAGGGGCAGGATGAAAAGAATTAAGTAGTGAAGGAAACATACAGTGTGCAGTGGCTATTGTTCTGCTTCTTCCAGCTTGGGCACCTCCTGTTAAGAAGTGCTCATAGGTGTCTGGTCAGCAGTGGCAACAGGCAGAGTAAAATGAGTGGCCTTGCTTGTCTCATCCTTGCATACAAGAGCAGGAGACCACAACTTTCCACTCCTTGCTAGTGAGGATGGTGAATATCCTGGCCCTCTGAATAGAATTCACATTAGAAAAAATGATGGTTTGTGCAAAATTGTTGGTGTTTTGCACAAATGTGCCTATTTCATGTGCAAAAATCATGGAATTCACATAACTGTATGAATTCTGCAAATCGCTGAAAATTGGAATGATTACAATTAGCTTAAAAAGTTGAAGGTTGTTTGTATCTTTTTCTAACCCTCAGCCACTGTCTTTTTATGCTGTCCTTTTCAAAGGGAAATTTCACTTGGGTCCCTCTTGGTAAATTAAAACTCTACAGGGTGAATAAACTTTTGTCTCACTCTTGGCTTGATGTGAGGAATCTCACAGGGCCTAAACATGCTTGTTGAGGACTCTCGTGTCAAGACAACCTGAATAAATTTAGTTAATATTCTAATATTTAGCAAATATCCAAGAATATTAAGAAAATATATTAGCCACATGTGACAGTGGATGCCTTCCTTTCTTCAGGAGATACAGTTCCCCCCACCGTTTGGGGCGGGGTAGGAAACCGTGAGACCAGAACCTAAATCCAGCAATGCAATATTCACAGATGGCCAATGTTGTTGTGTGAATTAGCAGAAGTAACAGCAATTCTACATTGTAGCAAATATTTCCCTCTACTTGCTTACCTAGATGCAGTGCTCTTTCTTGACTCCTCCAGTTGCTGACATGGAGTGAATGTTGATGTTGGATCTTTGAGCCAGGAATCCCATGGTGAGCATCCATTAGAATCCTAGACTGAGATGCGTATGCTCATGTTCTCATGGGTTTGTATAGTCAGTTTGTTTTTCACATGATCCCTATTAATGTGTAGTCTCTGTGTGTGTGCATGCTATTAGGCCAGGGAGGTACAGCCCCTTGACATACACCCTGGAGTCTATTCTCTCTGCACAGGGAGGGTTATATGTTGTCAATGACATACTACAAAATTGTATCCTATTCTCTTTTGTAAAGATGTCACACATATAACTATTGAAGTAGACAGGAGTGAAATTTATTATAGCAGGTGTGGCCATGGATTGAAGAGTTGTAGGTGATGATACACCTACCTCCCTCTTCAAATCCCACCCTGTTTCAGTTTTTGCAGCATTGTGTGTGTCATGGTACTGGTATATCTGACCTTCTACCATAAGAAGTTGGCTTCTCGTTCAGCCTATGGTTCTTCGTCTACTAGATAGTGAATACAGAATGTCATCCTTAAATTTGGAGACTTTTGTAGATGGATTCTTTAGGGTGGTATTTGCCTACAAATTTTTGTTTTTCCATTATGAATTTCTCCAGTATTGGATGGATCCTTGCCATAATAGCTTTCTATTATTTGCCTTACAATTACCTTCTGGCAATTACCTTATGGTAATTACCTTAAGGCTTGCCAGCTGGAAAATGTAAACACCTTTCTCTTCCAACAGCTTAAAAAGCAAAACCAATCAAATAAGCAAAAAGGTTTGATAGCTTGGTTCTCCCTTTTGATTTCATTAAAATTAGACTTTGACTGCAGCATATAAATGTGACTCCAGGATTGGATATGTCAAGTCAATGTCACCCACTTTTGTGTTTAGCTGCAGATTCGGTGCTTTATAATGGTTCTATGTATAGGGCAATATAAAGGTGCCTACTATTGACAAGGATACTTGTCAAGGGTATTGACAAGGGTACTTGTACAACTCAGGGTTGTAAGAGCAGTTGCCCAATTTTCCAGGCTTGCACAAGGAGGCATTTGGTACCTCTGTATCAAGCAGTTATCTACTCTCATTGTTCTTTGGGTACAGCTTTGAAGGGGCACTGGAAACTCCAGCTGGCTTTGTAGATGCCAGAATAACCCACCCCTGCTGTGCCCACCACCAACTATTCCAACAATGTTATACTGCATCTCAGCTCATTAAATTACCTCGGAGCTGATGTCATGATGCAATGTCAACAATTCAATCCTCTTACTGGATGCCGTATGATAGCTATACTTTTTCTTTGAAAAATTAATTGCTGCCATTACATTAATTGATTTCTCTTATCAAGAGTAAATCAACCCACATATATTCAGATCTGGCTTCATTAGATGTGAAAGTGTGAAAGGACTTTTAGTATCACATCATTGTTATTGTTATTGAAATAAGCAGGGGGAAAAAGAAGACAAAAGACCTTATCAAAAAGGATTTGACATCCTAACAGGTAATTGTAACCTTGTCACAGCATTTAGTGAACTACTGAAATATGCATCAAGGAAAGAGAGGAAATCAATATTTTAACCTTTTTGTTAATTCTCAGGAATCCTGGAAATGAGTGTTTTATGTAGCCAGGATTCTGGTGAAACTTTAAACTCTTAATGGAATGCCTAGGGAAACATTAATGGGATTTTATTTATTTATTTATTATTATTTTTTGGTCACACATGCTTCCTAGTGACATTATACAGATCCAGCAAAAATGCCCACTAAATGTTGGGAATGTTTTGGACAAATGGGACTACTCAAACTATACAGTTTAACTTTTTGACACAAAAGAGGCTTTTTGAAGTAGAGTAATGCTCCTTCGACCCCTTATCAACAAGCTTACCTTGTTGGTAGCTATTCACAATTGTTCACCACCCGACATGACTGCTGTTTCTGCGCTATTTTGTTAGTCCTTTATCTTGTTGCCTGCACGATCCTAGCCAATCAAGGACCATTGATCTAGGATATGAATGTCACAAAGCCATGTAACTCATGAGATGTTTCCCTTACTGTAGAAGTATATCCTGGGATTTATCATTAAGTGGAATATGTAGAATTCTCAGTCACAGCCCTACACTAGGATTTTCTACGACATGGCCTGCAAATGTATGTTCATCACGACAGACTGAACTTTGACCACATGAGAACACCAACTCTGTGTAAGGTCATTCTGAATGGTCAAAACTATCTGCTTTTGTTCACCCACTAATTGGTAAAAGAAAGGGGATTGGTTTGCAGGAGTTGTAATGGAGGAGCAGAAATGTGTGGTTGCTAAATTGGAAGGTGAGGAAACTAGCATCAAGTTTTCCTTTCCTCTTTCCAGCTGGCATTACACCATCTTTATCTTCTCTTTATCTTCTCTTCTCTTCAGTCTTCCTGTCCTAAGCCAGCTTGGATGTCCTCCTCTTCATGACCCCCTTGCTTTACCGGAACCAAGAAATGAATGGAATTGGTATAATATAAGCTTTCATTTTTAAAAAAACCCATATCTTTTTTTCTGTAGTTGTTTCTTTGCAGGGAGTATGCATTTTGGGGTCATTTTCCTGGGGTAGTAGCTCAGAGAGGAACTAAAGCTACCCTGTTACATCTAGCCTATTACATCTCCTGTCTTTGGCTGGCAATGAAGGATACAGACACATGTACGTAGTTGCATTTATTTACTTACCTATATGCTTACATTTTATTTACTTACTAACTTTCTACCTTGCTTTTCTCCCTATAGAGGGAGTCAAGGTAGCTAACAAATGATAACATACAAGTTGCTTGCTGGTACATGGACGTGTGGATTATTTTATGGATAGGTGATTTTGTGGAAGATATTACTACAGTACCTGTTAGCTTCTATCCCGCATCTACATTCAGTTTGAGAATGCCTTCTTTATTTACAAGGCGCAGCCATAGCAGTGATATTTAATTATAGGGATTTCAGAAAATCCATTAGGTAACTAATTTTGCAGTCCTGTACATCAACTGCATTAATTGATTTATTCATTTTTGTAGCATGTCCACACCATCTCCATATTAGCAGCTAAATCATCAAAGCTTTTGTCTCTTCATAACTGCGCTCACATTTTTTAAAAAGATGTAGTTCAGATATTTCTGAAATGCAAGTGTGTCTCATTTAGTGCAGGCTTAGCTTCTCTCCTGAGACCGTTGTCAAAGTTTTTCTTGTTCCCTTCAGTGGGTCTAATTCATACTAGCTCAGTGCATGTCTCGTTCCTTTAATCCTTTTTTCATCCCAGTCAAGTCTTAATTGACTCTATATAACTTTATCTGGTTTCTTACAGTTTTAAAAAATTGAAATGCAGTATCTTCTGGAGCCATCCTTCTTTTACAAGCAGAGTAAAATTGGTGACTCACTGGGTAAGTATTGTTGGTGGCCTCTCGTGGTTATATAAGGATTCTGTACCTCCCATTATGTTCTCCTCTAACATATCACACTGGATGTATCTGATGCTGGGTTCTAGGGGAAGGAATTTGGCATGTGTAGAGTCTTCCTTACTTCTTGGCAGATTCCCCCATGAAGATTATCAAAGATCTTGTACTGAGCTTTCTCTAAACTATTTCTCATGGAGGGTTTGCAATCCATACTGAGGATCTTCTTTCTGGTGAAGCTCTGAACCACATGACCATTCCAGAACATTGCTAAACCCTCATATGCCACCTGAAAATGGTGCTTCACATGTGTCTGTAAATAAAGGTGATTCATATCACTTCTTTGTCTTGGTTCGATTACTTCTTTGTGATGTTCCAGAATCTTCTAGCATGCGTAAGGAAGGGGAGCCTTATATAGCCCCCATCTTGACATGCTTTCATTGTCTCCCTGTCATGATTTTCTTTAAATTACCATATCATTTTTATATGTATTGCTATGTGGGTCTGCAACATTTTGAGTTTTAACTTATAAACTGCCCAGAGTAGTGTGTGTACTGAATGGGCCAGTATATAAATCAAATAAATAAACAAAACCAATTTGAATGGCTGTCCTCAATGGCTGATGGAGGCAGCTGATATCCAAACTGATCTTCAGCCTGTTGTTACTGGTTCTCTCCATCACTCTGCATCTTCACTGCCTGCTGAAGCTTCCTGTCCTCACATAGGATTATGGGGCATCTTCTCTGGGTTTTCACTGAAGTGTTAAAAGTTGGGGGGCAGGGACGAGGAGTGCCAGTTGCCATAAAGATGATTGAATAATGAAGGACAAGACATGAACCGTCTGCTCAGCCATCTCGTGAGTAAGGCCAGCATCAGACTCCTGAAGATTTTCACCCTTGTTAATCAGAACTGTAGGGCTAAAAAGGGCTCCCTGCCAATGCAGCTGAAGCATCCCTCACAGTGGGCATGGAAAATCCTCTGATGCAGCCTATTTGAAGATACAGAAAAACAAGCTTGTTCCATCCATTCCCCAAAATTCTTCTTTGAAGTTCTTTTGAATGAGAATGGTCAAAACTTTCTATGGTGTGTGTGTGTGTGTGTGTGTGTGTGTGTGTGTGTGTGTGTGTGTGTGTGTGTGGGTGTGGTGTGTGTGTGTGTGTGTGTGTGTGAGAGAGAGAGAGAGAGAGAGAGAGCGCACTAGTTTTAAATGATTGATGACTGAGAGCTTTTTAATCTGTTTCTCCTGCTTTTGATTTTAAATGTGACGTTGTGGCATGTTAGGCAAGATTTCTTAATGGCTACTGTTTCACATTGGCAGAAATCCTGTTGCTTAGCAGAAAAAAACATGTAACTTCCCATTTTTGTTTCTAGCTGACAAATAAAGATTCTTCACTGCAATTCATGTACATGCTGGGCTTGGCATGCATGCACGCACACACACTCCCCCCAAGAATCATGGTGGAGAATTTTGATTTCCAGTCCAGGGATGGCTTGAAAGTTACAAATTTCCTTATACTAGCCAAGCAACAGAATTTCGGTCTATTTCTGCTTTATTAATTAACAGAGAAGAGATATTCAACAGCAGAATAAAACAGATAAATATTTTAAAGCCTAGAAACATTATGCAAGACATAAGAACAAATCTCTCTGGATCCATGGGCTTACATAGATAACCACACGGTGCTTATGATTAATTCTTTTTCAATAGAAACACTCTTTGTATCAAGCCCATTTTGACATCAGTTTCTTATTGACTTCTACCAACAAAATGCCTTGTGGAATTTACTAAACACGACAACACTTACAGATAAAAAAAGAACCATGCCTTTATTAAAACCTTCTCTTTTGCAGTAATCAATACAGCAGCATTTAAGTCATTACAGTAAGCCATGCAAGCAAAATGAGTCCACTTGACCTAATATGTTTTGATCATAAAGCAAAATATTGTGCCTTAAACATACAGGTATAACATATAATTTTAAAAGTTGCATAACTGGAAGAGCATAGTAATCATAAATTGTGAATTACCTATTAAGAAGAAACACCTCACTTGACCCCTGTAATCATCGCACATGCTAATCAAGCAGCCTATGTACAATCACAACATTTCACAACCGCATGACAGACAGACCAAGTATGTGAAGCACGTCATTGCTGTGGTTTTGTTCAGGGTGCTGTTGACTAGTAAGAACACTTCCTTCTTTCCTTTGGAAATCACTACTGCTTCTCAGGCTGCCTCTCATGATGTCTCAGACAAGGTTAGGTGCCTTCAACCTAATCCAGAGTCTGAGAAACTCTAGATCCAGTTCTTGTAGAAAAAGCTATCTTTAGGGCAGTTCACATATGGCATGTTGCTGAGTTTCCACTTCCAAACAATACAGAGATTTAAGTGTGCAGTATTTATGTTCCTAGCCTGCCTTGAGCACTACGTTTAAAGGAAATATGTGTTGTTCTTATTGTTGATTTTGTCACTGTTACTGCATTTGGTAGCATATGTGAGGATAAATGCATAATAATAACAAATATAATAATAATCAAAGAAATCTACTGTGTTTCCCCGAAAATGAGACAGGATCTTATATCATTTTTTTGCTCCAGAACATGCATTACAGCTTCTTTTTAGGGAATTTTTTCCCCATGTACAACAATCTACATTTATTCAGTCATGTCACCTTCTTCTGGTTGCTGCACAATGGTGGAGGGCGGGGTTTCACTTACTAGGACTTATTTCAGGTTAGGTCTTATTTTAGGAGAAACAGGGTAGAAGACTTTCTGCCTTGTATTATTTTCAAAGCATCAATGACAAGTGCTTTCCCCCTTACCTAGTATGTTTCTCATACTTAATATGGCACAGTAGTGATGAAGTTATCACTTGTTGCCTGTAATTACAAACCCTATAAATGCATGTGTTTCATATGTTTTGAGATGCCAGGGCTGGCTGATGTCAAAAATCCCTTGGCCATTCCTCAAGAACATATTCTTCAAATACCTTTCTATGAATAGAGGGGAAAGGCCATCCAAAGATCCTTGACCATGAATTGCCCTTAAGACTGCTGCAGGTGGCACTGGAGTCAAGGTGATCCCAAAAGTCTATTAAGTATGTTTAGCAGCAAAATGTATTAGTGGGCAGGAATTAAAAAAAAGTTGTCACAAAAAAGTTTTTACTGGGGAAAATTTGGATTTGTAGAGGAATTCTGTAAACTTGTGGTATACTATTGATCCATCATACATGGGAATGTTAAGCAAATAAAGTTGTTTGAATTACAGTACAGTTAACAAAAGACTACTCCTTGACTTTTTTTCCTTGACAAGAAATGGGCAGAGTATTCTATAGATTTAACAAGCAAGTAATGAATGTTTATGTCATTTGCAGGTCAGTTTGGGTTATATGCAATTGTGTTTATGCAAGGATAGGCTGTACAGCATCTCCCAAAACCTGTTCTAGTAGCCTGAAAAACCATCAGGAGCAAGTCTTCAGTTGACAGAGATGCAACTATGAGCCCCAAGTTAGAGTCAGTCTTTTTACCTGTAATGTACATGGTTTCTCAGGTGCCATTTCAAAAATGGTTCAACTGCCCTCAAACACCATAAGAAAAAAACAAACAAATCCTCTACCGTTTCACAAAAATTAATGACCCCCCCCCCACAATATGACATTCACATTCACATTACCAATGATGACAGCACAGAGTTATAAAAGACCGACAGAAGAATTTTAGGCTTCCTGATGCTCCATGTTGGTGTTTTTGAATCCATATTTCCTTATAGGATTAAAGAGCTAACACATTCTGCTGGTGCACTGTCTCTATCCTAATGATCACACATTTTTGGTAATATTCACATCAATAAACAAAACAAGTCACAGCCATCATCTTTAGACTGAACTGCAGTTCTACCAAGTATGAATGGAGAATAAGGAAGCTTGTGTGGGACAGAAGTTGCTAGTACTCTGTCACAGAAGGTAGTAACTAAAGTTCGTCTCAAAATGACTCCATCCCAATACAGCCAGGACAATCTGTATGCCAATTAACTGATGCTCAACAGATACTGGTGAACAGAGTGACAAGTTCCAGAAGTACACAATGTGAGGTGTGCACAATAAGTCCTGTTGTGCTGCTTTTCACACTATTGTTTTGCATACACCGTATAGTGCTCCACAGTGGCCATGCATTTAGGAAGCTATGCGAGAGAGTCACCACATAGCTATGCCATATAACAATTTCTTGTGACCATACAACAATTAACATTAATGATGGGTCAGCAGTGCAAGTGGGCCAATACATTAGCAATTATGGCTCTTGAGAGTACACGTTGCTCCTTCATTGTGAGCACTACTTTACATCCCATTTCTGTGACCCCCATTTCTCACTTGACAAAGTAAACCTTCCATGTTCAGAGAACATTGGGTTGGGTTCAGATGCAGTCACATTTCAAGGAGACACTTTAAAATCAGTGGCCTGGATCCTGATGGTCCTGTGCAGTCCAGGTAGCAATGGCCCATCTGCACTGCTGGCCATCACATTCTTTGGCATCCCAGGTTGGTCATGTGACAGACAGCAAGTGATGAGGGGAAAAACTGCTGTACAATTAGTTTTTTGGATGTCATTTTTCCCAAACAGATTTTGGCCACTGGGACCTGTGTTAGGCCTGAGTAGTTTGTCCCCTTGATTTCATACTTACAATCTTCTTTTCAGTATGACTGGATGACTCTGTATCCAATGCATCCATCATGTTTGACTTTGTTCATCACATTCATTACGAACAATTCCCAGCAAACCAGTTGGGTAGAATCCTAGCATTTCTTTTAAATGAAGAGAACAGTTTGATTGCCTGCCAAATTAGATTTCCTTCTCACAAGTATAGTATTTATACATGTTCCAGATCAAACTCCTAGATTTTACAGGAACACATGATATTATTGATTTTGGAACTGGTTCTGGAGTTACTGCATGAGTGAATTTTACATTTTCTTACGATAAATTACTTCTGTTTATGAAGAAGTAATTATATAAAAATGTATAAGAAATGTTCATTGTTAAACTGCCAAAAACTCTGTGAATGGGAGAAATTTATCACTAGCTATACAAGGAAGGTTAAACATAATAGCTGGATTTTATTGGAACTGTCTGACTTTTATTAACAATTAGTTAAGAAGAAGCCTAGTGAGTTATACATAATTACACTGATGAATTAAAGAGATTTTGAAAGATATAGAGCAGTGGTCCCCAACCTTGACTCCCCAGATGTTCCTGGACTACAACTTCCAGAAATACTGGCCAGCACAGCTAGTGGCAAAGACTTCTGGGGACCCAAGATAGGAAATCACTGCTATAGAGCCAAGGCCCCCATCTAGCAGAACTGGATAACTAGCCAATGGCTGGAATTCTGTTTGCATTGTAAGCCAAAGTGTAATTTCCCATCTATTCCTCCCTGGTAAACAAAGCTCCCCTTCCACATGTGTGCCCCTCACAGAACTGCAGCAGTAGCAATTTGTTTACCAGCGAAGAACAGATTGAAAGTTATGTTTGGGTTTAAGCTACAAATAGCATTTCAGCCAGTGTTTCCACCAAGATTTCCTTTCGGCCACCTATGCGTTGAAAACATAACAGCACTGTTCAGTCATTTTGCAATGCAGGATCAGCAACATGGTTAGAGGGAAACAACTAGCCCTGCATGTCTCCCTCTTGGTTTGCTCATGTGAGCAGGGACAGGTCTGAAAGTTCCTGCTCACACAGAAGTTCTATCTTCAAGCAAGAACCCTGGAAATCCTGGGCCCCTGTTGACATTCAGAGGGTTCACAAGAGCAGGAACTTCTCTTCAGACTCATCACTGCTCACATGAACAAACCACAAGGGAGGTGCATAGGACTAGTTGCTACTCTCTAACCAAGCTGATGATCCTGCATTACAGAAGGGATGAAAAGGGCTAAGGTGTTCTCTATTCAGCTTCTTTAGCCACCTAGCAATGTTTGCAAGTCCACAGTTGAATCCCTTGCACTTCATGGCATCACAAAACCTCTTCATTACTGAACCATGGACCATATTCAGAGTGGTACTGTGTTACCAGATGAGCGGGATACAAATCAAATAAATAAATAAATAAATAAATAAATATTCATATTTTTCCAAAGCAACACTGCTATACATTATTTTTGTATTCAACTGCAATCATAGAAATGTCTTCTGGCACATTGCATGGATTTACATTCCTCTATTCATTAATTCCTTCACATTTGTGGCATCATGGAGGAATCCAGCAATGTCTCCGAAACAATAACCTCAGCTAGACCTATTGACTTTGATTGCAACATTAAGGCATGACAGCTGAATAAACACACCATTCTGCCCCATAAAATCTTTCAGATTTTCAGATACCACCACAATTGGTATATTTGGGGAATCAGGTTGTATCTTGGAATATTTACTCTGCTGCATCCTTTATATGGGATGTTACTGGAAATGACTTTGGCTGTTTTACTTAATGGCATGCTAAGGAATGATACACTGAGAAATCCTTCAAAATGGGCACAAACTATATTAAAGAGGAAGACAAAGATTGTGGGATATTCAATTTAGCTTTAAAAAGAAACAGTTCACCACTGTTGAAAGAAAGTATTCTATGGCAGGTAATACATAAACATTTTCGGTCTGTGTTAGATCATGGACATGGTACATTGGCGGAATTCAGAAACCATAAGCTCAAAGTCCTGGCTTATTTTTCCAGGTTTAAACATAAACCGTGGAGTTAGGAAAAGCTGTAAAAACCATGTATATCATTGTTGGAATAGGAATAGGGGGAAAGTTATTTTGAAAGTTAGTCAAATTTATTTAAATGTTACCTCTCTGAGACAGGTAATACCATCGGGCGAATTCTAGGAAAAAGTAAGAAAACAATTTAACAAAAAAAACATTTTTGTGGGTTTTTTTAAAAAAATTATATTTCAATGGAAAACTGGATGGGATCTATTCTTATTGTGAAAGGGGCCCTGTTTTCTATATGATATGTTGATCTCTTGCATATTGGATGTGACATGTTTCATTGTATGGCCCTCCTATCTTCCCTGGATGGTGGTATCCAATGTAAGACCTCCCTCTCCCTTGCGTGAAACCATGAGACAATGAATGACAAGACACAACAGGAATACAGCATGCTATTAGCCATGCAACCATGCAGCCAGCAGGAAACGCTCACAAAGAGAAGACCATTTTGAAGAGCTGCAGTTTTAGAAACTGTGACCACAAGGATCTTTCAGAGACAAAGGATATTTGTCATCCAGTTTTAAGGAAACCAGATTCCCCACTCCACCCCCAAATAGAATGAGCTAAGTTTCTGTTTCTTTGTCAGCAGACCTGAATAGATGGAGGAAAGAAGAAGGATTTTTATATATCAAGTTCCTCAACTAGATCTTGGTTTCCTCATCAATGGCATCAGAATAATTACACTTTTATAGCAATAACAGCATGCAGTTCACATGCTCCTGGGAAGAAACAGAATTATTAGCAATTAAGAAAAGGAAAATAGACAGTTATTTTTATAGGAGTTAATGCACATCCCCCGTCTAAATCTCAGTTGAAAATCCTGTAAATTAAGACTGAAGCCCACTCCAAAAGAAATGAAGGAGAAAGAAGGCATTAGCATCTCTTAATGGCTAGACATTCCCAAGCCTATTGACAAAATAGCCATGTTAGTCTGTGCAGGCATATAAAGAAAATAAAACAAACAAAAACAACAAAAACAGTCAAAAACATTGTGAGATCTTAAAGACAAACTGTTATATTTTAATTTTCGAGGATTTGCTTCTGTTTCGGTAGAAATCCACTTTCATCTCTATTACTTTCTTTGCTGTCTTTTCTTTCTTATGTGAGATACATAATCTAGGAAGTTCATTCTCCCCTCTCTCATCACATTCATCAGAAAATATTAACCAGCTCACTCTCCTCCCCCACTCCCATTTCTCTGAATGTGGTGTTGCACAAATGTGTTGCAATTCGTGGATACTTTGGAATCAGGCAACATTTTAATTAAACTCTCAGCAGAGATATAAGCTATTTCATCAACTACAAAGAATACGTACAGTCTGTCTTTTGGGGGGGAAAGGGGAATCTAGGTGTAGTTAAACGGTCAACATATTTGCAGAGAAAACTTGTTGCATTCACTGCTGTCATGTACTAAACCTTCATGTTGTTCTCAAGAACTTTAATTCATTACTTTCTACTGATTGTACTAATTATAGCTTGCAAAAATCCACATATATTGTTAGATCATATTCCACAAATTCCACAAATACACATAGTGAAGTTATTATCATGTGAAACTATCTGAGCTGAGAAACAGCTGGATTGCTAACTTACTGAGTAACGGAACAAAATTGGATGTGCCATGTCTGGTACCATTTGCTGCTTTTGTCTCCACTCACCAGAAACATAGCTCTATTGTATATAGAGATGGGCATGAGATGAATCACGAACCAAACCCCACCCCAAAGCCAAGCTGGTTCATGGTTTGTCTTGTGAGTAGTTTGATGAACCATGTTTTCATAAAACAAAACAAAATGCCAAACTTTGTCTTTGTTGGTGTTTCGTTTCACTTCATTCTACCCCCTACATGGGCCCTGGCACTGACCTTACTTGCTATGGGTCTCCTCCTCACTGCTGTTGCCAAGTTGAGTAGAATAGCAGGCTATCTGGGGCCTACTTCCTGCCCCAGTGCTTCCTGAGCAGCTGAAATAGGCCTCAAACAGCCTACCGTCCTACTCAGCTCGGCAGCATGATGGCAATGAAGGGGAGGAGAAGAGGCCTGGAGCAAGGAAAGAAGGTGTTGGGGCCCATGAAGGGGTGTGTGGGGTGTGAAACCCATGGGGGGGCTTTCTGTGTAGGTGAGTTACACAGAAAGGCCCCCCCCATTCATTTAGAGATAGGTCTAAACTGAATGGATCAGTTTGTTTGTTTTTTTTTTTTTAATCAGTTTGGTTCATGGACACTGACAAACATGAACCATCATGAACTGCCATTGTGCTGGTTCAGCCCATCTCTGGTTATTATCTATTAGCTTCACAAATCCTTCCTGAGAATTAGCTGAGCAACAACCTGAAAATTGATAGGCTTGGAGTCATTGCATCAATCACTATTATTTAATGCAACATCACAGGAGTAAAACCAAGTGTTCACATGAAAATTGCTGAGATCTTGTTAGAAGCAGTGGTCAAGAAATACTTCATTGAGTGTTTCTTCTTTTTGTCTATACCATGTTACACACCTTGAGTGCTTATGACTGCTATTCTAAAGCGTCTTCCACACTACAGCCTATTTCAGCATGGTGTAAAGAGTGCAGCAGAATCTTCATCATGACATTTGCTGTTTTTTTATAGGATGTTATCTGTATTAGATCATTATATGGTTGATTCTACTTCAATATAGGATATTTTACTAAGGTGATAACCTTATGTACATCTAAATGGGGGGGGGGCAAAAACTATCACTGCCCAAACTATTACCTTTTAAATAAACATGTATAAGCATGCACTGTAAGTGATCTTGCTGGCCACTCCACCACAGAATGTGCCCAAAGAGATGAAGATATCATGGCCCAAAGGATGTTGTGTGATAAGTATTTCTTTAACAGATAACAAACATCCCAAGCAAAAGATCTTTAAAAGTACGTGTGAATGAATAATCATTATCAGAAGAAACTCAGTTTCTGATTACTTTTCTATTGTGATCTGTTATTACAGTTGTTTGGTGATGCCAGGATCTCAGCTCTATCCTGTTGCCATTCCTTATGAAGTGGTGGTGAGATAAGGTTATGGCATGGAGAAGTGACCTCACCTATTCGACATCCAGCACTTTTCCTGCCTACAAAATTAACATAGATCTTAACTATAGCATCATTTTAACTGTGACGAACATTTAATGTTAATTGGGTAGTAACATGTATGGAAGATAAAGCTTCTGTTTTTCATGCAATGCATATATAGAGAGTGAAAGAGAGAGAAGAGGGAGGGAATGGGAGAGACCATGCTAATTTACCTGAACTATAACCACTTTCATATTTCAGCTTGTTTCTTAAACTGTTTGACAAACTGATAACTACTATTGTGCTCTGATATATTAATGTGCTATATAAAACAGGGATTATTTTCTAAACCCCTGTGGGTAGTATGCACAGTACTTTCAGCCTACTACATGCATTTCTTAACAGGATGGGATGCTTTTACAGCTGCTAAAGACAAAGACAATTGGGAACAATTCCTTCCTACAGTGGGTTTAAGATACAAACCCCTTGTGGCATGTTGAGGTTTGGAATACAGAATCGATGCAGAAAATGTTCATGCTGCCTGCCAGTCAAGTTGCTTTGCCTTTAAAAGAGAAAGTTAGCCAGGAGTGTGAATAAAAAAGCAGCAAATGAAAGCTCCACAGGGAAATGCAGGAAACTTATTACTGTGGGCTTATTGGGCTTATTTGGATGAAACAGGTTTCTGGCTGTTATAAACTTCTTAACAAATCTCTGTGTCCCTTGACTCATTTCTATACCAACACCACATAGGGATTTCTCCCTGGCTCCCTTTAGGCATGTCATGTTAAAGAAGCGTTTTGAAAAAAAGTAAATCACACTGAACATCTGAATAAACTGGAAATGTTTCTATGGAAGTACTTATTTTCATTTTTGCCTCTCTTGATTCTGAGCACACACAAAAGAACAACACTGGCCATATGAGACCCACACTGTTACCCTTTGGGCTGTTTACTTAAAAATGTGTAAACAGGAGTGCCCACAGCAGAGGTGATATAGGCTAAGTGATTCCTTCTGGAAAATAAAAACCTGACTGTTCTGTTAGTGGCCTCTAAATTAGACTATTATACATTCAGTTTCCAGGAGGAAATTGATCACATACCTAAACAGGATCCAGGAGAACTCAATCATATATTTAAAAAATAGGATCCAAGTGAAAACTGATCAACCACCAAAAAGAGGATATACTGATTTATGACAGGTGACTAGAATGCAAAAAGGGAAATAAAGAAGACCCTAACGTTTTTGAAGAAATTATCCTAGGGGTTAGGTATAAAGCAGGAGAGAACCTCACAGGATTCTGTGAAGCCTACAATGTGTGGCAAATGCATGCAGAGCCGAAACTTACAATTTTGACACCTGGGGCAAGCCATGCAATTTTTACCCCAAAATAACTTTGCAATTCATGGTATGAATTAGTTTGGTTTACAAGATTAACAATTACAAGTTCTAAATCAATTTCAAGTTCCAAAAATTGCAAATAAAAAGTAAACAAAAATAAACATGCGACGCCTCACTGGCTGAGTTAATTCCGTGAAGGGGAAGAGTCTCACTGAGGGAAAAAGTGGGACCACGGTATCTACAGAAGAAGGAAGCTGGCAGAGAGAGTGTATGTGGGGTGGGGGCAGGGGGGAGAAAGCCTAACAATCTCAGTGGTGGGGAATTTCTGAGGGAAATAGGTTTTGTGTGTGTGTGTATGTGTGTGTGTGTGTGGATGTATTAATTTTATCCTCAAATGAATATTCAGAAAATATCCAAAACATTGTGAATATTTCACAACCTCCATTTTTGTCCTTATTCACAGATGGTAATGATACTGCTTTCAGTAGATGAATACAAATTCAGAAGAAACATGCAAAAAAGAAAAGAAAAAAAGAAGCCCCATTGAAGAAAATGCAAAATGACACTGTGGTTTCCACAGTAATACAATACCTCTCTTGTATTGTATCCATGTAACCACAGTGTTATATGTACCCAACAAAATGTCTTTCATAGGAAAACATCACAACCACCGTCAGATAGTTTCAGTTTGCAGATGGCTCCTTCACTTTTATACAAAAGATACTGCAACTCTGTTTCAGACGTGCAGAGATCAATACCAACCAAACTATTTCAGTGATCCAAGAAAGAAAAATCACACAGGGACTCTGTCCTGAGATAGTTGAATTAGAGGCTTCCAGAAATTTCTGTGCATTTACAGAAGAATAGTCTGACACTAGCCCACTAAAAGTGTTAATTGCTTCTCAAATTATATGGTACGAGTCATGGACATGGCTGTGTAGTCAGAGGCTGGGAGTGCAATTCCCCACCAAGCTTCCAGGAAGAAGAGCCAGCCTGTGTATCCGTGGGCAAGCTGTATAGTCCCAGGGTAACCCCAGAGGAAGGGAAGGGTAAACCACTTCTGAGTATTCTCTATAAAGAAAATTCTGAAAAAGGTCACCAGAAATCACAATTGATTTGAGAGCAAATAATCATTAGTAGTAGTACAGCTGTGCACAAACGGCCTATCAAAAATTCCTCACCCAATCTCTAGAAAGAGAAATTTGGGAGGAACATTTCTCTGAAGTTCTCCAGGGGAAATAGAAATTCTCTAACAAAATCCCAAAAGGCAGGGCTCACCATTATTAGCACAGTTTTGCTCCTTTTTTCACCACCAAAAGGGTTTTGCACTGACGCTGCAAGTGGCAACAACAATGACAAACCAACTCTTTTGGTAGCCAAGCCGCCATTTTGCTTCCTCCACAGAGCTTTCTGCCTGGTGTCATTCTTGTGGACGTAGTGAAGAAGCAGTCAAACCCCACTGCCCCAAATGATAAAGGGCTTTTGGGAATAATTCTGCAAAGTAATTCAAGGAGAATTTTAAAAAGAAAGAAAGAACAATGTCAGAATGTCTTGTTGTTGTTTTCTTAAATTGTTGTCTGAGAAATTTTGTCACAGTACTTGCCATTCCTCAGGGCTCCGTATGCTCCCCAAGCTTTCCAAATGCTACTATTTTAGGAGGATCATTGTAGACACAGTTTGTACCTACTCCAGATCCTTGTAACATAGGTCTCTTCTGTCATTGCTAGAGACAGTATAAAGAAAGGCTGTCTTGTAGTATGTCCAGCTCCAGGAGAAAAAGGTAAAGCAACTGTTTTACTGTAAGTTTTATTTCCTCACTTTAAAAGCCTCAATTTTTCTACCTCATCTTCAGGGCTGTTTAGAACTTAATTTGGATATCTTTATTATAAACACTGTAGGATATTGTATCTGTTTTTGTTTTATCCCGCTTACTTATCTCATTATCCTCTTGCGGTTTCCTTGGCTTCTTGTGTTTCCCACTCTGAACACAAGGGACTAGTGGTGACAGCTTCTCTTGGGATTTAACTGAAGTTTGTGAGGCCTCCGGAGGCCTGCCAGATACTACCTGTGCAGCTGAGCTGCCCAGTATGTGAAACACAAAATCTTGAACTTGACTCGTGAGAGTTTCTCTGGAATTTCTCCTCTTTTGAAATTGTTTTGAATTTCTTCTATCAAATTAATTAGAGGTGGTTGGAATCTGTATGGGAGAATTTTTCAGTATGGCATTAGGTAATAGTGTTATCATCATGATAGCTGCTGTAAATGGTCAGAATGTGTACCTTAAATTTCACACAAACATGTCACTTACTACATGTTTTTCATTTCATTGCCATCCAGCTTTACTGCTCACATCTGCCTTTCTATACCCACGTGTGTATCCAAATGAATGTGTGTATCTGTCAACGGGGAAGAGCATTCCATAAATCTAATGAACTAGACTGTTTCCACTTCCCCAGTATAAACAGGCATCCTCCTCCCTGGACACAAGCTCCTTACAGCTCTTCCTATGAACACCCTGCTCATATACTTCTAGTAGCACGGGGCTTGCAGTATGATGTCACTGCAATCCACTATAGAACACTGACCTCTGTGCATATACATACGTGCACACACAGCGACCAAACATGTTCCTGTACTCAGTCAATTCAGGGCTTTAGAACATATTCTGATATGGCCCAGACTGCTTTTGTTTCATCCCACCCAATTTGTGTTCCGGATCTGAGTCAATGTGTAAACCTCTGGCTATATTTGGTTTTTTGTTTTGTTTTTGTATTAGCATTTGTGAAATTTAGAGCCACAACAGACCCAAAATCTGCCAAATTTTAGACAGCAAACTTCACAGCTTTATATACAAGGCAGCTTTAATTGTTGTTTTTAAGGCTGAAGTGTTTTGTGTCTCATGCACTTTGATTGTACCCTAGACAGTTTATAAACCAGCCACTATGTTTAGATCTGCATCTCAAACTGATTCAGAATCTGGGATTTATCTAACTCCAGCACACACCTGTAGACCAAACTGTCTGGGAAAACCTACCGTGTTTCCCCGAAAATAAGACAGGGTCTTATATTAATTTTTGCTCTAAAAATGCATTAGGGCTGATTTTCAGGGGATGTTTTATTTTTACAGTCATGTCATCTTCTGGTTGCTGCACAATGGTGGAGGGCGGGGTTTCACTTAACTAGGGCTTATTCTTGGGGTAGGGCTTATATTTCGAGCATGCTGAAAAATCATACTAGGGCTTATTTTCAAGTTAGGTCTTATTATTGGGGAAACAGGGTGGCAGTTTTAGAGTAAAAACATGTACTCGTTTCTACATTTCAGCTTGCATCAGATGTCCATTTTTTTTATAGAACCACAAGAAAGCTGCCCGTAACCTCCACAAAAATAATAGATCATAATGCCATGTCTAGTTTGGCTTCCAAGCAGTTACTAAGCTAAGGAGCAAACTGTATGCAGAATGATATCAAAATTCCAGAGTTTAGAAAGTTATTCTTAAAAAGGAATCATTACTGTTACTTGTTAAAATTTCATAAAGCAACCTGTTACTTTTACTTGTGATTCTTTAAAAAAAGGATTTATTGATATCATTGTGCTTTTTGTTACTTTTTGTTAAATGCATCTGGCGATGCAATCCAGACTCAGAGTTAGCCAGCTGTACTACATCTGGAACAGACTGAAGCCTCTTCCATTGGCACAAATGCCCTTGTGCTACTACACTTTCTTTCCACTCTCTGTTCTCTTTTTTGCTGTGTCAAAAGAGCAGAGAAGGGGAGGAGCAATGGAGGAGCTAAATTATTCCATATCTAAATTCCTCATATCCTAGACTCACAATCACTACCCCGAACAAAAACTAGCTTAGGGTCAGAGTAATCCTAAATAATTTCCAGAATCTCTAGGCTGGGAGAGATTTGGATTCAGCACAGCCTCAGCTTGCCTAGTATCAGTTCAACCATTAATATCTCTGTTGAGCGCAAGGTAATTAACAAAAAGTTCTGTTCCTCACTTGTTATGCACCAACCAGGCTGCCTGCAATTTTGGACTCTTTGTAGATGGGGTGGCTGTGCAGATTGTCAATGATGAGCGCCTACCCTTCTAAATGTACCCACTTAACCACTGTGTAGATTGATTCACTCAGACCAAATGAAACAATCTATGCCACTTTCAGGTGTTCATCCAAATGTCTGCTCCATCCAATATCCACAATAAATCTGTGATTTTTTTTTAAAAGCCTACTTGAAAACTCACATCTCATGATGGATTTGAAATCTGTGTTTCTAAAAATATTTCCTCTCAAAATGCGTCTTTCTAAACATATTTGCCACCAAAATATGCCTTTCTAAATGTACCTTTATGTCTGTGTTTCACACAATAATTGTGTTGGAACATAATGGGGATTCGCCGGACAGGCTGGAGGGCCATTTCCCCGCCCTGAATGGGGTTACACTCCCCCTAAGGGACAGGGTCCGCAGCTTGGGGGTGCTCCTGGACCCCAGTCTAACACTGGAAGCCCAGGGGGACTCGGTGGCCAGGGGTGCCTTCCTTCAGCTGCGGAAATTATACCAGCTACGGCCCTACCTGGACGAGCGGAGTCTCATGACAGTCACACATGCACTGGTAACATCCCGCATAGATTACTGCAATGCGCTTTACGTGGGGCTGCCTTTGAAGACGGTCCGGCGATTGCAACTGGTCCAGAATCGAGCTGCGCGGCTGGTGAGTGGTGCAGCTGCCACGGAACATATCAAGCCGATTCTGTATAAGTTACATTGGCTACCAGTTGCTGCCCGGGCCCAATTCAAAGTGCTTGTTTTGACATATAAAGCCCTAAACGGCTTGGGCCCTGGATACCTGAAGGACCGCCTCCTTCCATATGAACCTACCCGGCAGTTAAGATCTAGCCAGGGGGCCCTTTTGAAAGAGCCGTCCCTTAAGGAGGTAAGAGGGACGGCTTGTAGACAAAGGGCCTTTTCGGCAGCTGCCCCCAGACTATGGAATGCCCTCCCGACTGAGATTCGTCT
This sequence comes from Pogona vitticeps, assembly GCF_051106095.1. Classification (NCBI taxonomy): domain Eukaryota; kingdom Metazoa; phylum Chordata; class Lepidosauria; order Squamata; family Agamidae; genus Pogona; species Pogona vitticeps. The sequence continues at coordinate 114,140,763 of NC_135784.1, forward strand.
GGCGCCGACGCTGATGACATTTCGGCGCCAGGTCAAAACCTTCCTGTTCCAGAAGGCTTTTAATTGAAATTATATTAGCTGTGGGTCTGATGGCAATTTTAATTGTATTTTAATTGTATTTTAATTATTTTATCTTTTGCTATATTGAATTTTAATTATTGTAAGCCGCCCAGAGACCTCTGGGTAGTTTGGGCGGCATATAAATTGAATAAATAAATAAATAAATAAATAAATAATAAAAACAGGATAATTTTGGTCAGCAAATTAATTTGGAGAATGCTGATTAGACTTCACAAACACTAAATGTTTTGCGTATCTCTAGCCAAAATGTCTTTTTAACTAATTAAAGAGGAAGCTACCTGGCTTTACAGTTTATAAAACAACTACTATGCTAATGCAGTCATTGCACCATATTAATTCCCCAGAGGATCAACAGTGGAACAGTAGCACAGTAATCTGCCACTGCTGATAAGAAATGACAGGTTCTTAGGCAAATACATGGTAATGAGGAAATGGAAATAAATCCAGTTCACATTGTGGCCCGCCAAGGTAAGTGCCTTGGGACAAGATAACTTTTCCACTTAACCTGATAGTTATCTAGAGTTTCCAATATTTATCATAGGAGGATAAGTACAATGGAAGGGAAAATCAGTATTCATTGGAGACTTTTGTGCTGGAAGGCAGACTGTTGTCAGAGGGGCCAAACTGTGGCAATTCTGAAGATCTGAAGGCAATTTTCCAGTTTTCTTCCTTGGAAGAACTGGAAAGTTTGTAATACAGAAAGTTTTCCCCTACAGAATGAATGAAATATATTTTAAGACAAGGTTGTAATAGCTGAAATCCAGTAAAAGTCACAACTAGAAAAGGCCCATTGAATCAATGGAACTTAAAGAGGAGTTGACTTACCAAATCCCCCCTCATTCAATGGGCCTACTGTAGTTACAACATACCACTGGATTTCAGCTACTTACTCGCAATGCCAGGAGCTATGTAGAATGAAGGACAGTATGTCTGTTTCCTTGTGCAGAAAAGATGGCACTGCCAAAAAAAGGGGGCAGGAGGGATCAGACCTCTATATTTCTTTTACTTTTGGTCTGTAATAGATGAACTGAAATTTTCAGTTCCTCTAGTTTTCCATTATTTATATACAGTAGTTGAGTTCTCCTAATGGAGTCACAACAATATATGCTTGTGGCACTAATAAATCCCCATTTCCCCACTGCCAGGACTAGCATGAACAATATAATCATTTGTCTATGCTTCTGTATATAAACTAGCAGGTCTTGATACCCTACATACTAAACTACGATGATCAAACGGAAAGTTATTAATCACAAAAAAACCCTAAAAAAATTATTCACGGAAACCACAAGTAAAACAGTAAGAGTAAATAATTAAAACATGTCTATAGCTAGCTGGATAGTTCAGTTAAGTCTCTGGCTGCACAGCCAGAGGTTGGGAGTTTGATTCCCCATTGTGTCTCCTGGGAGAAGAACCAGTTTGCATGGCCTTGGGCCAGCTGAAGAGTCTCAAGGTGCCCCCAGAAGAAGGGAATAGTAAACCACTTCTTAGTATTCTCTACCCATCATCATCATCATCATCATCATCATCATCATCATCATCATCATCATCATCATCATCATTATTATTATTATTATTATTATTATTATTATTATTATTATTATTATTATTATTATTATTATTATTATTATTATTATTATTATTCTGTTGGATAGGCATTCCACAATTTATGCAGCTGTGGGTTGATTGCTTTTTTTTCAAAAAAAGGGAACAACTAAATTCAACCCACTTCTCATTTCAAATTTGAACCGGTGCATCCCTCTACCTCTCCAATAGAAGGTGGGTCCAAAAATTATGAACATTCATTATTCAATTTGCAGTTGAATAGGTATTTCTGAATGTATTCTCTCACAGAATAATGCTGTTCTAAATATATTCTCTAAATTCTAAATCTGTTTTCAGAACAACACCAACTATAATAATTAGCCTTAATAGTTTAATTTAAATAAATTTAAATAAATATACAGTATATGTAGGCCAATACAGACACATTTTGGGGATAATGATGCCATGTGAACATAACAGAATATACCACAGTGCACTATTAGGCGATTTTACTCAGTAGGGAAGTCCCTTTAGGTTCCATGGAGCTTATTCCCTTGAAACCATGTTTGAGACTGTTTCCGCCTAAATAAAGGCTCTTTAGCAACTTACTAGAAGGTAAGAAGAAAATACTGCTACCTTTTAATCTTTTACTTTTCCCTGTCTTTAACAACAAAGCAGCAGATAAATAATGAAAAGATGATAACTTTCAGATTCACAAATTAAAACTGAACTTTACTGATTAATACCAATAATTAATTAGCTAACTGATTCAAGCTTGCAGCCCTCTTGTGCTCTCATAGCATTAATGCCATCATTTTTCCAATTTTAGCTTGGTACAATATCACATAATTACAGCATCAAGTGGCTCTACCAGAATTCCAATCAAACATTAAAAGAGAAAGAGTAGAGTAAAATGTAAATGGCAAAGCTAATTTCTACCCAGAGGATTCAAAGATATACAGGAAGGTCATAAGAATTCTACTGTGCTCTCTTACCCAACTATCCCTTGGGGCATCCATCTGTTTGGGTTGTTCACTGCTCCTGTGTCTGATAGTTTAGAGTGGCTAACGTCAGCAATTAAATTATTTTCAACTTTAACCAGTCGCTCAGAAGTTGCTTTAGCTGGAATTCAGTATCCAGTGCCAGCAAAATTCTGTACAGTACTTTGAGAAGCAGGTTCTCATCTCTCTCCTTAGGTATCTATACAATTCTGCTTACAACAGAACCAAACCAGACAATATAGGAGAGGCACACAAATCAGGGTGAGGATCCATTGCTGTTAACTGCAGGAGTGGAAGAGGAGGGCAGAAGATAAAGGGAGTTTCTTCCTTCCCTCCATCTTGGTGGTAAATATATAGATTCCCCTTGAGAAGTGTCTTAGAATTTCCCATATCTTTAATTCTACAGAGATAAAAGCAGTGTGTGTATGAGGGGACAAACAACACAAAAATGAAAGGCTGAGCAGTCTCTCTCTCTCTCTCTCTCTCTCTTATCATTTATCCACTAAAATTCCTTCCTCTCCCCTTTGTACTAGACAGTACCACTTGGTGCCAAAGGAAGGTGAATCCTACTAAGGATTCTATCCGCATGTATAATCTAAAACCCAAGTATTCTGTGCAGGGTTTTGGGGTGTGTCTCTGTGTGACACTTGCTCCACTCTTAATCTCCTTTGGAAATTAGCTGTTTTCACATTAACACATTGAAAAAATGTTGCACAAACCTTTGTGCTAGATTTTATTTTGTTTTGTCTTGCTGTGTTTTTAAAAGCAGACTGGTGTATACATGAATGCTTCTAATCTCAGCGCTTTTCAGTGGAGGTTCACTTCACTCCCAATCGCCTTTGGAAATCAGCTGCCTTTCATGCCAACTCCTTAGAAAACACTGAGAATACGCTGGAAACTATTTAAAATGATCCGTGCTGGCTTGTTTTTAATTTGTTAGTGGATCACTCAGGAAGCTCTTGCTACCTGAATTCTGACCCAGATTAAAGTAAAATGAATGAAGAAACAAACGGCTTCTACAGTTGGTTTTTAGATCCCTGGAAAATGGGAGCATTTGCCACTCTGCCACTGTTGGTACAAATTTGAAACTTGTATCATCTGAACAGGAGGAAAAAATAGTGATATCAGTGTACAGAAGGGTACAGACAGGAGAAGAAAAGTTCCATCTGCTTGAACTCTCTATTTTCCCCACAAATGAAAACCCAGAAATCTAGGAGGAATTCCTCTAGAACAGTGATGCCAAACCCATGGCACGTGTGCCACCGCTGGCATGCAGAGCCATCTCTTTTTTTTTTCTAAACTAAAACCTCAGTATTCAAGTTTAATTTTAGTGTTGCCACTTTGAAATACATAAATTGGTTTTGTGCTGCAATTTGAGCACTCAGGCTCAAAAAGGTTCGCCATCACTGCTCTGGAATCCTTTCCTTACTGTTGCATATTTTATTTCGCTGATGTCACAGTACATGACAGAGGAAACAGATATTCCGAAAGTAGTACTAAATTGCTATTGGCTCCTGAAAGTGCAGAAACCGCAGTCTGAAAGGCTAACAAAACTGTTTCATTCATCCGCTTTGCTTATTATTTAAACAGTGCACAAACAGACTGCATATACAGGGCATGCCATTTAAAGAAACCACATTAAAGCCTGGATGAGTGTTAAGATCTGTTTAAAAGGGCTGGATTGCAATGCACTACATAATGGCTACAGCAAATACAGATGAACAGGTGTAAATTGTGCACAAGGGGTTTGCTGATACATTGAAAGTGCTTCTGCCACTTAACCTCAGCAGTGTGAGAGAGGTGAGGGTCTAAATTAATCAAAGCAGGGAATTATATCCTATGCTTGCCTGTCTTACTTAATACAATGTCTCTTTCCCTGCCTCTGCAGAAGATCTCCCCACCCCTTGCTTAGTTTGGTAACGCAGAATAGTTGTCTGCCCAACCAACCTCACATCTTCATCTCAATCCTGTGGGAACTATTCAGAATACGAAATCTGTTGGGATGCACTTATCTAAAATGCTGATCTGAACCACAGCTGCAAAATATACGATGGCGACGTGTTGCTGTTGTTATTCAAATACACCTGGCAGTCAAAAATACGTTTAAACTACTATGTCTGGTGTGTTATGTTCAAATCATCGTTGTCATCATCACCTTGAACATAACACACCGACATAGTAGCAATAGAACAAAGAAATGTCTGGATCACTGGCATTGTAATTCCAGAGGATACCAGAGCTGAAAATGAAGACAAGGAAAAAATGTTGAATTTATTTATTTATTTATTTATTTATTTATTTATTTATTTATTTATTTATTTATTTATTTATTTATTTATTTATTTATTTATTCATTCATTTCATTCATTCATTCATTCATTTCATTTATTTATTTATTTATTTATTTGATTTTTACCCTGCCCCTCTAGACAATGAAATATGGAGACCTGGCAACTGAAACATCTCACTATAGTACCCATAGTCATCGACACTTTGGGGACAATATCAAGAAATTTCTCATAGTATTATAAGCAGTTGCAGATCTCAGAAATAACACCATGAGAGCTACAAAAATGGCAATATTAGGAACAGCATACTGTGCTAATACTTAACAGATACTTAGGTTTTTAAATTAACACTTGTATCGATTATAGAATATCACTCAATATTTTTATGATTTTGATTGATTATGTCTGGTATTTTTGAACAACAACAGTACTTTCATTCACCAAGACTACTTCTCTTATAAAATTGCAAAGGTAGCAACAATATTCTCAAAGAATCATAGAATCATAGAAAACTGAAGTTGGAAGGGGCCTACAAGGCCATCAAGTCCAACCCCCTGCTCAATGTAGGAATACAATCAAAGCATATCTGCCAGGTGATTATCCAAGTTTTTCTTGATTGCTTCCAGTGTTGGAGCACTCACCAACTCCCGAGGTAACTGGTTCCACTGGATTTAATATGTACTGCTTCTAATAAAGGGAATTATAAGTCATATCTTTTTATTGCTGTAGGTGATCAAAGGAATACAATGAACATTGTTGTTGTTTAGTCATTATTTATTTATTTATTTATTTATTTATTTATTTATTTATTTATTTATTTATTTATTTAGCTAGCTAGCTAGCTAGCTAGCTAGCTAGCTAGCTAGCTAGCTAGCTAGCTAGCTAGCTAATATGCCGCCCACACTACCCGAAGGTCTCTGGGCGGCTTACAGCATTTAAAATACTATTAAAAGGCAAGATAAAAGGGCAAAGCAATTAAAATGCAATTAAAATATATATTCTAAAAATTGCCATCAGACCCACAGCTGATATTATTTCAGTTAAAAGCCTTCTGGAACAGGAAGGTTTTGACCTGGCACAAAAATGTCATCAGCGTCGGCGCCAGACAAATCTCAGTCGGGATTAGGTCGTGTCCGACTCTTTGTGACTCCATGGACCAGAGCACACCAGGCCCTCCTGTCTTCCACTGCCTCCCAGAGTTTGGTCAAATTCATATTGGTAGTTTCGGTGACACTGTCATCATCTCGTCCTCTGTCGTGCCCTTCTCCTCTTGCCTTCACACTTTCTGAACATCAGGGTATTTTCCAGGGAGTCTTCTCTTCTCATGAGATGGCCAAAGTATTGGAGCCTCAGCTTCAGGATCTGTACTTCCAGTGAACATTTAGGGTTGATTTCCTTCAAAATGGATAGGTTTGTTTTCTTTGCAGTCCAGGAGACTCTCAAGAGTCAAAGCTATGTTTTTTTCCAGTAGCAATGTATGGAAGTGAGAGCTGGACCATAAAGAAGGCTGACCTTCAAAATTCAAAGCATCAATTCTTCGGCGGTCAGCCTTCTTTATGGTCCAGCTCTCACTTCCATACATCGCTACTGGAAAAACCATAGCATTGACAATAAAGACCTTTGTCGGCAAGATGATGTCTCTGCTTTTTAAGATGCTGTCGAGGTTTGTCATTGTTTTCCTCCCAGAAGCAGGTGTCTTTTAATTTCGTGGTTGCTATCACCATCTGCAGTGATCATGGAGCCCAAAAAGTAAAATCTGTCACTGCTTCCATATCTTCCCCTTCTATTTGCCAGGAGGTGATGGGACCAGTAACCATGATCTTAGTTTTTTGATGCTGAGCTTCAGACCATTTTTTTGTGCTCTCCTCTTTCACCTTCATTAAGAGGTTCTTTAATTCCTCCTCACTTTCTGCCATCAGAGTGGTATCATCTGCATATCTGAGGTTGTTAATATTTCTTCCGGCAATCTTAATTCCAGTTTGGCATTCATCCAGGGAGACAATATACAGCCTTGTTGTACTCCTTTCCTAATTTTGAACCAATCAGTTATTACATATCCAATTCTAACTGTTGCTTCCTGTCCCACATAGATATTTCTCAGGATATAGTTCAGGTGGTCAGGCATTCCCATTTCTTTAAGAAGTTGCCATAGTTTGTTGTGCTCCACACAGGCAAAGGCTTTTGCGTAGTCAATGAAGCAGAAGTAGATGTTTTTCTGGAACTCTCTGGTTTTCTCCATAATCCAGCACATTTTAGCAATTTGGTCTCTAGTTTCTCTGCCCCTTCGAAATCCCGCTTGTACAGTACTTCTGGGAGTTCTCAGTTCACATTCTGCTGAAGGCTACCTTGGAGGATTTTGAGCATAACCTTGCTAGAATGTGAAATGAGTGCAACTGTACGGTAGTTGGAGCATTCTTTGGCACTGCCCTTCTTTGGGATTGGGATGAAGACTGATCTTTTCCAATCCTCTGGCCACTGCTGAGTTTTCCAAACTTGCTGGCATATTGAGTGTAGCACCTTAACAGCATCGTCTTTTAAGATTTTAAATAGTTCAACTGGAATGCCATCACCTCAACTGGCCTTGTTGTTAGCCATGCTTTCTAAGGCCTGTATCTCACAGGAGCCCCACCAGATGCCTCTGGGAGCACATGAGACCACTAGATACCCATCTCCTGATACCCCTCCCCTGCATATACCATTTTGATGTACCTTCCTTTGAAGTATGGAAGGTCTGTAGTATGTTTAACCTCTAAAAGTCCAAAAATACCACAAATAAAAGGTGCATTCAAATATGAAAGTTCATCCTTGGAGGGCCTGGAAGACTTAATCTCATTTTATTAAAATTTGTGGTAAGACATTCATACTTTTCTAGACTTCGACCTCTTCTCTTAGACCAAAGGCAGTGACTTATCTTGATTTTTTAACTGACAGAAGTCCTTGAGTTCTACTGTCCCATGATTTACCCAGCACTTTGTAGAATACATAGAATGCTAATTCGACTCATCAGAGCCCTTTGAATGTAACACTTCTAGCACTGCCAGTGAAGAATGAGATCCTCAATCTATTCAGACCATGGGCTGTTGTGGTCCTCTAGCAGCCCTGTAAGCTTAGTTAGTCAAGGACAACATATCAAGGACGGTCTGCAGGTCCTTTTTGCTCTGTTCCATATAGCTCTAAATCTATTAAGTACAAATTGTACCATCAAATGTTCTTATCAAATTGCAAGGCCTTATACTTTTGCTGAGTACATTTAATGGTACTGCTATCTATCTATTAGCATTGTTTGAGAGAAAAGATATTGAGATTGAGCTATCTGCTCAATTGTACTTCACTGATGATACAGGATTGGAGAAAATACCCTTAAATGATCTAAACAGCAGCAGTCCTCCATGGGAATCAGGCGACACACTTGCCACTGTGTGACATAAAGCTCTTAGTTCTGCTATACTTCTCTGGGCAAGCTGTCACTAAGGAAGGCTGCTAAATTATCCCTCTTTGCTGTCACACTATAGTCTCTCTGCAGTTGACAGTTGCAAAGAATAAAATACCTTATGCTGGAAAACCACATTATTTATTATTTCGCTTTCAATAAAATGGTCAAAACACATATGCGCCAGCACGTGTAATGGCTTACAAATCCTCCTCCTCCCAACTTTGATGCTCTGCAAATTCTAATTATTAAAATCCAGAGTGTGGTCAGCCGAAGGGCCTTTGGGATTTCAGCAACACATCTGTCAAGTAAAAGAAATACTCTGGCCTGAAGCCAACATGGCACAGGTACTGTAGCTTCTTCCTGCCCTACCCCACTGCCAACAAGACCTTGCTGGGGAGGGATTGTGTCCAGATAGATTTTTTGCAGCCATTTTATGAGCCACACAGGTGTCCATAGCACAGGGGAGAGATGGCCCACCTCTTGCAGCCTTTTTTTTTTTGAGCCACACAGGGGTCCATAGCACAGGGGAGAGATGGCCCACCTCATGACTCTGCTCACCTGAGTAATTCTATCAGCTGAGATGCTTCTGTTGGAACATGGCCCTTGTCTTTGATCCAATATGTTACATACTTGGAATCACAGAATTGTAGAGCAGCAAAGGATCCCAGGGTTATCTAGTCCAGCCCTGCTCCCAATATAGGAAATCACTTCCACATTAGGTCATGCATGCTCCATTCAGCAAGTTTTCTTTTTGTCCTCAAGTGATGTAGAAATGAGATATACTATCACAGTACTGGAAGCAGTATGGAATCAATTAAGCTAAACTTGTAATTTTCTTTAAAGAATCACAGCTAACTGGAGCTAAAATCTCATATAAATGCTACTGACAGTAAGAATGTGTGGGTTTCTTTCAGAGTATACACACATAGATAAGTTGCATCTGTTTCATGTTACTATATTGTTGTTGTTATGGGCGCTCAAGTTGAAACCAACCTGTAGAGATCCTAAGAGAGTTTTCAAGGTAAGTGAGATATTTAATGAGTGGTTTTACCAATTCTACTTCCCCAGTCAGTTTCCATGGCTGAGCAGGGATTCGAATGCTGTTCTCCAGAGTCCTAGTCCATCATTTTATCCCCTACACCACTCATACTATAATATGGACTTATAAATTAATGCAGTATTACTTTTTTTTTTTTAAGAAAGCATTCCAAATACATTCCTGACACTATCCTATCAGAATGTCTGCTGTGATATGGGGCAATTAACGTCAAAATTGCCATCCATGATTGTACAAGGTAGCTAAATGTGTTTCATGGTCTGCTTGTCTCGCCAGCAGTCACAAGCCTCAGAGGAGAAAGTGTTAGTTAAGAGATAATAAATTCTGCTTGAGAGACTCTACACTTTGCCCTGAGGAAAAATATTTTCCAAGATCGAGACCCAGCTAATGCAAATGTCAGTTCATTGAAATGCTAACTGTTGATAAGGAAAGGGCTTCTGGATAAATTATAGGCAGAAATGAATGACAGCTTTTGAAGATGCAGTTTCAGTTGAGTGAAGCAGCTATGACAGAACCTGAGCCTTCTATTCTACTCTCTGCCATTCAGGATGCCTGAAGATTTCCTTTGGTTTGCATCTCGAAAGAAACCAACCAGATCCATAGTTCCCAGACTAATCTGTGACCATGGGCGTGACTACATTGGAAAACAGAATTGGAATGATTTCATTTGATGCCTGTATTATGTTTGAGACCTCAATTAGAGATGGGAGTATTCGTATACAAATACGAATACCCCCACACAGGTGGATATAACGAGGGTCCAGCCCCATGGGGCAAGACAGTCCACTTGCTGATCTGCCACAGGCACCACAGAGCCTTCCAATGGCTCCAGAGATCATGTTCGGTGAGCCACTCTTTGACCTAGCAGAGAGGCTTGTCTTCTCACCTCCTGCCAGGAGTGATGAGCCGAACACAATCTCCGGAGCCATTGGAAGGCTTTGCGGCACCTGCAGTGGATCGGTGAGTGGATCTTCCAGCCCCATGGGACTGGACCCTCATTATTTCCACCTGTGCAGGGGTACTTGTATTTGTATTCAAATACCTCCATCTCTAATCTCAATCAGTGCTCACACAGGGGCTGCAGATCAATTTTGGAGTGCACCCTTCAGACTGTATGTGGTGTGAGTCATATTCCAGCCCACAGTCCTCTCCTCTCCTCTCCTCCCTCCCTCCCTCCCTCCCTCCCTTCCTTCCTTCCTTCCTTCCTTCCTTCCTTCCTTCCTTCCTTCCTTCCTTCCTTCCTTCCTTCCTTCCTCCCTCCCTCCCTCCCTCCCTCTGGCCCTGCCTCTGCTAATCCTTCCGTACTCTGGCCTTGCCTCTGTTGACCCTCTTATGGTTTGCTCTCATGCTGCTTTTTCATTTAAAGCTTCAGATTATTACATTTTTCAAAAACTTTTCAGAAGAAAAATAACATGGAAGGTACTTAACAGTCTAAGAGTACAGAATATCAAACATTTGAACAGTAATTTTGGAAAAAGCCAGGATGCCCAGGTTTCAGCGGTAGCCAGGAGTATTACAACTGGAAAAACTGGTGCACCAGCTGAGCCCATTTCTTGAAATGTCTGATTTGACTACAGTAAAACATACCTTAGTTACATCCTCCTTGGATTAGCGTAACATACTCTACATGAGGCTACCTTTGAAGACAGTTCAGAAACATCAGCTGATTCAAAATGCAGCATCCAGATTACTAACTGGCACCTATTATGGGGAGCATATAACGCCCTTGTTACAACAACTGCACTGGCTATCAATCCATTTCTGGGCTCACCTCAAATTGCTGATCATTACCTATCCAGGCTAACTGAAGGACCATATCTCCCCATATGAGCTTTCTCAGTGCTTAAGGTTATCAGAGAAGGTCCTCCCCGTGGGCCCACTGCCAGTGCAGCTATGGCTGATGTGGATATGAAAGAGGATCTTCTCTGTGGTAACTCCCAGGTTATGAAATGCTTTCCCTCAAGAGGCCAGGTAGACCCCCCCTCCCCTTTATCCTTCCACTGACAGCTGAAGAACCACCTCTTCAAGCAGACTTTTAACAGTCCTGATTGAGTCCCTGAATGCCGTTTCTTAGTTAAGATAGTTTTTGATGTCTTATATGTTTTTAATAATCCAAAGTTTTAAAATCAACACATAGTTTGTTAATATTTTTTTAAATGAATAACATATTGTGTTTTTAACTCTGTTCTTATTGTGAGTCGTCTTGAGCCCCTTATGGGGAGAAAGGAAGCCAATAAATAAGTAAATAAAATAATACTTTATAATTCACGCACCAGAATTATTCCATAACAGGGATCACCACTATCCCCTATCCATCTGTTACTCTTTCCCCTCACTTTCAAGTAACACATGCAAGAATTACCTCATCTCTGGTCACAGTTTGCCATGTCAATAGTCTAAAATCAGATGTGGCCAGAGATGAAGTATTTACTGCATGTGTTGCTTGAAAGTGAGGGAAAAGAGTAGTGAATGGGAAGTGGAAGTGGATTTTAATTTGCCCCTCCAGGCTTGAACATCATGACACAATTACCTATGTCATTAGAACACTATCTACGGTCACAACTCCTGTCTTTACAAGAACAAAACACAACTAACTGCATAGGGCAACCCTCATTTGAATCATTTTCAATAGCTTGAAAAAGCAGATGCCCCCCAAGAGCAGAGGAAAAAAACCACTTTGGGAGCAAACAGGGCTACATCAATTCAAATCAGCCTCTGCATTCTGCATTCAGTAAAAAAATGCTTTGAATTCTCCCATTTTATAAGCAGAGCAAATCCCACAATATTTGAACATGCAGTCACACTCTGCCTGTCTTGGCAGTTTTAATGTATCAAACTACAGGTAAGATTTAGGATATATTCATTTTCCAAAAAGTGTCCTTTGATAGAGAATACCTATAGAACAGCCTCATTCTGTGAGAAAATACATTCAGAAATGCCTATTCCAGTGTAAATTTAACTATTAATAATTTTACCCTGTTTATTGAGGAAGCAGAACAGATTGGGCATATGCACAAATACCTGTGAAAAATTGACGTAGGCCAGAAATAGCAGAGGCATAGCTAGAAATTTTGGCAGCTACGACCAGCAATATAAAACATGCCCTCAAAGCAACTTTGTAATTTATGATGCCTTCCTGCTGTCATTCCAGATCCATGAGAAGGGCTGTGTGTCTGGCAGATCTTATTCCGTGGGGGACTGAGGAGGATGCGTTTTTCATGCCCCACTATAGGCTCGGTTGCTTTTTCTTTGGCATTCATATGTTTCTGACTGGCAGAGAGCCAGGTGTAGCTTAAATCCACCGCTACAGGTGCCGCCGCCTCTGGAAACAAAGCTTGCAAGCTTCAAATGTGAGGCAAGCAAATATACCCTGGCTTCCTGCTTGCTTTTCAGCAGGCAGGCAGGCAGGCAGGCAGACCAGCCTGGGGCTGAGTTGCATTCCAGGAATGGCTGATCCTGTTCAAATATCCAGTTTGCCCTGAACTGCTGCCTACCTGCTGAGGCAACAAATGCTGGTGGAATAACCAGCACCACTTGGGAGTGGCCCAGGGGCTTTCCAAAGAAAGCCAGGTAAGGCAGTCCTCTTCCCAGCACAGGTACCGGGCCTGAGGAAAGGTGAAAAAAGCCTGCTCATCTTATGTCAAAGTAAGCTAACTTGAGTCAACGTGGGAAAGTTGCACGATGGAATTGGTGGGAGAGGTGCAGAGTAACAGCTAGAGGAGAGGAGAGGAGAGCTGGCCTTCTTCAGATGGCAACCTAATCTCTGTGTGCATAAAAAGAGAAAAGGGATGCGAGGGCAGGAAGCCAGCTGTATCTACAAAGTGAGTTGTTCAAAAGCTGCCATCTCCCCAGGATGTTGCCAGTGTCACTGCAACTTTCAGCAGCTCCAGCTGTTTGGTTTAAGAGCACACGTCCTCTCGGGCTTCCTTTGCCTTAAAGTTAGATGTGGCATCTGAATTTCATCCGTTTCATTGCAGTCGTGTTGTCATAACTCTCCCAACCCTCCCTTCCCCAAGTTCAATGTCCCCTTGTGCTTTTCAGGAGGCATGAGGAATAATCATTTTTGGAGGGGCCCAGTGCAGCCATCCATACCCAAAATGTTTACTTTTTTAAAAAAAAATATTAGGGGGTCCCTAGAAGACACAAATGCTTAGAGCATTTAAGTGAAGATATGAATAAAATATCTGGCTAATGGCAAATTGTAACTAAATAATATTGACTGAACAAAGTTATCAGAAGTGATTGCCTAATGAAAAGGCAACACACATCTTCTGATAGGAGAGCTCTTTAGGATCAAGCATCACCTATATATTAAAATTAGAGCTTTGCCATTCATATATTAAAGATGAAGTCCATTTCTGGCTCAGGATCATACATTTGTATTTTATCCCACCAAGTGACAGTGGGAATGAAGATAGATGAAATAGCAACTTATCTGCTAGGGCTGATGCTCCCAATTGTACATTTCAAATCAAGACATGTGAATTAAGTAGTGACTATACCGAATGAGGATATTATGTTATCCAGAAGCAGTTCAGCATTTTCTCTGCACTGATGTAAATTAAGTGCACAATGTTCAAGATGAAGCAGCTGTCATAAAGGCAAAGAAAACTATGAAGTGGAACTCTATTTTTCAATAAGAGAAAAGTGTCTTAGGAACAGAGAGAGAGAGAGAGAGATCACCAGCACAGCAGACATTTTCCTCTGACATTATCTCTAAGAGTACGTATATGGATACTTCTGCAATCATTCTTTTGTTTTTCACCTGGCTGGCATTTGTTGCATCCTCCTAACTATCAAATAATTCATAAACAACAACAAAAGAACTAATTGCTGTAGTTCTTTTTGTTCCGCTCTTCCTGGAGGTTGGACATCATCATGGCTATCCTGGCTTTGGATACAACAGCTGTAAAAAATGATGCTGTGTTGCATCCAAACTATTATTCCATGTTCCTCAGCCAACAACTTCTTCTCTTATCTTTACTTCTTTTCCCATTGATTTTATCTTGAATGATCAGTGGTAGCCTGCAACAACAATGATCAGTGTAACAACCTGTACCCTACATTCCTCTTATTCTAGCTTTATATGTTTTATGATGTCCTGGTCTTTACATGTTTATCTTTATACCTGGTGACTGAAATCCTATTGGTGTAAAGTTATATCTGTGTACATCCCCAGGAGGTTACATTCAACTAGTTGTACAATGAACTGTACAACAGACCAGACCAGCAATCATGCACAAACTGTGCATCTGCACCCTGGATAAGACTTCCACCTTTTTCAGTGTTTTCCAGGTAGAGAATACTCAGGAGTGGTTTAGCATACTCTTCTTCTGGAGATGGCCTGTGTAACTTGCCCAAGGCCACATAGGCTGACTCTACTCATAACAGGCACAGTAAGGATTGAACTCCCAACATCTGGCTCTGAAGCCAGGTACCTAAACCGCCATCCAGCCAATACAGAATTTAATTCATTACATGCTGCCAAGTTGATTCTGACTTATGGTGACCCTTTCCAGAGTTTTCTCAGTATAGAGTACTTTCTTCTGGGAGTGCTCTGTGACTGTGTAACTTGCACAAAGCTACACAGACTGGCGCTTCACCCCAGAGGCATAGTGGGGAATTGAACTCCTGACCTCTGAGACATACCTAACCCACTGAGCTAGCCAAACAGCTGCTGGGGATGTGAAAAACTGCCAGCTCTGATTTCCTTCCATTTCTCAGAATCCCACTAGCATTCTCGTCCTACCAGTATTCTCATATCTTATTTGCCTGGAAGATTTTTTTTTAACCCACATGAGATTTTTTTGCATTGAAATTCATTTGAAATTATTTTCCCAAAACATACATTTCCCATTAACTAAAAATGTTTGCCTGTTTTTTTTCAAAAGTACACATTTTAATCGTGCACATTTTTCATATGTATTCACAATTTTGCGCACATTTTTCTTCACTGAAACATACCGCAAGCCTCAGAAACATGGTTTTCCGAAGTAAGACATGCTCTGACTTATTATTAGTCTTAATACTAAATGGAGCTTTTCACAAGGAAATGTAAAACAAATAATTTCTTTTTCAACTCTAATACGGAGATGGTGATATTAACTTACCAGATAGCTCTACTGTAAGTATGAAGTCTGTGTGAAAAGCTTTTGACAATGGTAAATTGCTATATGAATGCACATTATCATCAACATCATCACTGGAAGAAAATAATCATAACAAAAAGGCATCTTTGCTTGTGAAAGATGAATAGATATAAAGCTATTTGACTGCATTCAATAAAATATGAAGAAAATATTTGTACTTGTTGTATGCAATTATATGATGGGGGGGGGATTAAATCCAAGAATTTCCCCTACCCGTTTTCCTTTCTGCATTATCGGTACCTACTCCTTTTGAAAAAAAAAACAACACTTAAAAAAATGGAAATATGAAGAAAAGCCACAGAGCTGTACAGGAAAGGAGGTCTGATAAAATCCTGGGCTTGGAGTGGGGAATAACAGAACAAGCCAGGGACAAATGCATGTGGAAGAGAGAGACTAACTTGATGACAGAAGTGTATGTATGGCTCTTGCCTAAAGGGTAGATGGGAAGGGATCCAACATTTACAATAAGAGCAGGAGAAGCGATGGCCATTAGAAATGCTCTCCTTAGAGGGGATATGATCTGCTTTCTAATATGAGCAACAGTGACTTGTGACCATCTGAGAGACTCTGCAGTCAGAACTGGAAGGGGTTTTGCTCAGCACCTTGGCATCTACTGCCTGGGTGAGGTATATATGATAGGCATCATTATAGAAGGGAGAAAACTGTAGTGTGGGAGTGGAGTCTAGGCAGCAGAGCAAGAAAGAGCGGAGCCGTGGCTCCTGTAGCAGGCTCGTCACAGGTGAGGCATCAGCAAAGGGCCAACAGCACATGGGAGCTGTGCTAGAATATACTTGGGAAAGTCCTATGCGTGTTTAGTTTCCAAAAAGTCCCACAGTGTTTTATGGAGCTAAGTCCTAGGCAAGTCCTCCAAGTAGTAGCCATGTTAACCTGATTCAGCAACCAGGAAGGAAGGAAGAACATGAAATTGCAGTCTAAATCAAGAACTCACAGAAGGCAAAAGGGATATTCTGAAAATATGTCTGTAGTAGATAGTACGTAGAGGCCTTAGATTTGACTATTTTATGACTATTCTGTAGGACAGCTGGCTGGAGAGCTCAGCAAGGTGGAACACCTGGCTGCAGAACTAAGGGCCAGGTGTTTGATTCCTCACTGTGCCTTCCAGGAGAACAGCCAGACCTTGGGCAAGCTGCACCATCCTGGAGCACCACCAGAAGAAGGGGATGGTAAACTGCTTCTGAGTACTCAATGTCTAAGGAACCCTGGTAAGGTAGAACTGACTTGATGGCGCATTATTATTTACTCTGACAACAACACCAGCATCCATTTCATTTAAGCACCAAACATTCACCCTCTAAAATAGATATCCCTGTGCTTTGGTTCCATTTACTGAAGACATTACATTAATTATAGAACCAGTGATCCAAGATTCCTTCCTCTCAAACTCTAAACAGTACCATGCTGGGCATAATCCAGTGAACATTAAGCACTTCTGAATTGCATTGATTTCACTGGGAGACTTCAGCATGTATGTTTCAACCTGCCCAAATGAAAGGAAGGGTCACCACAGCACTTACAGTGGCTCCAGTTTGCATCTTCGGAGAGGGAGGACGCCTCTGGCTGCCACCATGCCGGGCATCTTCTTCCTGGGTGCTCTTTTCCAGCAGAAGCCCTGCCAACTGTTCAGTCATAGGCAGCCAACAGCAACTTAGAGGAGGGCTAGGGACTTAAAAACCCTTCCTCTGATCCTTTCCAGCAGTTACCTTCATGGAGGTCTCCCAGCCACCCATCTACCCTCTTTGTCGCACGTTGTATGTTGGCTTATGAAGTCGATCGTTTACGATAGTTGGAGTTGCATGTTTTTATAGAATTACATTATATGTTACTTTATGAAGAACATAATGATTACTTTCATTACATGCCTCTACAGGATCATCACCACTTGCTAGGCAAATGATCGGGGTGATTTGATGTATAGGAGCAGAACTGTGGAGAGGGAGACAGGATTTGGGCCCAAACCAGGGAATCTGATTCCCCCATCACTGGTTATGACAGGGGACAGCAGTGGGTGCGGAACTGACAGGGGGAGGCCCAACGTGGGCAGGTTGACAGAGTTCCCCACATTTGAAACCAGCAGGTCTCCCCTGCCCTAGTGAATTTGCAGAGGGCCATTCATATTGCTCATCAGCAACTCTATGGTTTCCCAGTAATGCACTGGGATGGTGGAGATTGGACAACAGGCGGGTTATCTGATCTGAAGATCTGCTACCTATGCTGTTCCAGTAACATGTTGCTGCAGCCAAACCAAGTGGTGGCCTTTTTTCTATCCAGTTCTTACTACCTATCCTTCCCAATAAAACTAAAATGTATGAAGGTTCAGTTGTCCATTTGTGGGAAGGAGGCCGGGGGGGGGGGGGGGGGGAATTCTCCTGATCTCACCTGAGACCACAATCAGTAAAATTTAAATCCATCAAGACACTGAATGGACCGCTTTGCTTCTACTCCATTTGTCTCCATTCACAGTGAAAGAAAAATTAATCACATTGAACAAGATGTTAAGTTAATTTGGAGCCTCACTGTCAGTTTAGAGCTCAAACGTTCACTAGTTTTAAAGGGTAACGATGTTTCAGACAATCACGTTTGATTTAAATTGACCGCTTAATAGCTCTGAGCCCCCAAACCAAATCTCCTCAACAAAAACGGATTTATCTCAGTTTCCCACGCACCTCCTGCAGCCAGAGACAACACTGCAGAACTAAAGCAATTAATGCATCTGGTATGAGACTCCAGAGAAGGGCACGGCCAAAAGTAGAACTTATGTCACATGTATATCAGTAAACAGAAACAGCTCGGGCTGAACTTGGGAAGATAAAAAGCTGTGAGGTTGCAAAACTGCCCTAACAACTACAGCGAGAGCAGAGGAAACAGCAACTTGCTAGTTAATATGCAAAAAAGAATATATATTCCAAAATTAGTCAGCAATTCATTATATCCATCTTGCCTTTCTCTAGATGGTTTTTCAAATCCAAGATTATCTAACATTTCCATACAAAGGGCGGAATATGTTCCAAAATATCATCTTTCCCTTTTTTTTTTTCTGGGGTCCACACGTCAACATCACTGGAAAGGACCAATCTACCCAGCCTGCACCTTTGTGGACCCCTGTCAGAGCATTCTACTTTTTTGGTGTGGGTTGGAGGGTTCCAGTTTAGACAGCTTCCATCAAGTGTGGTATCTTGGAATAGAGCCTTGTAGCGCCTTCCAATGTTAATTTCTAGTATTAGGATATCAGAAATGGAACACTTCCTCTGATTGTTTGCAAAAGGTTAGGACAAGTGATTTTTTTAACCTGCTAGGTTGTAGTTGATGCAATGAATAACTTAGTCTTTTTTTTAAAATTAATCTTGGCCTGTCTGTGTATTGCTGATTATCAGCAATAATCTTAACAACAACAACAACAACAACAACGATGATCATCATCATTATCATCATACTTCTCCTGACCCTCTACTACAAATGGTCAATATGCCGTCCGGATGGGAGGAGTAAGACAAATGGCATCTCTCCCCTTCCTCTGACCTCAACCAACCCTTTATAGCCCGATTCAGACTGCACCAAAATGGCCAGTCTATGTTTTAAAACCTTGTAGGAAAATATTAGAAGTCTGCTTGGAGAAATTATTTCTTGAAATTCAGATAATCATAAATGGGAAATAGCTATGACGGAAACATTTCCCCCCTTTTTAGTGCCAATATCTATTATCTGGTAGGAATCCAGCCCTTGGGGGCAGATTATTATCTGCTCTTGTTGCACACTTGAGAATGAAAGGGAATTGCTGTTGTAATAGGAAACTGCTCTCCATCCACACAAGTGGTGAAAGCCAAGAACGTCCCGTTGATATCTAGAGATAGCTTTATGATGCTGGAGGTGAGACAAACTGGCATTCAGAAGTTGCCAAGCTAGTATAACTGCCTGGCAACTTTTAAAGGCCATTTTTCCAGCTCCATAGTTTACATCACTAGGTTATTCCTAGGCCATAACAGTGAGTTAGTGGCTCAGAAGATGTATGCTCAGGCAAGTCTAACTTGGAGATGATTCACAAAAATTGCCAACACCAATCTTGAGGTGGCTCAGAATACAGCCTGTATGAGTTTAGCATAAAATAAGACTTATTTCCTAGTAATACATTTAGGATCACAGCATGGCATAGCATCATACACCACTTACTGCTGCATCCCCCTCCCCTCTTGATTCTGTTCACTATTCCCTCATGCCAACATCCAATGCCATAGCCAACCCCCACCCCAGCGCATGATGAAAGACTGTTGTCCGACAGTTCCAGATAGAATGGAATAGTCCATGGTTGGTGTAGGGTGTATCACCCCAATCTAGGTAGGACCTTCTGGGTGTATTTCCCTAATTAAATGAGAAGTAGAAATGGGTGATACCCTATTCTCATGATCCAGATGTCTGGGTGTGCACGGTACTTCTAGTAAAACAAACAAACACACACACACCAACAATCCCACAGCTGATTTATGCCCTTTAGAGCTTCTCTGAGGGAAAGTATCTCTGGTGCTTACATGCATACCTCACTGTGTCAATTTGGCTGTATGTGCATGCAGAAGTATCCACTGAGTGGTCTGATTATTCATTACACTTGAAAAATAAAACCAGCATGTATACATTTACTTCTTACAACCACTTTTGACAGGGCACCGGTACATTATTTCAGTTCCAATTAAGGGCATTTATTTTTTCCCTGCTCCTCTTGGAAAGCAGTCATGCTTGTCCTAATTTCAAATGCTATTTTGTTCCCCCTGGGGCAGGATCTTTGGTGCGCTGGTATGTTACAGGAGCAAGCAGAATGTTTTCATCTCGGTTGGCTGTGCTGAGTGACGCAGACCTTATATGCAATCACATTAGAGGAAACAACGCATTTGGCAAGAGAAAAATCCTCCTGCTGCATATCACAGCCACCGGGCTTCCTAAGTCACTGTTAGCAGTCAAACCTGTGTAGCGAGGACTGACCCGCTGCAACGTGCTGCAGTGGCTCTTTTGACAGCTACTGAATCTGGTGGAATTTAGACTGATCTGAAGACACTTGAGAACTTATTCATTATGGAGTGGGGCAACTATTCGAAGGCTAGCTTTATAAGAACACAGAAAATTGCCATAATTATAAATTAGTTATGATTACTTAACCGTTAAATTTAAATGCCATGGCCAGGATCAGAAGAACCCTTGGGGTCCAATGTTCCAGGTGGTGGTGCCGATGTTTCTCTGGGGAAGGGCTTTTATGCTTCAGAAGTTGATTGTCTGAGCACATAATGAAGACTGGTGAAAAGGGAGCCCAAAAATCTCCATAGCTGCCCCCCCCTTTTTGTATACTAATACAGAAGGCCAAAATGAGCAATACAAAAACGGACTGCACCCATACAGCACATCATCCCCAAAGGAGGCATTTGGTACATGGTTTCCATCACTGGGAGATGACTCTGTATCAGGCAGTCGGTGACAATACAAATCAGTAGGTCCTAGCAGCTGGTTCATTTAGGAAGGATTAGAGGATGTCTTGTACGAAAGCTATAGACACAACAGTTGCCTCTCCCGGCCAGCTTCGTCAACAGCCATGGTGGACAGAGGATTCTAGAAGTCATAACCCAAAAAGTAACTTTCTAATCTCTGCTGATATAATAATATAGAAATCACCAGATTTCCAGTCTTTTTTTCCCCTCTTGGACATGCCGCCTCCGTACATTTGTACGTGGACATTCTATTAAATGAATGGAAACAATGTGAGATTCCAAACAAGTGTGAATAGAGTGATTGTTTGAGTTGTTATTAAGATAGTCATGATACTCCATGAGGTTTGGTTCACTGTCATGGGCTGCTATCCCAAACCTACCTTCCATTCCATCTTTTCTGACCTCATTTAAAAATAGGTAGCTGTATTCAATCAAGTGGGGTGAAACGGGAAGAGTGCTGCATTAAAACTCCAGAAACCTGGGTTCTAATCTTTGCTTGGCCAAGGAAATTCACTGGGGAATCTCATTTACTTTGAAAACTCTATTTGTCAGAAGTGAATTGATGGCACAAAAGATATGTGCACAAACCAGGGGAAAGTGGTGAGTTTTTTATAGGGGGAATCACGTCTAGATCTTGTGGAAAGCAGATCTGCCACTTATTTCAATCATCATGCAGTTCATGTGCATCATTCTGAACTCAAGTATAATCACGGCGTTCCGTGGGGTTTCAGCAAGTATTCAAGGCCACGGGGCAGAAAGTTTAAGCTAAATGTAGTGCTATTTTTCATAGATCCTTAGTTGTTTGTAACACTTTTGTTGTAACAGCCAAGAAAATCTGGATTTCCTATTTCCTCAAGAGAATTATGTGTCCCTGTTTCTCCTTCCTTAGTACTAGGTGTTATGCTCCTTTCATCAAAATCCTTGAAGAAAATAATGCTCAGTTTAGTATTTTGCAATTACCATGTGAACAAAAATACCCACAAACCATCAGGCTAGAATTTAAGCTCTTCGTTCTCAAATCTCTTACAGATTGCAAGCTTCACATGACTGGGTCTTCCACTGTATCTGAGAAGAGCAAGTTAGTCTTGCTTTGCATTTAGAATTTATTTTGTTCACGCTTCTTATTTTTCATCTGTATAAACTTTGATTAAATATATCAGTCAAGAAGAGCTGCACAGAATATTCAGCCTCCCAAAACAGGAAAACTGGTAAAAGCCAGGAAGGGAGAGGAGTGGATTCTGGTACTGCACCTAGTATTAATGCCAGGAAATTGAAGAATTTAGAGAATTATTTGGTTGCAGTAAGAAATGCCTTGATTTATTTCAGAGTATTCATTCATTTAATTATTTCAGGTTATAGGTGTATTTGGTTCTTAGCTTCAGGGAGCAGATTTCTCTCTCTCTCTCTCTCCCCCATTCCTGCATCTTCAAGATTTCTTATACAAATGTGGCCCAAAGTAGATATAATTATAGACCAAACAGTACAGTACATTTGCTGATATGACTGAAAGAGCAAACTGATTGCTAAAACAGGATCACAAGAAACATTAAGCAATAACTGTAGCTAACTTTTACATTGCTATTTTGGGACTGAAATTGTTTTTTCCCCTTAACCTCTTCTGCATTCCTCCATTGATCTGCCTTCCACGAATCTTATCCTTCAGCAACACAGGCACATTTTGATGGACAGCCATGGAAGAATACAGTCATTATTAACACTGTCCTCCACTTTTCTTGAAATAGCTCCAGAAATAAGAAGTTTCCACTCAAACAGGTATCATTGATGTTTCATAACTAGAGATGGGGACAAATAAAAAAAAAGGCAATTTGTTTTGATCCATTATTCATCAAGGTTAACAGATCAACAAATACGAATATACGAATATTCTTCAACTTAAAATTTGTCTGCATTTTAAATGGCTATAACACTGGCTCCTGATGACCTAGAGACACTGAATTTGCAGGGAAGCTTCCTCAGACACTTTTTTACAAGCCCTAAAAGGTGGGTGAACATTGGATCATAGGCCTCTGAGTGATATAGTCACAAAGAGGACCCCCCCAGGAAAGCTCCCCCCAGTACTTAGAGAATCCAGAATCACAACCGAGCTTCCTATGTCTTTCCCCAACACACCTGCCAACTTTGGTGAAGATTGGATATCGGACTTCTGAGTTATTCACCCACAAATTGGGTCCCCCCAGGAGAGTTTATCACACACCACAGAAGCCCATGGCATTGAGGGACTTATATTTAGCCCCAGCAGAATGAGAGGTCTCTTTGGCAGAGGCACGCATGAGGCATTCAATTTGTCTTCAGCTCAGAACAACATTACATTTGCCAGTGAAGTAGAGTTTGCCCTCAGGAGGACTGGAGGCAAGGAGGTATTTGGCAGCACAGCAGGCTTTTTTGGCCCCATCGGACACTGAGGTAGTTGGCAGCAGCAAAGTGGTGTGTCTTGCCTCATCAGGCATTGAGGCACATGGCAGCAGGAAAACAGGCTGTTTTGGCCGCATCAGGCACTGATTTAAGTTGGCAGCAGCAAAGTAGTGTGTGTTGCCCCATCGGGCACTCAGGCACACGGCAGCTAGAAAGCAGGCTTTTTGGCCACATCGGGCACTGAGGCAAAAGGCAGCAGAACAGACTCTGGTCTTCTTCAGCAAAATCAGATCTGCCTGCAAAGGAAAGTTTTTTGCCCCCAGGAGGCAATTGAGGTTGCTTGCAACTTCCAACAGCACCAGCAGCACCATTATATGAACAGGGCGGGTGCTATTAACAGCGGTTAATCCATGGGGCCGTGTGCTGTCAGAAACAGATCAGATCAGCTCTGCAATCTAAAGCTGGGCGATGGGGCGACAAAGATGCTCGTTTGGAACTAGAAAGCTGGGGATTGCTTGCAACTTGGCTGCTGAGACTGCCCGGATATGATAAAGAGAGCCCTCAGATGTTTGTGGGGGGCTTAGACAGACTGGCCCCCTTGGCACAGGTTGAAAACCAGATGAGCTCTGCCATTTGAAGCCAGGCGATGGGATGACGCCTGGACAGGCTTTGGGTGGGGCAGAGCAGACAGACCTTATGGAATGTAGCCCAAGCGGAAGAAGCTGCAGGATTAGGAAATTGTTCAAATGGCCAGCAACGTCCTTGACTTTTTGCCCCATCAGGCACTGAGGGTGTTTGCAGCCACAAGTTCTGCCTACATACTGAGACAGTAGAAGCAGACTCTTTTCTTCTTAAGCAACATCAGCCTGCTAAGTGGTTTGCCCCCAGGCCAGAAAGCAATTAAGGTACCAAAAGCAACAGCAGCAGCATCAACAGGAGATGAATAGGGTCCAAGGTGCTATTAACAAAAGGGCGGTTAATCCACAGGGCCACTGTTGAGCTGAGCTCCTGTAGTTTGTTCCAAGTTCTGCCTACCTACTGAGGCTGTACAATAGGTAGGAAGCTGGGATAAACAGTCTGCCAGTTTTGGGTGGGACTAAGATAGGCCCTCTTTGGCACAGGGGATGCCCGAACAGGCTTTGGGGCCTTGAGATAGGCCTGGTTGGTGCTTGGATGCCCAGACAGGCTTGAAAGCAGACACTTGCCTTCTTTGGGAACATCACATTTGCTTGCATAGTTAACTTTGCTCCCAGGAGGCAACTGAGGTTGCACAACAACAGCAACAACAGATGAATAAGGTGGTGCTACTAATGTAACAGGGGTTAATCCATGGGGCCACTGGGCTTCTCGAGAGGAAGATCAAATCCATGCAATGGGGTGAGCTGAGCTCCCATAGTTTGTTCCAGGTTCTGCCTACTTGAGGCGGTAGCAAGCTGGAATGAACAGCCCGAGTGGATTTTGAAGCACTAATGTAGCCCTTTGAATAAGCAAGCAGGTAGGCAGGAAAGAACGTTTGAAAACTGATTGAATAATGTAGTCCTGACAAGCTAAACACGCACACACATGTCACACCAACAAATTCCCCCCACTGTGCCTCAGATGCAAGCCTCCACTTGCCTGAAGACAACACGACACACACACAAGCTACCTGAAAATCCCTTCCCAAATTCCCACTACAGTTGTTGTTGATGATGATGATGAAGAATGATGATGAATGATAATTCTGAAAAAGAAAAATATAAGCGACATGTTCATTTGCTTTGCTGCCACAAAAGTGCAACCAAGCCACCAGAGCAACAGCAAGCCAGCATCAGCAACTGTTCTCACTCTGGAGAGCATGAACAGAAGTGCCCAACGCCTGGAGGGGGAAAGCTTATATACAGCCTTTTGGCACCTTTTGGCAGTGCTATTGGCTGCCCGAGATGCCAATCCACGATCTCTGTCCTGATTCGCTAATTGGCAGCTGCAAGCTCAGAGAGATCCCCAAAAGGTAACGGATATATACAAATATTAACGGATCGATGGATCTACGAATAAAACCGAGGAAACATTTGTCCAGCTATATTCTTCTAGATTTATATTTTTATGAATACAGATAAATGAATATTTGACGAATCAGCTATATTCATCGAAAAAATTGATCCGTTTTTTTTATTTGTCCCCATCTCTACCCATAACCCAAACTATCTGTGCAGCTGACAAGGTGCAATGACATGGACTCTAATAATACCGGTAATAATACAATTATTCAGAGTACCTTTCATGCAATATTTTGTAAAAAACCTTTATAAATAACCTTATAAAAACAATGGTACATCTGCCTGGCTAAGCTGAGCTGACCTGAAGCTAGTTGAAGTTGTGCTGAGTTTAAACTGCTTCCAGCCTATGGATGGTGGGAATTACTGTGGCCAACTTCTGCTTTGGCCTAACGTTGTGCTAGAACTGGGCCTTTGTCCCTGATTTGGAGGAGATCTGAGTGGCCTACACTTTTCCCTTACTCCATTCCTTCTCAAACATCAGCTCTCTTGTCTATAGATCTTCACTGGCAAAGAACAATAAAGCTGGCAGATCACTTTGCTGGCTGATTTCTAACATCAACCAGCAGAACTGGACAATGTTGTCAAAACAGCATCTCTGATGGTTGAATGGATTTATGCCTAATCCTAACCTCCTGCAACAGGTACATATATATATATATAATCCTAACGATCTGAACTGGGAACTTCCTCACTTTTCAGTCACGTTACTCTACCAGCCTAGGGGAAGGGAAGACCAGACAGCATGACCAGACAGGTGGCTTTGTCACAGAGATTCGAAGCAAGTAGTTACACTTTCTGGTATGAAATGTAACTACTTAGAAAGAATTGGTTACTTTTAATTAATTTCTTTTTACAATAGGTAAAGCATTACAATTGCCATTATTTAATAAAGATGTGGCCCCACTAAGGGGAGAATACCCCATGATTTAACTGCTCACTTGTACTTTACCTATTGCTGCTGCCTACTCTGTTGTGGCTCTTGAAATGACCACAAAGTGGATAAAAAAGCCCCATGGCACAAGGGTTAAAACAGAGTACTGCAATTAAGCCTCGGCTCATGACAGAGTTCGATCCTGACAGGTCCAAGTAGCCGGCTCAAGGTTGAGCTGTAGAATAAGATTGGTAAAATGAGTACCCAGGTAGCTGGGGGGGGGCAAGTTGTTGTTTGCATAATTAAGGTTTAACCCCCCCCCCCCCGAGAGTGCTTTAAGCAATATGAGACAGTATATAAGTCAAAACAACAACAACAATGCATTTTGCACTAGAGCCCGGTGGCTTGTAACACTCAGATTTAAAAAAGAAATTACCTGAAAGTAACTATTTTAGGTGCCTTGGCAAAAAGGGAAAGTAAAAGTTACTTCAACACCTGTATCAGTAACAGTAGCGAACTACTCTGTTAGTTGGGACTTGGAATTATCATTGCAACTGATACCTTCTGAAGTGATCTTCCGCGCTCTAGATTTCTCCCAGTGACAGCTGCAAGGAGATCACTCTTGCAACGTACTCTGTCTCAGGAAGGGAAGCCACAAGCTTTTCAGCAGTGTATTTTATACAGTGTTTCTTCAGCACAGCTGCCAAAACAGCTGGGAAAAGCTCCCTAGTGTAGCTTCCGATTTTCCCCAAGGTTGTGTTTGCAACTCTTTGAGTTGTGCATTACAGTTGTACCAGTCTACATTCATGAGGCTAGGATATGAAAATGTGAAAATCCTTCTGGCTCCCATCTATGGCATGCCTGAATTTCCAAGCCTCTTGAATTTTAATTTATGATGCGGTTGCTTCTGCCTGTTTTTGTTTGTTTGTTTGTTAAAAATCGATGCCATAAAATAAAGTGCATTTGAATTCTTTTCATGTACAGTGGCTTGATCAATGGCATGCAGTTAATTATTTCATCCAGAGCATCTGTGCTTCTGGGCACTTCCCATCCTGTTTTATGAAGTCCCAAATGCGCCCCCTTGTTCTGTTTACAAACTATACGTTAACATCTGCTCTTCCTAATGGCAGACACAGAAAGTCTGGCATGTTGAATAATCATCAAGAGAACCGTTAGTGAAGCCAGTAAGAGATTCAGAATAGATTTAAAAGAGAGAGAGAGAGAGAGAGATGCTGCCAGCAGCATTAATTCTTACAGCATAAAGGTTGTGCATTTCTCGTGAATAAAGGTTTATACATTATTTGGCTGGGAAAATTCAATTTGGGATGGATAAAGCTTTAGGGGGAAAAAACGGCAATAATTTTGCTATATATATATATATATTCATCCGTATTTGTTTTACAGAATGAGAAATAGCCTTAAGGAATAAAAGTAGGCTTTTTAGCTGCTAGATAGCTCAGTGGTTTAAATATCTGGCTGTAGAGCCTGAGTTTGGAAGCTCAATTCTTTCACAGGGGCTGGACATGATGATCCATAGGGTCTCTTCCAGCTTTGCAGTTCTAAAATCATGATTACCATTATTAATTGCTCATTTCTAGATAGTCAGAGCTGAGCTACATGAGATGCTGGTTCCAACCCCCCCCCCCCAATGCATTCCTTCAAAGCTGTCATGTTTGCACAAAAATGATGCCTGTGCTCATCTCCTGACAGTATGTTTCTTCCTTTTGGGGTGCGGGCGTCTGCAGATTTTTGAACACTGCAGAGTAAGCCAAATCATCTTACTTAAAGTTCACCTACTATGTGCTGAGGCAGCCAAAACAGGGAAGGAAAACAGAATTGTGTGAATTCATGCAGGGCTGGGGGAGAATTGGGTTTGTCCTGGACACAACATGGGGTGGATTCAGATGATTACTGGAAGCTGCGGAGTGGCCAAGCATGACTGCCGTGTTATGTTGCAGCCAGGTTATGAGAACAATGATCACAGCCTTCAGACTGGTTCTAGGTACACTGCAGACAAGCCCCTCAAGAAATAGTAAGCTACAATCTTGCCCTGGAGCTTTTAGCTAGTCAGAGTATTTCAAAAGCGGCTGACGGTTTCACAACCCACATCAACAAGTTCAACATTTTGTCTCTAAATCCTTTCATATTATCTCTGCTGCTTATAAAAAGCTCTTGTGCTGTTAAGAAAGCAGTAAAGTATACCAGCATTATCCAGTTCATTCGAAGGGCCTCGTGATACAGAGCTCAATGTGCAAAGGGGCCTCCTTCCTTGAGACTTCCACAAGATCTGTGCAAAGTACACAGTTTTAGAGCAAGCTTCAGCCTCAGACAAGAAATAGCATCATTTGCTGCAGAGTTTGATTTCCCAATGCTGTTTCTACTGGAGAGGAAGGAACGGAGAGCTTGAGAAACGGAGTGCTATTGATCACCACTCTGAGTTTGGAAGAAAAAAATCCTTCAACTGCAAGACGAGGATTGCCATGTCTTTCTTTCCCAAGGTCTTTATTGAAAAAGAGTGGAGAGAGGCTTCAAGGTTGCAGCCCCATAAACATCCGGAAGAGAGACACATTGTGAATTGCAAGCCTTGTTATACAGCATTGTCAAATGCACAAAGTCACGCCACAAAAGTCATTGCAGAGTTCTTGAATGATGCACTGTAATGTTCTCTACACAGCATTCCACTGGCAGTCTTTCCTGTGGGAAGATAACAACCCCAGGAGCAAAGGAAAATCCATTCCCTGAGATGCCTACCATGCAGGGCTGAAAAGGGCTCCCCCTGTCTTTAAGAATGGTGTGGCAGAAAGCTGTTATTGGGTTATGGCGTCTCCCACAGCAGTGCTACAATAGCAGAAGAAGGCACACATTCTGCTTCACCTAAACAAACAGGTATGGGAGAGAGACAAGGGTCCTTTTAACACCAGGAAATGTCACTTATTCATTTCTAGGCAGAATCCACTCTAAACTACCCTCACACTGTCACACACTAAGATGAGCACTCAACAAACACGTAACTGTGGTCTTGTCAAAATCAATAAATTTCCCTGGCTTTTCCTTATTTATCCAGCCTTCTGCAGCTTCTAATTCTGCTCACTGTTAAAATTATACAATGGAAGATGGGGTAAGACTGTGGCTAAATGGGCAAATTCATTGGGTCAGGGTTGAAGTTGGGAGGTAGGAAGTTTTGTCTGTGGTGTTTGATGTAGAATGGTTCAAAGCACCATTCCCTGCCACAATTCACTTGAAGAGCGCACATGTACAAATGAGCCATAAGGGACCATGCATGTATCAGAGGAAGTCCAGACATTTTCACACACATATGCTTGTCTACCTCTGATACTATAATCCCATGAGCACCATAGATGAGCAACAAAGACCTTATGGAAGTACTGCAGTATTGCAGTTGATTCCCTGTAGTTACAATCAGATTATTCTTAGTTACAGTTTGAGTTTCAGTCAGAAGAACAAAGCTCTAGTTGGACTCTCAGAGTTTGTTTGTTTGTTTATACTACTGCCCTATTAGTATATAACACTAATAATTTTTACAAGCCTGAAAACTTTGTTGACGCAAGGTATTCCAAACCCAATCCTGTAATTCCAGAGCTTAGCATTTCCAGATGATTCAGAACTACTCAATGCTGGGGAAGCATGCAACAAGGATACTGAAGCTATAGATTATTCCTTTCAAGATAAGTCACAATTAATTGCTGCAAAGCCTTTCTCTCTGTCCCACTGTCCTCACAACTGCACTTGGTGGGGATACAGGAGAGGGCCTTTCCTCCTGCTGTTCCCAGACTCTGGAACTCCCTCCCACAGGAGGCCAGACTGGCCCCATCTTTGCTCTCCTTCCCCAAGTGGGTGAAGACCTTTCTCTTCAGACAGGCTTTTCCTTACAGGGTGTATAGGAGGGGCTTTAAAATAAGGTGGTTTGCATTTTGTTACTTCTAAGTCTGTTTCAGTAATGCTTTATATAACATTTTTAATATAATATTAATTCATTTAATATTTGAAAAAAAATGCTCTTTTAGATTTAATATTGTGTTTTAATGGTGTAAGCCTCCTTGGGTCCTTTCTTAAGAGAGAGAGAGGTGTGGTGTAATATTTTAAACAAACAAACTTTTTTCTTTTGAGGAGCAGCATGGGCAACTTCTTTTTGCCCTTTGTCACAGTTTATGTGAATAAAAACTGCCCCAGACTCCATCATATATAAGTAGGCAGAAAGAAGCTGCTACTGTAAGTGTGGAAATCAATGGCTACACTCAATCTAGATGAAAGAATGCCAAGCTCAATACAATTTAGCAGAGATAGGAACAGCTTGTCTACAATACGGGATTTTCATTCCACTGCCTGTCATGTTCACACTGTCAAGCCTGAGGCAGCTTTAGGGTTTATATGAGATGGGAGACAAAGGCAGGACTCTAACCTGTTTTCCAGATTCTTTTGACTCTATTGTTCCCTTAATACGATCCTGTTCATGGTGCCAGCAGAGCCGCAGCATTTAGAAAACACCAGCACAATCTTGATAGAGGGCTTCAGACTCATTTCCTGTTGCTCAAGAGGACCTGAATATAGTGACATGCAGTGAGCACTAATTGGCATGCTGTGGCGATGGATTTGTGAAATTTCTTTGCCTGTGGGCGGTAATGCTAATTGTTCAAAAATCTATACCAGTGAGGCTAGCTTTTAGGCAATGCAAAAAGCACTTCAATTTCAGGTAAGAAACTCACACACTTGTGATTTCACATCATCCAACAGGTGAACAAAAGTGCAGAAAGTCAACAGTGTACAAAGTATGCCTAAAACATAAGCCCTAAATCCAGTGGTTAAATGTAAGCATCACATGAACATCAGCACAAAGAACTCCCTAAACAAAAACACTTTTAACCTGGTGAAGCTTGACAAAACACAGATTTTGCTTCTGTCTTCTAACTTTGCCTGTGGTTCAGTCAGATCTCTGGCATCAAGCTGAAGGGCAGATGAGCTCTTATTCAATGGTACAGCATGTGGTTTGCATGCAGGAGGTTCTAGATTCAGTCTCAGACACTTCAAAAGAGGAAGGCAACAGCCTTCTTTCTAATACACTAGAGGCTAAAGATAGGGTAAAAGGCAACGTCTAATATTCCTACGGTGCAAAATGAGAATGTCAGGATCTTGGGCTGAGCAAGGGGAAGTATACATAGCAGCACTTAGTTCCTCTCCCCTCAGCAGCAGGGCTGATGATGGTGACAAGAGTTCCTCCTTGGCCATTGCTTCCCCTTATCATGCCCTCCTA
This sequence comes from Pogona vitticeps, assembly GCF_051106095.1. NCBI lineage: Eukaryota > Metazoa > Chordata > Lepidosauria > Squamata > Agamidae > Pogona > Pogona vitticeps. The sequence continues at coordinate 114,172,355 of NC_135784.1, forward strand.
GAAGTTGGAAGAATTAAGAGTGGTCTTAACCGACCAGATAGGCGGGATATAAATAAAATAAAATAAATAAATAAATTACTTTTTTGAACTAAAAACCCAAGAATCCACCGGCGCTAAGCATCTTCTGTGGGGGGGGGGTGCCCTAGGATTGTGCAGCTTGCCAATGACTACACAGGCAGCTCTAATAACAGGAGGCACAGTGGGGAATCAAACGCCCAAGCTCTGGCTCCACAGCCAGATATCTTTCACTGAGCTATCCAGAGTCCTCTCTATCTAGAAAACTCTTGAAAAGGTCACCGTGAGACAGAATTGACTTGATGGCACATGTTATACAACAATGGCCTAAATCCAAAGTCACACAGGAAGTGCAGTACCAGTGTGACAGAACATCTCCATCCTCCCAACTGTAGTATTTGGTGCCATCTCAGAGTTAGCTGAGGTGTGTTTGTGCACGCCACCCTCTGGAGTAGGCTTTGGAGATATATGGGAAGCTGCGGGGTGGGGGCGGGAAACCTTCTTCTAATTCCACAAATGAAATCAGGATTCAGGCCAGATTCCATTGACCTCACGAAATTCAGCCCATTATATGGCTGTAGATGGAACACAATGCTGTGTTCATTATACCAGTTCAAGCACCTATAAAGCACGTCTGAATCTTGCACGTGTGTATAATTTTAATTCAGAACTTCACATTTACCCATTACTAGGATTTTCTTCTTCTTCTTATATTGTCAGGTCAATTCGATGTTTTGTTTTAATACGAATAACTGAAAGCAGTTTATTTTAAAACACCAATATTTCTGCCCTGGAAAAACATTATTTTCCGAATGCTGTGAGTTTACCACCATATATTTGTAGGCTCCTTCCAACTCAATTATTCTATGATTCTATGATCCGCAGCCAGGTGAACAAGTATTAGCCAATCAGGTAGAGGCACTCTTGTCTACGATGCAAATGTATAATATGAAGTATATTGCCAGCAGAAAATTATAAATAGCTACAGCAGGTAGCAATGAAATAAGCATAATCAAAATATTAATACCTTGAGCATAATAATTCAAATGTGCTAATTCCTGAGAGATTAAGAGATCAAGGATAGGCTTTCAAATAGAAGCAGAGGAAATCAATAGGCTATTTAAGCCTTTGTCTATTGAAATGTGAAATAAAGCCAGCAAGAAAATGTTAAAACAGCATGAGATATCCACTTAGTGCCTCGGTACATTTAGTTTGCACAGTTTTGACCATGGGGAGGACCGTGCCAAAGTGGAATCACAACTCTCTATTCATTTATTGTGGAGTAGGTCCTCACTGGACTCAGGGGGAGGCCTCTGAAATGAACGGCTTGAAGATTACATCTCAGTAAAAAAAAAAAAGAGTCAGAAATGCTGGGAATTATGTAATAGTAAGGAGAAAGTGTTTATATATCCTTTAAGAATACTCATGTGCCACTCTGTAACCCCAAGAGGTTTTCTGAGCATCTTACAAAAGATTCTGAAAATAACACATGGTTCAACCAGTGATTTGGAATTGTGACCCTCCAGATATTTGATGGCAACTCCCACTACCTCAAACCATCAACTATGGTGGATAGGATTGACAGGTTGCTTCAGTCCTACAATGTCTGGAGGCTCACATATTCTCTAGCTCTGAACAACAGGAGCGGAAATTAAATCGTATCCATTTACAACTATGATCATTCTGGAAGCATCTTTTGCTCCCGTTCTTGTTCTTTCTTGGTACCATACCAAGAAGCAACCCGTACCCAAATCCCTTGAATTGAAGGACAACTTCACCCATTTTCTGTGCCTCGATAGAAGCAGTCTTCCAAAGGGCCTCTTAGGGAAGGGAAGCAGACAATGGAAGTGTACCTCCATCACATCAACGTCTTTCTGGAGGAGGCAACTGTAAAGACAAATCTCAAATTTCAAGAGGCCCAAACTAATCAATAAGAGCTCTAGCACACTTTCCTGGAGATAAAAGTGTTTCTTTATTATGAGAGCAGCTGGTTGTTAAGAGAGCTATGGGATCATCAGATCATTGAGGACAGAGAGGAGCATAAAAGCTGCTTTGGATTTACAAATCAGAATAAATTATTAGTAGAAGCAGGTCTTCTTTATTTAATGAGAAACCGATTAGTCTAGTTCTACTAATTGCCTGCAGAAACTGGATTAAAGAATGCTTAATGAAATACTGTGTCAAAAACTCAATCTGACATATCACCAAGAAGAGACACAGAGAGAATCTTAGACCAGAGATACTTGCATGAGATGAATTTTTTACTAGAATGAGGAATGAATGACTTCCCAACAGCCCCAAGGGCTGCACAACTGGTTACTCATTAAGCAGAAAAGAGACTCACATGCACACATATTCTGCCTGCCCTGTCCTTGCTCTCCCTCGTAGATCAGGAGATTAATATATCCTCTAAAACAGGGGTCTCCAAACTATGGCCCCGCAGGCCACATCTGGCCCACCTTGCCTTTTTATCTGGGCTGGTAAACATTGCAGGCTCAGGTCTGTTCCCTTCAGCCCATGTGCGCATGTGTGGTGCATCCGTGTGTGTGTGCATATATGCGTGTTCCTTCAGCCCTCGAAAATGTGGAAAATATATAATGTGGCCCTCACGCTGAAAAGTTTGGAGAGCCCTGCTCTAGAAGGAGGGTTGCCACAACTGAATGTTGACTACATTTTATTAGGTGGTTCAAAAAAGCTGAATAACTTTCACTTAGCAGATCTAATCATCCTTTAACAGACTGGGTGCAAAGAAGTCTACAACTGATGTTTGGGATTCAGCCACTAGTATTTGTGTTGTGTCCTACATATGTGTTGGACAATAAATCTCCCTGAAATGGAATCCTTCCTCTGAACCCTTCTCTGTGGGGATTCCATGACTAGCGTTACTGCCAAGTAGGGGAACCCTTGATAGGGTACCAGTCCATGAACTCAACCCATTGAGATCCAGAGGGAAGAAATCATGCATTCTTCTCCTTCTCTAAACTGCCACCATCCCCCCAGTCACAGTAAAGCCGTATTGGACTCTGTGCATTATTAAGAGTTGCTCGGTATTTATGGTCAAAATTTGGCCTGAGGTTTCTCTGAAAAGAATGCGGCAGACGAAGGAGTCTTAACTAGAAACTTTGTTAAAAGAAAGCAGAAAGCTTTGCTTCTCTTGTTCCCATGGGAAAGCTAAAGATTAATGTCAGGTCTCTATCATCTATATAAGAATCAATATTGAGACACCCTTCCTCATCTTGTGACAAGTACCAACCATTCTAAAGAACACAGGCTTGGGGAACGTTGCTCTACTGTCTTATTTAAGCTCCTCCCTCATAGTCTTAAATCATCCAGCTGGCTTTCACTAACCTGTTGTGGTTGGAATCATGGCTAAGCACATGCTGCTCTAGCTGTCATCATGAGGGAGGAGCTGCACTGCAGTTTTTCACAGAAAGTGGCTGTGTGCAACTTGCAGGTGATGTAACTTACAGTGCAATCTTGAACCACAAGTTTAGCTCAGCTCCATTTGCCTCTATATTAACATGGTTACAGATGAAATGTGTGATCAGACATCACACCATGAACCCAGTCATGTGGGCAGGATCCTTGTAATGTCTATGTGCTCTAGTACATGTACCAAGGCTAAAGAATAATGGAATGGGGGGGGGGAAGAGAGAAAAGAAGCAATCTGGCAGACTCCTTTTGGCTAATTCATAGACCAAGGCAAACAGAAATGATACAGATAGATAGGAAAGCAAAATAAGATTCTGCAAGGCACGGGAGTATTTAAGTGTATTGCATTCTGTGTACAATGACTATGTTTAATAGCCCTCTTTACAGAAGTGTAGCTGTAAAGCTCATGAAAGCATTATGCAATGCTAGTATTTTTATGTCTCATTTTTCCAGTGTTAGTGGTCTTAAAGCCAGCAGTTAGATTTTTAATAAGCTGCCCACTAGGGAAAGAAATTTCAAAAGCTGATGCAAACAAACCCCTTGTGAAGCATAGCAAAACTTGGAAATGCCGCTATTCGGTGAGTGCTCCCTTCTCTCCCATGGATCTCCCATGATTTCGAATTAGCTGAGAAATAAATATTAAAAATAAAGTAAATCACATCTGAAGGTGGGTCGGGGATTCTGAAGCCACCACCTTCTTACAGCTTATACAGAAAGAAAAGGTTTTATATGCAGTCAGTAACCATCACTAAGCTAATCTGAATTGATTGTGTGAGCGTGGAAGAGGAGGGAGGGAAAAGGGCAAGAAAATCAAGAAGAGCACAGAAAACAGAAAAATCTACTTACCGGCAAGCACTAATTGCCTACATGTAGATACAGTCCTAACCATTCCCACAGGCTATTCCCATTTACCTAGTACACTTACAGCTTGCTTTTCCTTGAAGGAAAATAGAGCAGTTTATACGTGGCAAGTGCCTACTCAGATAATTACAGATCCAAATCTCAATATTTCATCAATAAATGTGCACCATGAAACAATGTCATGTTTAACCACAAAAGGGGTGTATGGGTTTGAAATGATCATCTCTGGAAAAAAAGAAAGAACATGGTAAGAACATGTGGTAGGATTTTGGCAAAATAGTTCCTCCAATGAAAAGATCTGCACTCAGCATTTTCACCTTGCCTCTCATGGCCTCAATCTGGCTACATTTAGATTGTAATTGTCTAAAATTTGGTATTTGGTAACCAAGCACTCTCAGGAAACTGAAATCCTAAACAAGAATAAATGATTGTGAAAGAGGACTAATTTGACATTAAGTACAAATGTGCTCTAAGTTTCCTGTACAACTGTTACATTCATTCCTGGCAAGAACACAGTGGCTGGAATCCTGTTAGTGAAAGTTACACCACAGATCTCTGGTGAGTCATCAGCTTAGCCATATCCTGGCTGTTTTGGGAAACTAAAAGCTTCCTACCTTACCTGCCAGGCGCCAATGATCCCTAGTGATGCCCTTCATCCTATGAAGCCTTCAGAAGCCACAGAAGAAGGTAGAGAATTATTTAAAACTGCAAAATTGTTGCTGCTGAATCCAATCACACTGCTGGTACTGATTTTCTAGCTTCAGAGCATTCCCTATCTTGTTCCATGACACCCAAAAGCTTTCTAAGATTATGGGGATGCCTGAAGCCTGGTGTGGGGGAGGGAATGGGAAGCTTTATTATCCCAAAATGCCCAAGGCATAGCCACAGCTGATGACATCACCAGAGATCTGTGGTGCAACTTACACCAACAGGATTCCAGCCAATGATTGACATATATCAGGCCAAAGATTTTTTTTCCATTTTCTCTCTTATTTGTGTTATTGTGAGACTGCCTTACTTTTAATAAAGCCCTCTTCATCAAAGAGTAATATCACAATGCTTCACATTAAGAAATGAAACAACCAACTTACCTCACACCTGGACAACTTATTATAAACATATTCAATCTGGTTTTGGTAACTAATTCACATTTTGCATATTATCCATTTCCCAGAATGGAAGGATTAGCCTACAGGACACTGTTGCTGCCCAGAGGGTGCTCAAATATGTTTAAATTCCTTATTCTTGTGGGGAGTTGATCTCCTTCTGTTTCCCCCAATGGAAGAATGATGAACCCCAGGGCAGCATACTGAGTCCAATTTCTTTAACATCTACATCAGCGATCAAATCACTCCCTCAAAGCATCAAATGTTTCATTTATGTTGATGATCTTTCATTTCCTAACATATGCATTAGAACTCGGTGCATATTAAAACTGCAATCAACTTAAACCCCACCATGCTAAAACTCAAACATGTGCCTTTTATGTGAGAAATAAGCAAGCATCTTGGAAACTTCAAGTGACCTGTAAAGATGTCCTTTTCTTTGCTCCTAAATACCTAGGTGTTACTTTGATTCAGAAGCTGAGCTATAAGAAGCACTACCAAAATACAAAACAGAGGTCTACTTGAGGAAAAAATATTCCTTAAAAGCTACTGGGAACCAGTTGAGGCACACAACTACAAGCATTAAGAACTACAATTGTGGTCCAATGCAATTCCACAGCTGAATGGTACAGTTCAGCTCATGCCAAACAGGTAGATGTAGCGGTTGTTGTGGGTTTTTCGGGCTCTTTGGCCGTGTTCTGAAGATTGTTATTCCTAACATTTCGCCAGTCCCCTTCAGAGGACAGCACTGGCGAAAGGTTAGGAAGAACAACCTTCAGAACATGGCCAAAGAGCCCAAAAAACCCACAACAACTATTAGATCCTGGCCGTGAAAGCCTTTGCGAATATATTGAACGCCTCTATGGGGAGGAAACAGTCAGGTAGATGTAGCACTCAATGAAAGCTGCAGAATCATCACTGGATGCCTAAAGTTAATCCATACCAACAAAATGTGTCAAATTGTGACATACGGAAAAAGGTAGCAGTTAATAGTAGGAAAACCAAAGCATTTACATCAAATGTAACTCCACTGAGATTACCATTTAGCCACTGCCCCCCCAGATCAAAATCCAGTAAAAGTGTTTTCAGAATATCTCTGAATCCTGAAGAAACAACAGAGAATGCCAGGACATTAAGGCAGAAAGACAGAACTATCTACGTCTTAAAAATGGATAGAACCCTAGTAAAGTATAACCCCAGGTTACATAGAAGTGGGTTACATGGAAATCACTCAATGGAATACAAACTAGAGTCTAAGAAAATTGGGGTTTCGCACCAACACACTTATCTGTTACTATGGAGAAGATCAGGCAATGTCACACCTATGTTAGTGTACTCTATGCCCCTTAACATGTATCATGGAGGGCTTGATACTAGTTGTCCCAAATATTCTTGGTTTGAGGCAAAAACAATTAATTGTACAGTGGTGCTGCTTTTGTCACCAAGAAAAGCATGTAATTCTGTATAGAAAGATTTAACATGGATAAATGTTGTGATTGAACTGGAAAAATCGGTTCCACCTTTCCAACTGGAACTTCTTCTTTGGGCCCAGAATAAACCTGGGAATCGATGGGCCAATGTTCAATGGTTTTCTTCTTGCTTCTTTTCCAGCCCCTGGCCCAATTCCCTTGGGTTTTCCAGTAACTTCTAATAAAGAGTAGTTGCATTTCTGGAATTAGTCTTTGCAGTTGGGATAACAGGGGTTTTATTAAATGTTATTTTTTTCTGCCAAAATTCTATGTCTATAATGTTTCTAATTTATAACGTGTAGTGTATGTTTATTCTTTTATAATCCTTTGATGTTATTTTATTTTGATTTATTGCTGTTTATTGTTTTATTTTCTGTTGTGAACCGCCCAGAGTGGCCCTGGTAGTCAGATGGGCAGTAAGTAAGTAAGCAAGCAAGTAAATAAACACCAGTCTTGTGAATAAAAGATCCCTGTATCTGAACTTACACTACTTGTATGCATATATAGACCAGCGTGTTGTATGCACACACATACATAATACTTAATTATGCTATATTTAAGAGAAATAAAATGTGCCATTACTGTAAGGCTATTGGAATGACTGACGGAGGTTCTGGAAAGGAAATAAGAGCTGAACTCACAAAACAAAGTGAGGAGAAATAAGACTTTTCCTCAGTGACAAAGGTTCTTTTTCCTTCTCCAACGACACAGCAACATGTAAGCCATTTCCGCAAACAGCATTTAAACAAGAGGACCGCAGTAAGTGTATTCTTGCTCTCACTGAAAGAACCATTAAGTTCATTCATTTATATTTAGTGTTACAATCACTCTCTCAGGTAAACCTAGCAACTAGAGGACTGCAGAGACTTCCACAAGAGGACAACTATAGTTGGGAGAGACTGATCAGAAATGAGGTTTTTTTGTTTGCATTTGTTTTCATTTGAAGGCTTTAGTCACAATAGGAGGACCTTCACTAGATAATGCTGTTGAGAGCAAAAACAACATAAAATGAAATTTCTAATTATCTGGAAGATTGAGGGGATCCAAATTTCTCTGTCACTGTATTAAGCCACAGGTACCCCAATCTACGGTCTGATTAAGCTGAAATCCTTGTGTCAGCAGGATGAAGGTCTGGTTCTCCTATTGATTTCATACATGGTAAACTTCCAGAAGGTGACCATGCCATATATTTTTATTTTGCACAGTTAACATTTCTTTGGAACACCCACCTATCCCAGGCACTGCACTTCCTGCGCTCCCTGGAAACCACTAAAAACAAAGTTCTCCATGAATGATAGATTGCATCATAAATGAGCACCATCAGGAAAAAAACAAACTAAACAACAAGAGCAAATGATCAAAAAAATGACACCTTGCAATAACTCTGGTTCAAAGATTAATGTGAGCATTGGGATTTAAATAATTCCGAATACTTGTCAACACTGATTAATGCCATCATAGACAAGATCTCATATTCTTACAAATAGTTTATAATTTTTTAGAAAGGCGTTTCCTCTCAGAAGAGGTGGTTTAACAGAAAATAGATTTTTATACTGTTCAAGAGATACATTTTTGATTAAGGAACACTTTTGAAGATATATCAGGCACATGACAAGCTTAAGTATCACATACCTAGAAACATTTTCCAGTTTCATTCCTCAGTTAAACTGCTCTTTATAACCCTCATGTCATGACCCAGTAAGACAATCTTTTTAAAAGAAAAATCCTTCACATATCTTGGGAGAAACAGAATTTGCCAAGAATTATTTAATATTAACTACATTTCTATTTTTCTTTACTAAAACTAAATGGAATTTATTCCCAGAGAAACATGTTTATGATTTTGTTCTGTTAGATCATTACAAACCTCAAAACACTGGGCTGTACAGTTTGATTCAACTATAAATGATTTTTTTAAAACTAAAATTTTAATATGTTTTCTTTTCATCTCTCTCTCTCTCTCTCTCTCTCACACACACACACACACACACACCTGTAGATAATCTGTACCTAGATATGTACACTCTCTTCCACTAAGAATATGAATTGTAAACAAATTTCACTGTGGTGATATTTGCTCAAGTTTGCTCTGAAGTGGAATGGAACTTAACACATGATTCTGCCATGTATAACAGACCAGAATTTCCCAGAGAAGTTATTCTACAGCTCAAAAGATAAGTCCAACAGTCTCATCAGTGCTATGGCTGAAAGCAATCTAAGCGACAATGTTCAGGTTCATGTGTCGGCTGAAAGGAAAAACAAGAAAACGAGCTGACCTGCTCAAACCACTGATATATACAGTAAACATGAAGGACAAGAATTAGAAATAGGATAAAGTCTTTCTTGTCTCTAGGATTACATTTTTCTTCTGGCTACCCAGCACTTTTAAAAACACACACACTATACCCTACCTTTCTGGCTCTCACTGGGTGGGGGAGGCATGAAAGATGGCTAGCAATAAGCACAAAACTGTAAAAAATGTAGCATTATCACAGGAAAACCCATAAAATCAATTATCAATAAACATGGCAACCATTTTGAAGGGTTTTCACACCCTTCCTACAGTCATCAAGAGATTACAACCCTGAGGGGAGTGTGTTTCACAGTCTAGGAAGAACAAAAAGGGAAAGCCCTTTGGTGTTAGGTGACAAGGGACAGTAGAAGTGGTATTGTTAGATTGGCAGTACCTCATTTCAAAATGTTTAATGACCTCCCCTTGCAGTTTCATATAGATATTGAACAACATGGGGAAATAACAGAACATCATGCACAAAAGGCCATAGCATTGGGTTGAACAATGAAGAATCCACATCACTTTCTGGACAGAACCTGCAATGACGGATCAGAACCACTGCAACACAGTCCTGCCACCCCTACCCTCACCCCATCCAACCAAGTAGCCTGAAGTATGTCATGGGTGATGTTAAGAAAGCTGCTAAGATGTCTAGGGAAACTAACTGGTTTAGTTTCTCTCCCCTCACACACCCCCTATGTAGGTCACCTACCAAGGCAACCAAACTAATCTCTATTCTAACCAGTCTCAGAACTAACTGAACATATTAATTTTGAAAGTGTCGTGGCAGCTTTTCCATATTCACCCAAGACCCCAAATGTAGGGGTAATACTAATACGCTATGGTAGCCAACACTGTGGTTATTGTCAGCTCCACTACTGCCTCGGAGTTCAATGGCTGTCAGTGGCAGATGGGGGGGGAACTGAATTCCCACCTGCCCCAATCCTGGAACAGCCGCATGAAGTAGACACAATGCAAGCTCTTGTGCAACTGAAGCTTCCATTCCACTTTGCAGATCAACTAAGATCAACTCTTACACTTTTAGGGTACACACTTGAAGGTCACCCAGGCCAACTCCAAGCCAATAGGTAAAAAAAAAACCTTGAATCATTTCTCCTTTTAGCTAATGACATGATGAAACAGGGAACACAAAAGGACAACGTTGTGCCTATGCCAGCATGATCAATTTGCTGAACCATTGTCAGGTTATGAGCTTTACAATGGACTCCCTGCTCTCCACCCCACCCCACATATTCATTTAAGGTTATCATTGTGGAATGGGATTCATGGGATATGTCCTTCCTGCTCCTGTCGAAGCTGGCAGCGTTCCAACAGCAGGGGAAGGCCTGAAACTCCCCTTCCTCCACTCAAACTCAACAAGACCACAAGATGGTGTGCAGTTCTGAAATGAACACTCCTTTTAGTGACTAGGAAGCATTTTATGGCAAGTCCCATCTGCCATGACTATTACTGCTGGACCACCTAACCTCCACACATTTGTTTAAGCACCACTCACAAGAAGCATTCACAGGCAAGCATTCAGGGTGGTGGGGCAGGCTCTTAGGAGGTCACAGGGCAAATGCTTTGGCTGAAACTGAGACAGCTAGGTACCATAACAATCAGTGCCAAAGGGTGCAAAAATATTATAGTTGGCTTGCACGGTGGCAAAATGTGTCCAGTAGGTGTATTGGTTGTTGCAGTTCCTGCTAGGTTTACTCATACGGGAGAGCCTTTCAAGGCCTTATGACAGGGCTTGCGCAACAAGAAGGCTCCAGAATCAAGCACTGATGCCACTATTTCTTGCCTTGCGCCAAATGGCACAGGGTGCCTGGTAAGTCTGTTGTACTTCCCAACTCTTTCCCAACTGAAAACTCACTCCAGTTTTTTTTGTGTGTGTGTGTTTATTTTGGGGGGTACATCAACACAAGACACAATGATGTTGATCCACAGCCAGAAAATCCTGGTGCGAACAAGGAGTAGGTGGAGATGGGTGCACAGGCTTTAAAGCCATGTGATCTACAAAAATCAACCTTTCTCTTCTTTCGATAGCGCTCATTCTGAGATTTATCTCCACATTCAGAGACCTGGGGAAGCATAGCTTGCCTTTCTTGGCTAGGATCTGAGAACCCTACTCACGAGACAGTCCAAAATGTGGACAAATTTCTTGTCATATTTATTTATTTATTTATTTATTTATTTATTTATTTATTTATTTATTCATTCATTCATTCATTCATTCATTCATTCATTCATTCATTCATTCATTCATTCATTCATTCATTCCCTGCCCATCTAGCCGATTGACTACTCTAGGCAGCTTCCAACATAAATAATAACAATTTAAAATATAACAAGATTTTCAACATCAATAAACACGTTTATTATTCTTTCCCAGCTCTGTACCTCTATATGTTTACACATTCCAGTCCTAAATAATGGCCAAATTCCTGTTGCATAACTAAACATGCAGAGGCAGAGGCAGTGAGAACAGGGGTTAAGGCAGAAACCTGGGCTCAGCAAGAGCCAAGCCAAAGAAAGTCCGGCATGTCTGGAGCCCCCTTGCATATTTTTGTTGGCTAATCAGAGAAGGAAATTAGAGGAGGAAATGACAGGTGAAACGCCTTTATAGCTTAAGGCAGTTCGTTTGAACTGTGCCTCCTAGAAGTACTTCAATAGAACTGCAAACAAGACTTTTCTGCTATCTCTGTGTGTGGCCACTTAAACATACCCAGATTCCCTGGTGCAACCTCACAGCCAGTGAATGTGAGTAAATTCACCTGTCCTTCCCTGTGTAGTCATATTCCATGTTGGCTTCTTAGTGGCCCACTAAGAGAGGCTCCATTTCTGTCACAATTTTTCAAACTGTATATAGCCCATTGTCCTCCCCATGAGACTCAACGTTGATGCTCTGCCTGCTGCCATGCTCCAGATGGCATGGCTTCCCCCTTACTCCGGGTTTTTCAACCAAAATGTTGCACAAGCACAGTACACACCAACAGCTTTACACTGAGTCAGTGATCCACAGGCCACAGTTGAGAAAGGGTGGAGATGGATGCCAAGATTTAAAGCCCCTCAGAAGATATTAAAAAACTCTCATCCAATGCTCCTCATTCTGAGATTTATCTCCCCATTTGGACACAGAGGGATATATAATTCCCCATATTTCAGACAAAACTCTGAGACCTGTCATGCTTATCACCATGCCTGTTATTTACAACCAAAAGACAAATTGTGTGAATAGCGCCAAGTTCAGCAATTGTGTGAATACTGCCAAATACAGTTTGGTCATATAAGGCCATCGAGTCCAATCCCCTACTCAATGTAGGAATCCAAATCAAAGCAGATCTGAGAGATGGTTATCTAATTTTTCTCTTGAATGCCTCCAGTGTTCGAGCACTCACCACCTCCTGAGGTAATTGGTTCCACTGTCATATTGCTCTAACAGTAAGGAGGTTTTCCCTGACAGTCCACAAAAATCTGACTTCCTGTAACTTAAGCCCATTGTTACATGTCCTGCACTCTGGGACAAATGATAACAGATCTTGACCCTCTTCTGTATATCCAAGTATTCAAAAAATCATACCTCCCCTCAGCTGGGAATGTGACAAGACAAGTCACATTCACAAGGAAAACAGGTAAAATGGCTTCCCTCTTGACAGTAACCATCTCACATGGCGTACAATTTCTTTGTTTTGGGTCAGGGTGGTTAGTGTGCCTGACCCTCATTGTACCTGCCACTCAGGAAGTTTTTTTTAAAAAAAAGAAAGAAGGTGTCAATTGTCATATTTAGCATGCCCAAAGTCTAGAGGATGAATTCTCCCAAACATGTGAGACTGCCTGCAAGTGCAGTTTCCTCCGTTCATTTCAGAGGATGCTTTTCACACAGGTGGCCGTGGCTCCCGGCTTCAGCTGGAGATTTTAAGAGGCCTGAGAGAAAATAAACTCAGAACTTTTAAGCTTTTTAAACAGCATATTACACAGCACGCTGTTAAATCCTAGGAGGACAGTTTTACACCCTAAAAGGCAGCAGCAATTAACAACTAAAGCTGCAGAAAAGATGCAGTCCATTAGCACAGAGATGTTTTATTAGCATATGCTGTTTACTGCAAAGATTTAACGCGCACAATGTTGTGGTGCGCGAAAGAAGTTGAAGGGAACTCTAGCAGTATAGGTCCTTAAAACCGTACAGAAACTTGTTCCAGATTTTCCTCCCTTCCAGGATTGCACAATGAGAGCAAATGGTTCAAAAAACACACTAGCATTCCGAGGCCACCCTATAAAGATCTAGTACTGCACGATGAAAGAGCTTCCTCTACAAGCTGATTACTGCAATTTGATTTTCCAGGAGCAGGGTGTTGATACAAAACTGGGGATTTATCTTCCTGGAAACAGCAGTTTCAAAATTGGAATTACAGCGAAGAACAGACAGAAAAGACCTCTGGCACTGCAAGTGCAAGCTGCTGCAGAATTTTATATTGTTTTTCTTTCCTGCCCAGTGTACTGAGGTGAGTCCCTTTATTCCTACCATCTACCTGGATGGTCTTTTAAAGGCTCTCTTATTGCAGACCTCATTGGCTTTCATTTCCTAACAGGGTAAACTAATCTATTATTGTGCTTAAAAATGGGAAGCCTCAAAGTATTTGTGATCAACAGATACCTTTTGCAAGAATAAATAAATACATAAAATGTATAGACCAATTGATTATTTTCTTTCTTCTGTCATCCAAGGCAATGCTAAAAGCAAAAGAAGCCTTACTGAAGAGCTGGTAAATATAGGGGGGCTGTTGTCAAGTCTCCTCACAATTTTCCTCTGCATTATCCTATTTATCTATAGGATAAATAGGCATGGAACTTTGAACAGGCATCGGTGCTCTTGAGAGAGTCCAACTGGCCTCAGTGGATTTTCTCCCATGCACCTTGGCCCAGAAGTACAGTCAGCATTCCCTATACACCTCTGTCATTTCATGCCTTATTCTTGCTGGATGCATTCTTAAATAAGGTCTTCAGGGAACACTGGCTTTGGCTGACTTCAGGCAGCCAAGAAGTTAAACTTCCCACTTAGTAGGACCTGTAAATCCAGGATGGGGCTACCTATCTTAACTTTCATTTGATGAATTCAGTTTTATCACAGTGTCTTTTTTAAAAACCATATTTCATGTGAATGTCATGAAGGAAACAAAATCTGGGCTGCCCGTTTTAATTTAGATATAAAATTTGGAATACTTTCTCTGTTACTAAACGTTAACAAACCAAGCTCTAGACTTTCCTCTCCAGCAAGAGGACATGTGTAGAACAGTTATTTTACAGAGTGATGTTTGTTTTCTGTCTTCTGTCAGCTTGACAATTTTCCTTTTCATCAAACACACTTCTAAGGGTTTCTCTTACCGGGAGGAACATTTCCCTGAATTGTCTTGGATTGACTCGGGAGTAAACCATGCTTGGAGATCAGACATTTCAGCAATTAAGGAACTATTGCTATTTCTCTTGACCAAGGACTGTGCAAAACTGTATCGTTTTAAGAATTCAGGTTTTTTGCAGTTAACCCAAGAGAGACAGATTTTACCAGGCAAGAGCCACATGGTGGTGAAACAGAACTATTTGCAAGGAGAAACAAGACAGCTTCAGCATTAAAGGACAAAATGTAAACACACCTGGCGACTAGAATCCTGGAAGCCTGCAAGAGCAGAAAGCAAAATGCAGCATTGCAGAATTAAGCAGGAAACAGTCTTAAGAGAAATGAGTTTTTTTTTAAATCCTCTCTGCAATCTCATGCATGTCTACTTAAAGGTAAGCCTCGCTGATTTCAACGAGGCTTCCCCCCCCCCCCCCAAGGTAAGGGGGACTGGACAGCTGCCTCTGCCACTTTAAAAAAAGAAGGAAGAAACGAACTACATCAAAATACACCGGAGCTGGTAAAACTTGGAGGTTCTCTTACCATCTGACAAGTCAATTAGTCCCAGGTAGTGCAAAAGTTTCAGAGAGGAGCAAATCACCACCACAATTCCTAAAGTCTGGAGCCCTTCAGACTCTCCTTTGCTCCACATCCTTTAAGATCACCCCCAGATAGAAGCCTCTGGTGCGCTAGCCAAACGACGGGCAGGGACGGGAATCAGCGGTTTGAAGCTTTTCTTCCTGCTGCTGGTGAAGTGCGCGCCTCATTTTCTCTCTTTCGTCCCTCCGTCTTTCCTTCTGCGTGAGTGTAATTCTCACCCTGCTCCTGTTCCTGTTCTCCTCTTCCTCCACTCCCCACCACCGCAAGTTCTCGCAGCCCCTTATCTTTTCCACATTTTAAACTCTCTCTCTCTCTCGTGGTAATAATTGTCCCAACTCTCGCTGCCTTTCATTAACAAGGGAACGCCACGTTGCGATCTCATCAACAACACGGGAGGCTCCAGCACTTACCTTGCGTTTAAGATGCTTCCTTCAACTCTGCAGAAGTGATGATTACACCCCCCTCCCCTTCCCCCCTATTGCTTTTCTCCTATTGAGTGTAAAGGGACCACCAGGAGAACGAGCTGCTTCTATACCTAGAACGAGCTACTTCTATACCTAGAAAACGGGGCTGGGAGGTCACCATAACTTGGAAGCAACTTCATGGCATATTATTGCCAAGGGGCATGGAGAAAGCCCGGTCGAAATGTTTGAGGAACAAAACTCAGAACTGATGTTCTCTGCATTCCTCCTTGACTTTCCCTTTATGTTTTCTTTCTACCTCTAAAAGGCTGCCTTAGGTTGTGCCTCCAGGCACAGTGGTAGTCAAGGCTCTCCTCACAACCTGAGTTTGATCTCAAAGGGCTCAGGTAGCCAGCTCAAGGTTGCCTCAGCCTTCCATCCTTCTGAGGTGGGTAAACTGAGTACCCAGCTCATTGGGGGGGTGGGCACTGCGTAGCCTGCATAACTGTAAGCCACCTAGAGAGTGCTTTAAGCACTATGGGGTGGTATATAAGCAGCATACTTTCCTTTTATCTTCCAACTGATAGATCTAGATATGCTCCTACTATGAGCTTGGCATGGTTAGGCCAAGGACTCTGGCATTCGGAAGGATCCAGCTACCAATCCATCCCTAGTGCTTTCAGGACCCCTTCGCCATGTGGTTTCTCGCTGCTGCAGTTGCCACCAATTGACCCTGTAGTTGTCACCATCCATTCAGTGAAACGCTGATTTCAGTGGCACTTGATTCACGGTAACAACAGACAAAACCTCAAAGTGAACCTCGCTGCTAAGTCTGTGCAGCAAATTTTCAGAAAATTTCAAGAATGACTGTCACACATGGCTATTAAAAACCACACATGAGATCCAGGTTGAAATATTTAATCATGAAACTGAAACTCAGACTAGATGTTCTAAATTTTTCTCCAAACTTCTTTAAAACAGTCTTAGGAGGAGAGGAACATCTGAGGGAGAGACTGCTTGAAATTTTCTCCCCACATGCTTTTCTTCCTATAGTGGAAAATATATGGGACCTTATTCTTTTACTTCCCATAAACTACAATTGTGAGATATAATTCTGAGTGGGAAATAGAGGCGGAGCAGCCTCTCCTCTCCTTAAACCCGGAACATCCTGAAACTGCTTTCATTTTAAAATACACATACACAAGTATATGCCGTTACTAGCCTGATTTACAAGTTCACTACAAACTTTACACTGGATGGCAGGTTGACCAAACTGGGCAACATATTATCCCAAAATGTATGAGCCACTTGTTCTTCACATGGCAGCCATGGTTTTTAAAATGATATCTCCTGAATGATGTATGGAATACCAACAGTAATGTGTTTCTTACAATGTGTGAAATACTTAAAAAAAAATCTGTTAATCTTCTCTGTTAAAAAAGTAGCTTGTTAACATTATTAAAAGAGTAATATGCTACTACTACTTTTTGTTGCTTTAAATTTTTTAACACACTTAAAAATCGCAGAATAGTCATAAATCTACCAAAATAACCTTGAAAAGTGATGGCTTTATTATGTTCCTTGCTACATTAAAAAATTATAATATCAGTTGTCACATTACTTTTAAGCAATAATTTGGTTATATCCCCACTGTCACAAAGTAATAGATGATGGCATGATTTGTAACACACAACTTCTAGCCTCTAGTTTCTCCAAACACATAGGGAGGCACAGCACAGTTGTGACCGCTTCTCGCCCTGCAGCATTTTTACGCTCTTCGTAAAAATGTATTGGTCACAAACTCTGAAGTAAAACGATGTGATTGGACTCGGCAAGTATTTCATAGTGTTACTGCAATGATATATGAGTTATGATTGGCAAATGACTTTGCATTTTGCCAATCATAACTCATGATTTTTATGTGCTCAAGGTAACAGTAAATTTATGTAAGCAAAGTAACGGTCAAGAATTTGTAACAAAGACTTTTACCATAAATAGAGTTTAAAAATGCCAGATGTTCAAGCTGGATTCAGAAGAGGTACTAGGGATCATATAGCAAATGTATTTTGGCTTCTGGAATGTACCAACACATTTTAAAAAAATGCAAAGTCTTTAATTGTGTCCATCATGTTCTGAGGTGATACTGGGAATAAAAGCTCCCTAAAAGTAACTTTTCCAAGCTCTGGACAAACCTACCATTTACTCAACAGAAATCCAAGAGCAGTTTCATTCATTTCAACAAGATGCTTGGGCCTGTTGCTTGTGGATTGAAAAAAACAACCTGTTCCATCATCAAGACCTTTCATATAAGAAATAAACAATCATAGTCATTTTCAGTGCATTGCCATAACGATGTATCTGGCATGCCACAGCTTGCAGATTTTGAAAGCTTGCTTACTTCCAGACAGAGGAAGGGAGGAAGAAATGAATCAGATTTTTTTGGCTTCATGGTGAATTTACAGTCTGCTTTCAACGATTAGTGCTCCTGCCTTGTAACCTGTGTGCAATTGTAAAGACAACTGCACACAGGTTACAAGGTGGGTTTCTCCCTACATATGTGGAGAGAGACATAAGAATATTTAAGGTGATCCGAGAGAAACAAAGGGATGGCTCAGATAAAAAGTTCTCAAAGACTTGCATCTTATAGTTAGCCCTAACTACAGCAGATTCACTGACTGGATTGCTGAAAGGTTTTTATTTTATTTTTATTTATTTTCCAACTTTCACCCAGAAATCTACTCTGGGTGGCTAACAAACAAAATTTAAAACAAACAATATCAAGCAACATAGAAAAGTTGAAGATGATAAGACATAGGGAATTAAGAAATGAAAGGGGGAAGGCTTGCCTAAAGAACCAAGTCTTTTCTTAAAAACTCCCAGCGATTTACTTAGGTAAATCCCATTCATTCAATCAGTATGTTCTCATTGGGACCAACAACAGGATGTTGGCCAAAAATGTCTGAATTAGCTATTATATCCAGTTTGTGTTGGGATTATGATTCCTCCTTCTGAGGCTTTTCTCGTTCACAAATGTGCAACCGTGTGCTCTGATAGGCCTTTATCTGTGGAAGCAGACTGCTCAAGCAGATAGGATAAAAACCATCCCTGTTTATGGTGGCTTCCTCTCATTCTTTCGGTCTGGTTATTGTCTCCAGTCAAAAAAGCTTTTCTCAAATGTTTCAAAATCCTCACCAGGGATTACTGTGGGACAAAAGAAATGATCGTGTGCGTCGGGGCAGCCGAGGCTATTTCACATCATCTTCACCTTTCTTGAAAGCTAACTCCTGTTTCTAGTTTTATATTTTCTGTGAGGGGGCCAAACACTGTTTTGGAAAAATGAAAAATACCCTACTGGTTTTTTAAAATATGATTATCTGGGTTCCTTTTCAGTACAGCTAGCTAGTGTGGAGTTAGAGCTGTTAATAATTCCTTTTATATTCTGTCTTCAGCAATCGGATCCCCTTGGTTGCTGGAACAGTTCCCTCCTGGAGTGTTAGTTCATGTTTACGAGCCTCAATCTAGTTATCTAGCACTCTCCTTTGATTGCTCCTGGTTGGAGCAAACAGTGTGTGCACAGTTCCTACAGTGGTTCATTTTACACACACACACACACACACACACACACACACACACACACACACACACACACACACACACACACACACACACACACACACACACACACACACACACACACACACACACACACACACACCACTAATATAAAAGGAATAGATAGGTTGCAGGACAGCACAAAACCTACTGTGCATTTCCATCACTCATTTAACGATGAAATATGGTTGTTGCTATGTGCCATCAAGTCTTTACGGTGACGTTATGAATCCAGGACCTCCAAAAGGTCCTACCAGGAACAGCTATTCTCAGGTCTTGCTGACGAAAGGCTGTGGCTTCTTTTATTGAAGCAATTCATCTCATGTCTGCTACTTTTCTTACCGTCCTCGACTTTTGTAGCATCATGATCTCCTTCTAGTGAGTCTTGAAGTCTTTCCATGATATCTCAGAAGTACAATAGCATCAGTTTAATCATTTTAGCTTCTAGTGAGATTTCAGGTTTGATTTGATTCAGAACACACATATTTGTCTTTATGGCAGTTTCTATGGTATTTGTGAAGTTTTCCTCTATATGGTAAAACATTTTGTGGTAAAATCATGAGCATCCTCTTGCTACCATGCAAAATTACTGCAATTGTCCTTTAACTACTGCAATCTTTGGCATTTTATTTCTTCAGAATTGGAAACGTGTATTGTACATTTCCAGTCTGTAGGCTATTGTTTCATTTGCCATTTATTTTGGTATATTTTCATAGGATTATGAAATATGGAGTCTCTGCAGCTTAAAATAGCTCTACTGATATCACATTTACTCCTGGGGTTCATTTCTTCCAATTATTTTGAGAACAGCTTTCATTTTACTTTCTAGAATTATCAATTTTCTGTCAAAATAGTCTTCTTTGAAAGAACCTGTCACCATACATCTCTTCTGTGTAGTTCTTCTTTCCCTCTTCTCTTCATGTTACTCTAATCAGGTAGAATGTTGGTCTTTTGGGATGTTTATTTCAGGTTTGTCCCTTTAATTTCTCGGATGTCCTGAAAAATATCTCATTTTACCTTTCTTTATTGTCCCGTTTCTTTTATTTCAAATGCTTATTAGTTCTCTTTATCCCTACATGTTTGTCATTAGAAGCCTGCATTCAGGATTCTGACATTTCTCCCACTTTTTTCTTTTTGTTTGTTATTAACTATTTTCTTCTTTATATTCATCACAAATTTTATTTAAATTTGTTTAAATATGTACCTATTTTATTTAAATATGTTTTTGGCATTGTGATTTTTTCAGTGATGTTCTTCACCTTTGCTCTAATTTTGATATTAACAGTGGTGTGCACCACTGCCTGCTCCCAGTTTTGTTTTTGCATTGAGAACAAAGCTTCTTTATCTTTTGCTTCCAATTATATACTTCATTTATATATTTTATGGACATGTGTGTGTAATTAGTGTGTGTATGAATATTAGCAGTCCTTCCACTGATAGTACATAAATCTACACACGCTAAGTGTTAATGAGCCAGTATGGCATAATGCTTAAAGTGCAGGACTCTAATATTAGTAATTCTTCCACTTAAGTCACATTATACTGTATAGGGATGTGACTTATATATATAACACCAGTGCTATTATGGTGCAGTGCTCCGGGTGTTGGACTTGAATCTAGGATTTCCACCCATCCCTACTCAGCCATGACAGTCACTGGGCCTCTCTTTCTCATCCTGGTCTACTGCACAGAGTTGCTATGAAGACACAATCTTGAGGTAGATTGCTATGTACAATGTGCCTTGACCTCACTGAAGAAAGGGCAGAGTATACACAAAATTAATATAAGAATAATATACAGTAATAATTGCATGACATCAAGTCAATTCTGATCTATAATGACCCTTTCCAGGGTTCTGTTGGTAGAAAACACTCAGAGGTGGTTTACTGTTCCCTTCACCTGGGGATGTTCTGGGATTGTGCAGCTCGCCCAAGGTGACATAGGCTGGCTCTACTCTCAGGAGGCAAAGTGCAGAATGGAACTTCCAGTTTCTGGCTCTGCAACCAGATACCTAAACCACGCAGCTATCCAGCCAGCCAATGATTAATACAGACATAATTAGATACTAAAAAACACCATTACCCCATTCTCACTTCTCTTGGCTGTCTTGGCCTGAATATTTCCTGCAGCTTGCATGGTAGGTTTCTAGGGTTGTTTGACAGTTCTCTTGGCAGATGTAGTTGAGAAGTGTGGAAAAGTGTCTATGAGCAGAACTGCAATGGATTGGAATATGAGGTTCCTGGCTGGAAAGGGTATATTTGTGTGTGCGTGCGCGTGCGTGCGCACGCGTGCGTGCATGTATGGATGCAACCGTGCATGTGCATGCATGTGTGTTTGTGTGAGTGTGAGGGAAGGAGAGAGTTAGAGACAGAGTAGATGAGTTACTGCTGTCACTTAAAAAGTGTGATCTGTTTTGGGAAGGTTTCTGTACGTGAAAGTATGGTATTGATAGTATTTGTGTCAAAACAAATAGCTGTCTTTCTCTGTGGAACAGAAAGTGTATAAAAAGAAGAAAATAAAATACACAATTATTTGCTGAAAAAATGACAGTTTAAACATTGTTCTTACTTTTTATATTTGCCTCTTTATTGAAACTTTTGATTCCTCTTTATCTAGGATTATGTAGGATTATGTTTAATACTCTTTGGTTTACAAGCCTTGCTAATTATTATTTTTTAGATGGCAGTCCCAAACTATTATGTGCTGCTGGGTGCTGTACACCTGGTTTTACATAGTGTCACCAAAGGAAAGAAGGTGAACTTCATCAAAACCATTCTGACTTTTGAAAAGAAAAAAAAAGGCAGCATGAGGTCACCCGTTAGCCCTGGCAAAGTTAAAGCAGCTTGGGTAAAAGAGAGTGCCGACCACTTGCCTGGGCTGGTGGTAGGAACAGTCCAAAAGAAAGCATCTCCGTGCACAGGTTTAAATGGCAACCCCCAAATTAGGGTAGGGATTTGAGGATAGTGGTTATTATAGAGGTAGCACATACAGGTAGAGAGGGGGTGTTAACAGCCTCGAGTACCAATCTGGAGTCTCCATACATTGAATTGAATTGTTTAGGATACTGGAAACACCCACAAATGGACTCCCTTCTAGAAACAACATGACCACCAAGTGAATGGCTGTTTTTTCTTCATCTTTATATATAAACCTTTATATATTTATATACATATAAATTTGTTGGTGTGTGGTTTAATTGTGTAAACTGCTCATAGTGGCCTTGATAGCCCGATGGGTGGTATAAAAACACACACACACACACACACACACACACACACACACACACACACACACACACACACACACACACACACACACACACACACACACACACACACAGACCATTATCAGCAGCAGGAGCATCATGTGCTGTGCAGCCCCTTATGAAGGCCCTTTTCAGAGTTTTCCAGGTAGAGAATGCTCAGAAACGATTTACTATTTCCTTCTTTGGGGGGGGGGGTTTGCCCTGGGACTGTGCAGCTTGGCCAAGGCCACGCAGGCTGGCTTTACTTGCAGGACGCACAGTGGACGATCAAGCCCCTAACCTCTGACTCTGATACCTTCATAAATTTCTGTACCTTTCTTCCCTCCAACTCTCCCTTTCCCATTCCCTTTATCAAAGTCGTATCCAAATTCTTATGAGGCTTTCCTGATAAAATTATAATCACATTTCAAGCATATTATAAAGACCAATAAATCCTGCATGCATCAGGGAGCCCCTTATTATATATTCAATTCATATAAACAATAAAAGGATGGCAGTCAATTGCAAAGGAATCCCAATATTTATCCCTTTAGCTATATATAGTTTGGTAGTTAATTTTTCTTGCAATGCTACCTGCCATACTCAGAGTATCATGTTACTATTGATACTCCCTGCATGTATTCTCACTCCTCAGTTATAGTCTGTCTTGTTGATGGCCTAAGATGGCTTATTAAGCATTCATGTAAAATGAAATCATCTCCCCCCCCCACAAGAAAAGGATAAGAGGTGCAAATTTCAGGGATTTAGTAATCAACTCTTTTGTGCCTTTGTTTATTTCATTCAACATCTCTCCCCAAAACTGGTCTACTTTTTTGCAATGCCACCAGAGGTGTTGAAATGACCCCTCATGAATGTGTGCATATGTAGGGTTTTTTTTTTCCTCCCCAGAGATTATATGCAAGTGCAGGTGTTACACTTAAAATTCAGAAATGTTCAGTGAAATTTTAACGTACTGTGTTTGGCTCTCCAAACCCTGCAATCTTTGTCCAAGGAGACACTATAAATCAAGAGACTGGAGAGGCAGAAAAAGTACTTATCCATAAATGAATTGCTTATGTATTATTTTGCTACATACAGCGCAACCCAAATCTTCAAAACCACTTCAGTTTGCTTCATTGTTATGCATTTAGACATACCATTTAACACCAGTTAGGGAGAAGAAGCCAAGGACTATGTCTGAATCCTGTGCCAGAATTTCAGCATTCTTAAGTTCCACTGACGTGACAGGAAAACAACATTGAACATCCCCTTGTGTTCCTCCTGTGCAATTCAGTGGCTATTGACTATCGAAACCTTTGTCTAAATCATGTCTAATACTTGCACGCTATAAATTATTCAAAAAGAAACACTGCCCATAGACTACCGACCAACAGTTACTCAGAAATATTATGTACTGAATGTTTTTGAATAACAGGAAGCCTCTTCTTAGGGAGAAACTGAGACTTGGTTGTATCAATTATTCACTGAGAATAGCATTGGTTTTTTTAAAAATTAATTTTGGGCCTTGCCGAGTTTGGCCAAAGTCAGACCAAGACTTTGGTTTGGATTTTGCTACCTGCCTTTCAAACTTTGCTTCATGACTTTTATATCCCACTGCTTTTAATAAATTAAGGTCAAACTAGCAATGATCTTGTCAGGTAATCTGTCTTTGCGTAGCTGTTTTTTTTTTTTTTTTTTTTGAAAGCCACTCATGGGGGCTGTAGAGGTCTGAATAGGGCCATGGAAGGGAAGGCCGCCCCTGCTGTGGTCCCAGCTATCATCCTTCCTTGCCGGAGATTTACAATGGGAGGAAAGAAGCTCCCCTGCTGAGATGGAGCAAGAGGAGGCAAGAATCTGATCAGAGTCACATAAAAGCTGGAACGGAATGGAGCAGACTAGGTTGGGGTCTTGACAGAGTATCTGAATGTGGATTTTGGCCCAGCATGAGTTTTGGCATGTGGTCCTTATGATTTTGTGGCTTGTTTCATCAGTTACATGCAACTGGTAAGTTTGGTTGGCTTGTTCCACTTGGAAGTTGACATTCTGGCCAGTTTGCTACAAGAAGGCTTTCTGGCCCAAAATGAGTACTGGAGTGCATTTCCTGGAGATGCCTTGTTGCATTCATCCTCTCTACTCATGTGTAACATGTGAATAGTTTCATTGGTATGTCCTACCCAGAAGTTGCCATTCCCAGAGTCTCTTTTGAGAATATTGATTTTATTTGTTTGTTTGTTCACTTGCTCAGTTTGTATCCCGCTCCCATTAGTGTCACAACACTACTCTCAGTGGGTTACAACTCATAAAACAGAAAATAAAAATAAAATAGAGATATTAAAACAATTGGCAATAACTCTTTAAAAAAACCAGATGGTAGCGATTTTTACACCTGGAATGGGTCCTGGAGTGAGGTTCCTACCAATGTTTTGTGGCTTTTTGCATCCGCCCCCTCTAATCACACATGACTGGCAACTTTAGTTGGCTTGTACTCAGAAGTTGCTGTTTGAGGCCATTCTGTTTTTCTTTGGTTCATGAGGGGCATTAAAGGGTTAGTTTTTTAAAAGGATATCTGATGGATTTGATTTCTAAACCATAGTTCTGATCTGTGTCCAGCACATCCAGATACTTAGGACATCTTTGGACATCCTATATATTTATTTTAAATCTAGTTTTCATTCTGGTCTGTTCAGCTTCATTCTGGTTTTTACCAAGTCCCTCCCTTCCTGCTGATGCAGTTTTCTCATCCCAACAAAATATCAGCCCCAGTGGTTAAGAATTAACCAGAGTTTGGAGCTGTTACTCTTTTGGATTCCAGATTCCAGAGCCCTCAGCCATGATAACGACTGGTTGGGAGAGTCTGCTGGTGATAGGGATGGCTCTTGATGTTTTTATCCAAAAACCCAACTTCTTCAAGACCTGCAATTAAGCTCTTCTCATAAGCACTGAGAAGTCCAGCCCCCTCTAGCGGGGGTCTAAAAGATGTGCCTATATGCAGAATGTAGAGTCACTGTGTTTTCAGACTACTGCACCAAGAATGTCTCCAGTCATAACACCTATCTTGGGGGTCTTTGGTGTACATGGACGCTCCATCCACCCACCCACACATACAGAGACACACACTCTGCCATAAAGATGCATGTTTCACTTACTAATAACCATTTGCAACATAAATAGCTACATATGAGTAGTACATAGTCATCATTATACAATAACAATACAGTCCCATATGTGCCTTGAGGTTTGTACTGGTACAAATACATCCTCCCCATCCTATGTCTTCCCAGTGAACTCAATTCTTCGTACCAAAAAAAATCTAGCATTAACAATCTGTGGTCCACAAAGAACAATCACCTTCAAAGAAAGACCAAGTACAGTATACAGTATATGTGAACTATAAATAGGTTGTTCCACTTGGTCACATAGACCAGATGGGCAGGATACAAATCAAATCAAATCAAATCTGATCAAATCATATCAAATCAAATCAAATCAAATCAAATCAAATCAAATCAAATAAATAAATAAATAAATAAATAAATAAATAAATAAATAAATAAATAAATAAATAAATAAATAAATAAATAAATAAATTCTTTTAAATTGGGTTTCAGCATCCCAAGACCAAAAGCAAAGAAAACCAACCAAACAAAAAAAAAAACTTCTACATAATACAAGTCTTTAATACAAGTTTTTAAAATAGCAGCTCATCCATTGTTTAAGGTAGCAGGGAAGCAGGATTCAGTCATTCGCAGGAGACGACAACAAATTTGAGCAGGGTACATACCAGTGAACACATCATGTAGACAATCCTGGACTAGCTGGAGATCTAGCTTGACCTTAACAGAAGGCTATTTCCTGTTTCTGAGGTCAGGAATGCTAAATAAACTCTGTAAATGTGGCTCCCTCACTGTCAGTTTCATTTGCAAGTGGGCTAAACATACACATGGGGCTAGCTTTAATATTAGGCCTACTTACAACAGATTTGTCAAAATGAATGACACTTCATCACAATTAATTGAAGGCCCATTGAGTAACTACTCTTACTATACTTTGAAGATTCATATTTAAAGAATGTAAAGAACGTAAGTCAGAAGACCTTGCTGCTTTACCTTGATACATACAGTACATCTTTTTAGCCAATGTTAGCTCCAAACAAAAGAAAAATTTGGGCCATATGGTCCCAACACATATACGTACATTTGTATATTCTTAGGCCATAATTATGTACTATGCATTTCCTTCCCACCCCTCACTTTCTCTTTTTTCTGAGGTAGTTGCACCTCGGTGGTTTTATGTTTTAAAAATCCAGTAAAAATAGAAAAATGAAAAAGCCCCATTGATTTTAATACTATGCTCTCTTGGACTGGATTCATCCCACAATCTGAGCTGGTGTCTCCTAGAAGGGGATGGCACTGTTTTCCCTCCAGAAGTCCTTTCCACACACCCACCCCACCCCACACATATTGGAGTGACAAAATGTTATAACTACCATGCAGTGTTCTAATGTTCTGTTCATTGCACGGAGCCGGGAAGTGGGCTATGTTCGCTCAGCTCAACACTTACTGTATACTTGTTTAACTGCGACCCCCTACCTGTTTGTCACAACAGTACCTCATCTTTTAACATAGCAGCTGAATGTCTTTGTTGATGCCTCTTTGTGTGATGGTTAAGTCACAATTTGCATGGAGAAGTCCAATGCCACCTGAGCTTCTGGGCTGCTTCATGTTTCTTTGCACTGAATATGGAAAACACTGCCTTTAAAAAAAAATGTAGTTTCCTCTCAGAAATAGCTACAATTTACCTCAGAGCCATCTATGTTTCTGTCAAGCATCCCAAGGGGAAACAACAGTGAACTGTGAGTGGATCTTCCAGAAATAATTTAAGATCTAACTCCTGCTATTTGCATTTCCATCAGTAAACTGCCTGTTTTTAATGCAGTCAAAATGCCGCTGGTACTAAGGGCATAATTTGTGTGCTATTTTTCTGTTTTGTTTATGAATATATATATAATTACATCTCTGCAATCTATATACAGTATATGATTGCAGAGATGTAACACAGAATGAATACAGTGTATGGCAGGCTAGCAAGATAACCTCTGCTTATATATCACCAGTGGTATTTGAAGTAGATAATAAGAGCAAGAATTATTTCTTTCTTGATTGTCGCATAGATAAGCTCTACTACTATCATATCTCTTCCCACTGAATTTTCACCCCTGATATGCATCATCAAAGTCATTTATACTGTTCTTTATAATACCAGCTGATCTACTACATTACAGCTATTTATCTGTTACTGAAGGGGAAAGGCAACTATGTTACATCAAAGCACAGCATTTGGTTCATCCACATATTATTATTTACATTAAATAGCAATAGCACACCAGGATTTCCATTAGAAACCTTCTTCCCAAAGCCATAGATTGTGTTTAGGACCTTTCTTGTGAAAAACTACATGCAAAGCAGTGTTCCATTACTGAGCTACAGCCCATTTCTATTCCAGCTTCTGAACTATGTACCATTATAGTAGACATAATGCTACAAAATGAAAGCCTTGCTTATTTAAAAATTGTTACCCCACTTTTCCCCTTTAAAAGGACCAAAGGTTGCTTGCATCATTAAGCAATATTTAAAGCTAATAACAACGAGTATACAAATACTAAAGAGGATCAAACAAACACCATACTAAAAAACATAAGCAACACCAAAAGCACATTGAAAGGAGTAAGGTACAACCATCCATTCAAACACCTCACTCAAGCGGCCAGTCACTAAGAAGACACTTGCCTGAAGAGAAAGGTCTTCACCTTCTTGTGGTGAGACACAGTTTAGGGCAACCAGTGAGAAGGCCCTGTTGTGTATAAACCTGCCACAGCTCATTATTGGATGGTGGGTACAGGATAGGATATCTCATGCATATCTGAGTCCATGGCAGTTTTTAGGCATCCTCCCTAAGAGTACCTGGTGCTTTGAAAAGTCTGCATTCACACTTAAATCATGCTTGGCTACCAGAGGATAATGGTAATAAGTTACCAGAGGGCTAGAAACTTGGAAAGTAATTTCTCTCTTGTCTCACCCTCACACATGACTTCACAAAAGGGCAGAATGTTCTGTGGCACTCTCAGCAAGAGAATGAGGACTTTGTGTGTGTGTGTGTGTGTGTGTGTGTGTGTGTGTGTGTGTGTGTGTGTGTGTGTGTGTGTGTGTGTCTGCGTGCGTGCGTGCGTGCATGGGCGCATGCACACATACACACAAATTGAGAAACATTGGGGGAAATAGCACATGAGTGCAAACAATACTATAATGATGCACACAACACTATATCTGCAAAATGGTGATGGATGCAGCTTTATTGCAGGGACTTGGAAGAGTGATCAGAAGAATTGTGCATGTTTAAGCAATCAGCTAAAGTGCTTGCTTTGTGTGTGTGTGTGTGTGTGTGAGTGTGTGTGTGTGTTCGCACTTTATTTCTCAATAATAAAGTGTAATTTGCACAAATTACAAAGACCAAAATGAGATTGAACAGTGCTTTTTGGGTGAAATTGTGTATATTGTGACACGATGTAAAATTATGCCAGCATAAGTGCGCCAGGCATTAAGCTCAGCCAACCAGGACTGCACAATAAGGTGGAGCAATCAATGGGACAGATCCTGTCATAACAACAGCACAGCGTGCACACGGACGTGCTTTGTGAACAGAACTTTTACCCTGCCATGCTTTTCACTAATGCTCCTGCAGGTATGCAGAGCTGCGCAATAAGATTTCAGCCCTTGTCTGGCTCTTTTCTGGGGATGAAGAATCTCGCAAGGCTGGAAAAATACCTCACTGAGAAGTCCTGTGGAGTTGACAAGAATGAAGAACTTAAGTGAGTATTCTCTTCACTCCTTCGTGCAGCAACATCGTTATTATATGCTTCTTGTGAAGCACCACAGTAATTGGTTTGCTGCCCTTTGAACCAAACATGGTATCCAGCTCTTTTCAAAGGAAGTCACATGCAGGGCACCCTGCAAAATAATCTAATATGGATGTTAGGAAGACATGGATAGCTGTAGCCAGGTCTATTATCTCCAGGAAAGGAGTCAGCTGGTGCATCAGCTGAACCGGATGAAAAGGTGTTCTTGGCAACTGCTGCCATCTGAGCATCCAGAAATAGTTCCAAACTCGGGAACACCTCTGTGAACCTGATTTATGTGGTGCGGTGCAAGCTTCATACCAAAAGCCCCAACTGGCAACGTGTCAATCTCATCTAAATGATGCTCTGGTCGGCTCACCCAGATGCAGTCCATCATTCCTTTCATGAACTGGTTCATTTTTCAACACTCTTTAATGTATAATTTGGGGGCAATTATCTCCTCCTTTTATATTATCATTTTCTCATATTTATGAGCTTGGGATACACATTAAGTGCAGGTGTTTCATGGAGTGACAACACCTGGAGGTTGCATATTATTTGCAATATCTCAATGCACAGGAATTCTTTCAGCTATTCTATCCAACATCTTTCATTTTTATAAATGTCAGAATCGCAATTTCATTTGCTCAAGCTGCCAGTTTATCCAGTGTTGTTAGGTTCCCTTTGGATCCTCTTCATGCTGTACCGCCTTGGGTTTCAAAAATAAAATTCTTCCTTATGCACACTTTGTGGATAAAATATATCTCATAGTGACTCATTATAAAAGTACTGTATTATAAAAATATTGTGTGCATTAGTGAAGAGGAACAGTATGAAAGAACCAAACTGCGTCAAGTATTGCTACAAAGCAATAAGAGGGTCATTTCCAATACCTGCGCTGAAATCACCTCTGGACATCACTGAGAACTTGAATGAGAGAATACCACATTTCAAAAGCAAACTTGCCTAGTTGTCCAAAGTGTTATGAGGTGGTGGGTGAGGGCGAATACCTTTTCCAGCTTGAGTCACCTGGCAGCACCTCATAAGCTTAACCAAAAATGAAGGTACTGATATGGAGAGGATATTATTTGTCACCATGAATGATGTGTCACCTTCTCTGGTAACATTGATGCCCTATGGATTAATTGCTTTCTCTGGGCTATTTTTGTTGTTAATCTTGTTCTATCAAAAGAATGAGATTCCAGCTCTGACATCTGACTGGTCTGACTAGCCCATTTTTATTCATTAGCACAATGGATGGGGTCCAGAGCCGGCAGCTGTGTTCTGAGTTTTCAAAATTAACGTTCAACGAATCTGCAAACTTGTTGTGTAAACTCATTTGGTTCAGATCCCATGGTGATGTTGCCACAGCAGAAAATATTTGAGCCAATGTGAGGCTGTTCCTTAAATATTAGTCTTCCATTTAGGAATGTGATAGCAACTCATTAATTAGCAGCAATTTGCTTTATACTTAAACTGGCATAAGTCCCTGATAGGAACTTATTTAAGGGATGGAGAAGGAAGGCAAGAACAAGGAAATGCAACATCTTCTCCTCATTAGCATAGACGGTGAAGGATTCCTGGGGCTTTCAACAGTATCCTTACAGTGGTAAAAGCAAAGTTTGGGGCAAAAAAAAGCCAATTCTTGCATTAGATTGCCTATTTTTGTGTGATCACACAATTTGCAAATTGCATAATTGGCACTGTTGTTAAAATTTTCAAGCTCTATGAGTGAGTGGCATCTTTCTTAACAATCAGCCACTCAATCTATGTTTGCTCTCTGCATGTGTATGTTTGGATTTTGCTTCTCAAAGGCAACGGACATTAATCAAATTACAGAAGCTTTGACAGGAAAAAAGAGAGCTGTTTTGTCTCACTCTAAGCTAGAGGCAAAGAATCTTACAAGGCTTTAAAATTCCTGACAAGGGTGGTTCTTCATGGGCGGCGGGGCGGGGGTGGGGGGAGAGTAAATCAAGAATATGGAATCTAATGAGTATCCTTTTCACCTCTATCACATTCACATTCTTTCCTCCCTATGCAAAATAATTTTACAAATGTGATGGAAGTTTATAGCCTTCCTCTGAGCCTCCAATCTGTATTACAGATAAGAAAATCTGCCTCAAAATTAAAGTGTCCAAATGCATATAAAGACATCAGTCTTTATCAATTGGGATGCAATTTGACATACACCTTCCAGACTATGGTGTATGTTGGATCTCTCTAGTGATTTTCTCACTAGAGAATGTGTCTTCATAAAGTACAGAAACGTGCATTTTGAGAGAAACGTTTCTCTGCTTCTGTGCATCTCACATACTTTTAACAAGCTCCTATCAAGTCCCCTCCCACTGTTGTTTCATAGAGGGCACAACAAGAGGCAACATAAAATTATTAGATTTGGAAAGACTTAATAACAACCTGTGTGTGTGCTCTGTTCTGTCAAGTTAGAACTGACTTAAAGTGACTCATAGGGTTCTCAAGGTAAGTGAGATATTTAGGGAGTGGTTTTACTGGTTCCACTCCCCTAGTCAGTTTCCGTGGCTGAGCAGAGATTTGAACCCTGTTCTCCAGAGTCCTAATCTGTCACTCTATCCACTACACCACACTTGGAATCCCAAATAACAACCTAGAAAACAGTAATTCTATGCTCCTCACAGGCATGGTAGCTGGGCTATATGCAGCATCATTTTGCATTTGCGTAAGAAAACACAACCCTTCCAGTGTAGCACCATGTATATGAGGGGGGTGCTGATAAGTATTTAGCCTTTCCCAGCAAAAGTTGAGCTAGGAAGCTATAAATTGCAGGGTGGATTGGCCAATTTGTCTGTATTCAATGGTGCGAAAATCAACTACCTTTGATTTTAACTTATGTTTCATGTTCAGGTCCAAAGTGAACATGGCAGCACCTCCAGAAAAGTTCAATGTGGAAGAGCATAGGACTATAAAGTTCCTGTTTCTCCAAGGGAAAGTGGCCCTTCATATGCAACAGTTAAATATTGGGTTGTCAATTTTAAAACTGGCCATTTCAGTGTTGAAAGTGAGAAACCCAGTGGAAGGCCTGTTTCTGTCTCTGTGCCTGCAAATGTGAAAGCCATCCATGACACGATCATGGAGGACCACTGAATATCAGCCAAAAGTATTGCTATATATCTGAGAATATCATGCGAGAGAGTTGGTGCCATTATCTGCAACGACTTGGTAATGAGAAAGCTGGCAGCAAAGTGGATCCCCAAAGTTTTGACAACTGAACAAAAGAGGAAACGTGTGGAGTCATCGGTGGCTGTTTTGGAACATTTTGCACGAAATGAGTCAGATTTCCTGGACAAACTGGTAACTGGTGATGAGACATGGATCTATTGTTATGATCCTGAGACAAAGTCTAAGGAATGAAGGCACAGTGGTTCCTCCAGGCCAAAGAAGTTCCGAGTGCAAAGGACAGTGCAGAAGCAAATGGCAACAGTTTTTTGGGATAAGAAAGAAGTTCTGCTGGTGGACTACCTCTAACAGGGTTCAACCATCAATGGAAAATATTACTGTGCTTTATTGACGAAGCTGAGGCAAAACATCAAGGAAAAACGTCAAGGAAAGCTCTCCAAAGGTGTCATCCTGTTGCATGACAATGCCTTGTCACACACTGCAGGTGAAACAATGGCAAAACTGACGTCCTTAGGCTTTCAAGTGATGCCCCATCCACTCTATTCTCCTGACCTGGCTCCTTCTGACTATTATCTGTTCCCCAAACTCAAAAAATACCTAAAGGGACAACGATTCGGGAGTGTTCTGGAGGCAACTAATGCTGCAAATGAGTAGTTACACCAGCAGTCGGAAGAATTTTATTTGCAGGGACTTAAGAAGCTGCAGGACGGATGTCGCAAGTGCATTGACTTCCTGGGGGAATGTGTAGAATAGTGTGGCAGTTACAGCTTCCTAGCTCAATTTTTTCTGGGAAAGGCTCAATACTTATCAGCACCCCCTCGTACAGGCAAGCATCCTTCGATGCTGTAAATCTTAAATAAGATCAGTGCAGTATGATATTTATAAGCTATTATCCAGACAGATAGTAGGGAACACAATAAACTGTGAAGGTAGATGACTGAATTTTCTGGAATAAATGTCATTTCACTGATTGCATAGTGAAAGGGGTAAAAGTAATCTGTTTATATAATCCCATTAACAGGGGCAGTAAATATTTCACTGGACACATCTTTCTCATTGATCAGGAAATAATAACACATTATGCATGGTTAAGACGTACAATAATTATTCCAACAGGCAGACATTTCTCACCATTCAGATCAGAAAGTACAGTAAAGAGAACTCAAGCAAGGCAAACTGCAAAACTAAGGGCAGAAGAGGTATATATGAAATTCCTGGTCAACATCTCTTAAAAGAGGGCTAAATAGCATTTTATTTACATATTTATCTAAACTATTTATAAGTTGGCTTTAAGAGTAAATGAAGATTCTTACTGGGTAGCATTTACAGAGCATTAAGAAATAATGGACTGTTTGATTTTAGGTATTTTAACTGAATTCTATACTGCCCACATATACTGTGGGAAGGCTTCACATGTCTTTATACATGCATAGTTTGCTTACACTTGCACTGCATCAACAGATTTGTAGTATCGCTAAGTAGCCTTAGCTATGCTACGTAATATTACCATACAAATGCGCAGATTGTTTGTGGGTCACCTATCTAGGCATGTTTAAGAAGCTGGAATTTTCCTGGTGGATAGGAGTGCAGCACAAAATTCATTTTACACAGAATTTAATATGCTGATTACTGTATGAGAAAAAAATCATAAGTAAGGAAAATGGAGAAAAGAGGTAGTAGAATACAATGGCTTAGAAACAGGATTGTTTCCCTCTCCCTTTCCACATATGCACACATGTGTACGCACAAATTGTTATGCATTTAGACATACCATTTAACACCAGTTAGGGAGAAGAAGCCAAGGCTGACCACTTGCTGGTGGTAGGAACAGTCCAAAAGATAGGGTAGGGATTTGAAGATAGGGGTTACTATAGAGGTAGCACATGCAGGTAGAGAGGGGGTGTTAACAGCCTCGAGTACCAATCTAGAGTCTCCATACATTGAATTGAATTGTTTAGGATACTGGAAACACCCACAAATGGACTCCCTTCTAGAAACAACATGACCACCAAGTGAATGGCTGTTTTTTTCTTTGTCTTTATATATAAACCTTTATATTGTATATAATAATATAATTTTATTGTCATTGTAAGTATATACACAGTATACCATACAACGAAATTCACAGACACCCAGAGACCAGACACATGCACACACATAACATTCCCCAAACACTCCCCACCCACTAGAAGTCCCCCACTAAAAATACAAACATGTACACCTCAGGCCAAGTAACACAGTCCAACTAATTATTCACTACTGGTGGTCTTTAAGCTCATTATTAATTGCAATTATCGCTCTAGGATAAAAACTATTTAGAAAACGTGTGGTCCGAGTCTTAATTGTTCTATATCTTCTGCCAGACGGTAACAGTTCAAAAAAGTTATAAGCAGGATGGGAAGAGTCTCTCAGGATGCTGTGTGACTTCCTCAGACAGCGGGATGTGAAGATGTCATCCAGGGTTGGTAGCTGGAGCCCGATGATATTCTGGGCAATTTTAATGGTTCTCTGTAGAGCTTTTTTGTCCGCTACAGAGCTACTCCCAAACCATGCCAGAATGCCATAAGTTAGGACACTCTCAATGGTGCTACGGTAGTAGGACAGAAGTAAATGCTGTGATAAATTTAACTTCCCGAGCATTCTCAGGAAATACAGCCTCTTCTGTGCCTTCTTTATTAGCATGTTGGCATTTATAGTCCATGAGAGGTCCTCTGAGATGTAAGTACCCAGAAATTTAAAACTACCAACTCTCTCCACTTCCTCACCGTTTATGTACAGTGGTAAATGTACATTTCTCTTCCTCCTAAAATCAATTATGAGTTCTTTAGTTTTTTTGATGTTAAGTGTGAGATGATTTTCTTTACACCATAGTATCAATCTTTGTACTTCCTTTCTATAAGCAGACTCATTGTTCTTATTTATGAGTCCCACCACTGTCATATCATCCGCAAATTTAATAATTGCATTGGTGTTATATAGTGGGGTGCAATCATGTGTGTACAGGGAATAGAGGAAGGGACTCAGCACGCAGCCCTGGGGAGCTCCTGTACTTAGTACCAGGGTAGAAGAATGGTGGGATCCCATCCTTACTGACTGTGGCCTATCTGTCAGAAAATCCTTTATCCACATGCAGATCTCCTGAGGTAATCCCAGGTTGATCATTTTTAAAAACAACCTATTTGGTAGAATGGTGTTAAAAGCAGAGCTATAATCCACAAACAACAGCCTCGCATAAGTTCCCTGTTGTTCTAAGTGGCTCAATACAGTATGGAGTACGATGGACACAGCATCATCAGTAGATCTATTTCTCCTGTATGCAAATTGCCATGGATCCAAAGAAGGTGGAAGACTAGCCTTAATGTAATCCAGCACCAATCTCTCAAAACATTTCATAATAACAGATGTTAAAGCTACTGGTCTATAATCATTGGGAGATACCACAGCTGACTGCTTCGGGACTGGCACTATAACAGATGTCTTCAGGCAAGTGGGGACAGAACACTGCAACAAGGATAGATTGAAAATATCCGTAAAAACTCCAGCTAATTCTGCAGCACAGCCCCTAACAACTCGTCCCATGATTCCATCTGGTCCAGCTGCCTTTCGAATATTAATATTCTGGAAAGCGCATCTCACATCTGAAATCTGCAGTACTAGTGGTTGTCTGTCGATGGTAGATTCTAGTGATGTATTATGTATATATATGTATATACATATAAATTTGTTGGTGTGTGGTTTAATTGTGTAAACTGCTCAGAGTGGCCTTGATAGCCAGATGGGTGGTATAAAAATCCCATACATACATACATACATACATACATACATACATACATACACACACACACACACACACACACACACACACACACACACACACACACACACATCATTATCAGCAGCAGGAGCATCATGTGCTGTGCAGCCCCTTATGAAGGCCCTTTTCAGAGTTTTCCAGGTAGAGAATGCTCAGAAACGATTTACTATTTCCTTCTTTTGGGGGGGGGGGGTTTGCCCTGGGACTGTGCAGCTTGGCCAAGGCCACGCAGGCTGGCTTTACTTGCAGGACGCACAGTGGATGATCAAGCCCCTAACCTCTGACTCTGATACCTTCATAAATTTCTGTACCTTTCTTCCCTCCAACTCTCCCTTTCCCATTCCCTTTATCAAAGTCGTATCCAAATTCTTATGAGGCTTTCCTGATAAAATTATAATCACATTTCAAGCATATTATAAAGACCAATAAATCCTGCATGCATCAGGGAGCCCCTTATTATATATTCAATTCATATAAACAATAAAAGGATGGCAGTCAATTGCAAAGGAATCCCAATATTTATCCCTTTAGCTATATATAGTTTGGTAGTTAATTTTTCTTGCAATGCTACCTGCCATACTCAGAGTATCATGTTACTATTGATACTCCCTGCATGTATTCTCACTCCTCAGTTATAGTCTGTCTTGTTGATGGCCTAAGATGGCTTATTAAGCATTCATGTAAAATGAAATCATCTCCCCCCCCCCACAAGAAAAGGATAAGAGGTGCAAATTTCAGGGATTTAGTAATCAACTCTTTTGTGCCTTTGTTTATTTCATTCAACATCTCTCCCCAAAACTGGTCTACTTTTTTGCAATGCCACCAGAGGTGTTGAAATGACCCCTCATGAATGGTTGCGTATGTGTGCATATGTAGGGTTTTTTTTTCTCCCCAGAGATTATATGCAAGTGCAGGTGTTACACTTAAAATTCAGAAATGTTCAGTGAAATTATGGTTTAACTTACTGTGTTTGGCTCTCCAAACCCTGCAATCTTTGTCCAAGGAGACACTATAAATCAAGAGACTGGAGAGGCAGAAAAAGTACTTATCCATAAATGAATTGCTTATGTATTATTTTGCTACATACAGCGCAACCCAAATCGTCAAAACCACTTTGAAACATTTATCAGTTCAGTTTGCTTCATTGTTATGCATTTAGACATAACCATTTAACACCAGTTAGGGAGAAGAAGCCAAGGACTATGTCTGAATCCTGTGCCAGAATTTCAGCATTCTTAAGTTCCACTGACGTGACAGGAAAACAACATTGAACATTCCCTTGTGTTCCTCCTGTGCAATTCAGTGGCTATTGAATATCGAAACCTTTGTCTAAATCATGTCTAATACTTGCACGCTATAAATTATTCAAAAAGAAACACAGCCCATAGACTACCGACCAACAGTTACTCAGAAATATTATGTACTGAATGTTTTTGAATAACAGGAAGCCTCTTCTTAGGGAGAAACTTGGTTGTATCAATTATTCACTGAGAGTAGCATTGGGTTTTTTTTTTAAATTGCAAATGCAGAGTGATTGTTAAAATATTCCTATCATTATAGCTGAATGATATAGATATCTGGCTATGGAGCCAGGGGTTGGGAGCTGGATTCCTAATGTGCCTTCCAAGAGAGCCAGCCTGTGTGGCCTTGGGCAAACTCCACAGTCCCGGGGTGCCCCCAGAAGCCGGGAGAGGTAAACCACTTCTCAATACTCTTTACCTAAAAAATTCTGAAAAGGGACATGATAAATCAGAATTGACTTGACAGTGCATTATTTGTTATTGGTGTTACCGGAGGAATGCTGTATCAAAGTTGTGAACTTATTTTTATTCTATAAACTGTAAGAAAAAGTGATGCAAGGAAGCAAAAGTATAGAACTGAAAAAAGCAATAAAAGAAACTACAAAAAAGCCCACTACAGTAAGACTTCCTTATCCATGGAATCAGTATCCACTGATTCACTTATCCACAGTCTAAAAATATTAAAAGAAAAATCCAGAAAAAAAATGTATTGTCACATGTATTACCAGCCACTAGAAGGAGCCAGAGACCCTGCTATGAATACTTGTTAGTGAAGAATACACATCATGGTCGCTGGTAATGCATGTGGAAATATTTTTTCTGTTTTTTTCTTTTACCATAGTGTGTGTGTGTGTGTGTGTGTCTGTCTGTCTGTCTGTCTGTCTGTGTGTGTGTCTGTGTACACATGCATGTGTGTCTGTGTGTGTAGCATTCACTATTATCCATGACTTTCAGTATCTGGGAGGGGGGTTTGGAACCAATCTCCAGCAGATATGGGGGTCCTATTGCATTATTACCACCACTCTAAAACATTTTTAATAATTACTCTCTGAGTGTTGAAATGGTCTCCAATTTTGTGAGAGTGGGATGGAATATTTTGTGGGACTTTTTACATTCTGACATGCTGCCTAGAGGTGGTGTGGCTGGGAGCGACCTTTCTGCATCGGGGTGACTGTCAATCTCTCCAGCAGCAAATAACTGAATTCAAAGAGAGCACTGCTCCTCTGCTCTGTTTCTTTCCCCACTTTTTTGTCTGTTGAGGTCTGTTCCTGAAGGCAGTCACCTTTGTCAGTTTGCTGCTTGATTTCTTCACAATTTGTAAGTACAGAAAATATTTTTATTCTTTCTGCTATTAATGTTTCAGCATGAGATATTGAGGCTGTAAGTGCCTGTTGATGAGAAAAGAGGTGGTTTACTCTGGGAAACTCAAAGCTATTCTGCTCTGCAAATCCCTGCACTTCTGCTGCACAGCCAAAGGAATTTAACAAAAAAATTAAAACTTTGCAAGATATTTTACCACACAGCTGGTATATCTAAAAGCTAAAATTTATTACAAAATGTGGCAAATTTTAAAAAAAGCAAAAATCACTCTTCTGTAGTTCCTCTTCCTCTACCATTCAAGGACAGTACTATTTGTCCTAGTTATTATGTTATTCAAAAAGGTCTATCTTAACTGGTGAACAGAGGAAGCAAGCCAGCCCCCTTCCCTCTTTTCTGGCCCTTGCTTGTGGGGTTTTCAATCTCAAGAAGGGAACAGTCGAGTATCTCCATGTGACAAGAACCCCTGGTTTTTCAGGTTTTTTGAATATGTAGAGAAACCCCACAAATGGTGACTGTTCTGCTTGTCAGGTTTAGTCCTCTGCTCATTAAGAACTAAAATGGGATAGCTTCCTTCCTCACGGGTTTTTGTGCTACTTTCTTCCATTCTTTGAACCCTGCATGTCAAACTTGCATCTCGCCAGGCATAAAAAGGTTAGAATCCAAAACATGTTTATTCAGAACTGTGAGTGTTTGGGAAAGCCGGCAAAGACAAGCCAGTCTGGAATGCTTTCCGTTTTGTTACTAGTCTCTGTGAAACATGTAATGTCAAAGAAGGATGTACTACTGCTGTAGGCCAGGAGATTACAGGTGGTGTTTAGTAAGCAGCTAATCATGTTACACACATACACAATGATCCCTCTTCAAATGTATGGGAATTATGTTGTTGTTTAGTCATTAAGTTGTGTCCAAATCTTCGTGACCCCATGGACCAGAGCATGCCAGGCCCTCCTGTCTTCCACTGCCTCCCGGAGTTTGGGAATTATACTCATCTATAATATGTTTAGCAATGGAATCAAAGAACATGTGCTTCTTAGCTTATGTGTAAGAACCCATGTGCTTTGGCAGTTCAGCACTTGACAAAGCTGAGTTGAATGCTATCTAATGTACAACTGTTTCTTTTCTTTCTCTGTTGTCAATGACTCAGTAGATTTCTTGAAATGTCAGGTGATTCAAGCAATGACTAAAACTATATTTAAAACTGCCAGGAGGTGTGGGAAAATGGAATCTATTAAAAGATACAACCCTTTTA
Organism: Pogona vitticeps; assembly: GCF_051106095.1. Taxonomy (NCBI): domain Eukaryota; kingdom Metazoa; phylum Chordata; class Lepidosauria; order Squamata; family Agamidae; genus Pogona; species Pogona vitticeps. Next base: position 114,212,509 of record NC_135784.1, read on the forward strand.
AGAAATATTTGGCTTTTCCCCTGCCTCATCAAATAAAAACCATTAACTGAAAAAGCGCGTTCTTTCTGGAAAACAAAGTCAATTCATTTCCTTCCCAATATTACTATCACTTGGAGAAAGACACATGCAGTGTGACTATATCATGCATCTGGCCTGAAGGACTGTATTTTAATGAACCAAAAGGACAAAGAAATTGGGGATGATGTGTATGTAGCAACTAATGCTACACGACAGGGACATAGAAGAAGGATGTAAAGGAATTCTAGTGATGGTGCTGCCCGAGGATGTCCACGGGGGTCAGAAATACACATTCAATAGGCATTTAAATGTTCTGCAGGCCTACTCTGTTCTCTCACACAGTTTCTTTTATCTTTTAAGCTTCTCTGATTCTCAGTGAGAAGTTAATTATACTTTTGTTTATCATCGGTGAAATATTCGCTGCAACTAAAACAAGCCCTGTAATCAGATTTTCAGAATTTTATACCAACATGAGCTTAGATTAATTCAATTCTTAAAAAAAAAAAAACCAACTAAAAACACACACACCTTTGTTTATGAATGTGGGATACTATGTTTCTGTATCCACATTTCAAAACGTCAGAAAATGGCCTGATATTGCTGCACAGGAACATTTTCAGAGCCATCTCAAACATTTCCAGATCTATCTCAAACACTCACTGATTTCAATGGGATACCCCGACTGGTCCAAAAGTTCTAGGCGTTCCTCAGATCTAGCAACCCCACTCCCAAACCACAGTAATCTTTCTGTATCTGTGGTGTTCACTCTTCTGTCACTCTGCATTATGCCAATATTTATATATCAAGAACACAGAGAACAAGAAAGATCCTGGATTCTTTGAAAAGCTTTTGGTTTATGAATGTAGGTTACTGTGCTTCTGTATTCAAGATTCAAAACACCAGGAAATGGCCCGGTATTGCTGCACAATATCATCCCACATTGCCAGCAGAAAAAGGGATGCCAGGCTTCATACTGCAAAGAGCATTTTGAATGTCGACAACACCAATGGCAGCAGTCAAGATGGTCTACAGAATGCCCTCTTATGCTCACTATCATGCACAAAGGGTCACCAAGCAAGGAAAAATCCCAGAAGCTGACTCCTTTTTTTCAGCAGTTAACCACTTCTCACAGCAATTGTCTGGGCTGTTTTTCAACAAATGTGAACGGTGTAGATCATTAATTCATTGACTCACCATAAGAGGGAGTAGACTCGACAACCCATAAAAACAGCAGGTAGTGCCTGATGCTGTCAGAGGCACTTCATGCTGTGTTCAGTGGTTACTAGTAAGAGTGCTTAGGGCTGCAGCCTGATTGGAATTAAAAGAATTGTTAAAAACCGGAAAATTTTCTTTTTTGATTTTAGGTTTTCTGCTATAAAACTGATCCATCTTTTCTTCTTTAATGTCACTGGAAAAAAACATGTCTCCAATTTAGCTTTCATATTCTGAAACAAAGAAGGATTGACAGGACAGTAATAGCTTGGTTGTGAAGGGACTTCTATTATTCTGTGTCAAGCAGTCAGGACATCCCAGACTTTTCTGAGAGTATCATTAGTATGTTAATGGACATTTGCCCTAGTATTGAGGATAGCTTTTACATATCTATGCATTTCAATCAACCATTTAAGCCAGAAACAGTTTAGAGAAATAAAAACTTCCCTGAAGTGTGGATTATATATGTCAATGTAGCTCTCAATACCTATTTCAGCTAACAAAGGACAGAAAGGAAACTGCTGCAGAGACCACTGATGTGAAGAGAAACAGAAATCTACCAACAATGCAGAAGCATCTTGTAAAATTCACCACCATGATTTTTTCACCAGCCAGATTTAGGGTGAATATCAGGAAGAACTACTTATCTACTTAATGTTAGAGCATACAACAATGGAACCAATTACTCAGGAGGTGGTGAGTACTCCAGTGCTGGAAGCATTCAAGAGTATGTTGGACTACCATCTGTTAGATCTGCTTTGATTTGGATTCCTGCATTGAGCAGGGGTTGGACTCAATGGCCTTATAGGCTCTTCCAACTAAATCATTCTATGATTCTATGAATTGTGGCAATGGCCACCAGTTTAGACAGCAGTTGGCAAGAATTAAAATGTATGGAATATTTTTCTGCCAGTAGGAGCTAACATAGTGTTGACACTTAATAAACATTTGTAAATGACACTATGCCAAAAGTTGGAATTAAACAATAAGAGATAACTGTCTCTTTGAGCCTCCCTGAGGGACAACAACATAATGCCAGTGGGTAGGGAGCCTCCACTCAGACCCATCAACATCTTCATGTGTTTTATGCCCTTGTATGTAACTGTGGCACTAAGGCATACACATTTGTTATTTGAAACTGTATACTTCTGTATGCATCCTGTCAATCCCATTCATAAAATATCATGTTCCAAATTAATGTTTCTGTTAATAGATACATAGTGGCCTACTTCTCAGTCGTGAATAGAGTTAGAAAAATACTACTCATTAATCTCCTTGTTCCCACCAATTTAGAATGTATTAAAATAACGAGACACTGCAACAAAGTACTTTAATCCCCCATGAGATGCCTTGACTGCAGCCAAGAGTAAAACAAGAGCTATTTCTCACCGATGTGGTTTTTGTAATTTTCCTAAAATGTCTCTAGCAGTGCCCTTTCAAGAGGTAAAACACAGCAAGGACACAACAACTAGCTGATTGTAATGGAAGAGGTACACAACCCATCAAGTACTACAAATTCTTAAACAAAACTAGTAGGCATCCGAATTTGGGGTAATTTGGTGGAAATTGTTCAATGTGTGCAATTATACTAATTGTGCAGTTTTGTACAAAATGGACAATTTTTCATGAAAAGACAACTGTGTTCAAAAGAACATGGTTGTCTATTGAAAATGCCAGGACATTTCATGTCACTCTTATTGATGGAGAGAATAACCCTGCATCCTTCCATGCAAGGGTGGGACTAGAGAGACAGCCGCAGTTACAAATGTACAGTACCACACACAGATCAAAAGATACATACAAACTGGCACAACTCTAAGAAGTATAAACCTGAGGTAGTTCTGGTTGACTATTCACAGAATCAAGCTATGCTCCTTTTGCAGTATTTCTTGATAAATAAAAATTAGGTGATGTTTTCTGATATACGGTATGATCAGACACCAATCTCAGCACAAGCAAATGCCATTAATATTTAAGGCAGTTCATACCTGGATATAAACTACCTGAAAGAACCACATATAAATCCTACTGTAAAAATATAATGCCAACTAGAATATTATTTATGAGTGAAACAGAATTGGTTCAGCCTGCCATCCTGGAATTATACCATTACGTTATTTCAGAAACTCAGAACAGATTTTGAAAAGTCTATACTCAGGATATCTTTTGATTTTGCAAATATTTGAGAAACTTAGTATATCTTCAAATTGCAAATACAGCAAGTAAATAAATAAAATACAGTACCGTTTGTGCACTTTTGTAATTTTGTTTGTTCACAGGACTACCAAATGGGCATATTTCCTAAGGATATGAAGAAATCTTACTTACAGCTTGTTTCTTGACAGAGGGCCATCTCAACAGGTAGCCTATTGGCAATTCCCAACAAATATGCAAGTTTCTGTTTCCAACATAAGAGAAGGACAACAAGCACATGGAGAGGATGTTTTACAAAAAATGTGGCAACATAAATGCCTTTTCTCTCAGCACGTGTGAGCGCATGCACACACGCGCACACACAGCAAGAAAAAAAAGGTAGGTTTATTGATCATAAATCATCTGTCCAGTGTTATTACATTTGCTCATTCATGCAGGAAGGTAACACTAGGGAGGGGCCTTTTGTGTGTCTAAAAGAAAGACTCCAAACACACAGGAGGCTCATTTTCATGTGATTCATGCTGTTGCTGAAGACATTTTACACCAAAATGAAACAGTACGTTGAAGCTATTGCGCAAATATAGCTAGGTTGTACAGTGGAGCAGCACAGATTAGGAGTAACTTTTAACTTTTTACAGAAAGTAAAAAGGTCCTAATTGGATAATTGCAGAGATCCTTCTGCCTGTTACCACTGGCAGATGGCCTTCTGCCTGATTGCCAGCTTCTGAGGAAAACTGCAATAGCCACTGATAAAGAAGAATCCTTCTGGACATTTGACCACTCTGAAAATGTGACTGGCCTTCCCCACATTTTTTGCCTTGAGAGAAAGTGGATTAGCAGCAACATTTCGGTCTGGGTTAAGTATAGAAGGGGAGTAAGAGAGAAAGAGTCTGCACCCCTTTAAAATGCATGCATTGTTTGTTTGTTTGTTTGTTTGTTTGTTTATTTGTTCGATTTATATCCTGCCCATCTGGTATATTCTACCACTCTGGGCGGCTTACCAAAGAAACAACTTGTTAAAAAGATCTGGTAGACTTCCACAGAATTTCTAGTCTTTCAAACTGGAAGAGAGGTGGAAGTGGTGTGACACGTGAGTGATCTCCGCATGACCCAGAAGGAACAAATCAAAACCTACCATCTTTGCTTTGATCATTATGTCAATGTATGCACAGCTGGAAGAGACAGGTCAGTGCCCTAGCATAACCAGGCACATCTACATCCCTGTTGACCTATTCAGTCAAAAGGGACTATTTCCTTGTCTCACTCATCATGTCCAGAACAGAGGCCCTATGCTGGTGTCATTGTCTGAAAGGGGTCAGGGCTGCGACCTTGGTGGGGATGGTGTTGCACATCTAAGACTCTCCTACCATGTCTGCCTAGTTGTCAGTCAGTTATTTAAGCATTCAGTGCAAAAGTCTGAGGAAATACCCTCTCTGGCTGGATTGCTTATAGCACTTCCATGATTGATAAGCCTTGTTGTAAGGACCCTGTGGTTCTTTTGAGAAACAATCTTTGTTGAATCAGAAACTGATTCTTCCTGGTCAGATCCAATATGTTACACTTCCCACTGTGAGCTTCTGGAACCATCTAAAATTTGCTAGTATTTATTTTTTTGTTAACCATAGACTCCATCTATTCATAGACAGCCTCTGTATTCTCAAAATTTCAGCTGGGGGGTTGGGAAGAAGAGTTTTATCACATTATCTCTCATTTTTAATCTGAAATTTAGATAAACCCAGCTTTTGTGACTGCTGTCTGCATGCATTAGGAATAATCATATAAATCCCCATGTATTCTTGGTCCTAAACTTCAGGATATGGTAAACAGCAGATAAATCATTTGCAGTCATTACTGAGTATTTTCTTTTTCTCCTGCGCATATTTGCAAACTAAACCTTTGCCTGATATAAATTGCTAAGTATGTGTGAAATATGCTAATTCAGTAATTCTTCTTTTTCAGTTTCTGGGCTAAGAAACGTGCACTTCTAGATGCTATAAATTATGAAAATCAATATAAAACTACTGGAACACAACACTAGTTGTAGTTTTCCATCCAGATAGCACTTCATGAATCTCTGAGCTAGATAAGTGTGACTGAGATTGGGAAAATTTTTTACTCTTTTGGACTACAGTTCCCAGAATGCTTCTAGCCAGAATAGGCATTCTAGTTTAGTGATTCTAGGAACAGCAGTCTTTTTAAAAAAAATAACATTATCATGCTCTGGGCCATGGCTTGTAATGAATGGGTGTCAAAACTGCCATACCTGCTGCTCAGCTGGTCAAGGAGAACTGTGAAAATCCATAGGAGGAAAGAGAAAGGTGAGGAATGATAAGGGTCCCAGTTCTGCCATTTTCAGCAGGATCTCTTCAGCAGCATCAGTTCCCCTGGTGAAAAGCCTTGCCAATCTTAACTGCCTGATATGCTTGCCCAGTGACTAAAGGAAAAGAACCTGATGTGGTCTTGTGTCTTAGATTCAGCGGCTGAATCTTAGCAAGGTCAGTTTCTCATGACTTGAGTTAGCTCTACCCAGATAAAATATACTGTATATCAAGAAGGTTGGTGTTTGGTCCCAGTACCTAGCAGGTACAATTCTTTTTCTTTTCTCCCCCTGTTCAAACTTGCTGATATCAGCAAGTTTGAACAGGTGGAGAAAAGAATATAAATATCAGAAGATGACATCTTGGTCCACCAGAACCATAAACATATCCAATGCATGCTCCAGAAGACCCTCTTACTTCAACACTCCCAGTCATAGGTTTGCATCTAGGGTTATGTTACATAAAGCTGTTTTCCTTAAGAAATTCAAGATACCTGTAACAGCACCAGACAAGGATAAATAAAACACATAGAAAACCTACTGGATGCCTTTCACTGTCTCTTTGAGGAATCAAGACTGCTTTCTTATGTGTTTCTCCACCTTTTCCTATCCAGATATTTGGATTTCAACTGTGAGAACGCCTCACTATTGACCATGCTGGTTGAGAAAAGTCAAATGTTGGGAAGCACTGTGCCTGGACTGCATGAACTATAATATGTGTGTCTGAGGATAAAAGCTGTTGGTTCAGGATCCTTAAATTCACAAATAGAATGTTATGAGGATTGTGGTGGTGTTGGAATGATTGTTTCCTCAGTGCTTACAGTTATATATGTATTATATATATATAACTGGAAGCACTGAGGAAACAATTATTCCAATATATATTGAAACTGAAAAGAGATTTGACAGACAGACAGACAGACAGACAGACACACACACACACACACACACACATCCTCTTTGCAGTTCTTCATTGCAGCTCTCTGCCCCCTTTATTGTGCCTGCTTGTAAATCAGTGACAAGTGATATGAGGATTAACATTCGGTAGGAGAATTCAAAACAGAAACTATAATGATGACTTTTTTTTAAGGGAACGGATTATGTTTTAGGAAGTGGAGCTGGCACAAAGTTCCTCTTTCCTCCCTGCCTTCTGTTGAACTGAAAAATAAAACACAAAGAAGGGTGGTTTTTTCTTCTTATGCTGAATGAGGGGGATGCCTCCTCTCTGCACGGCAATATATTTTTCTCAAAACAATAGAACAGAAAATGCCAGAAGGGAAAGAAAAAGGTTCCCCAAAGATAAGCGAGTAGAAGCCTTGTAAGTAGAAGCCTTGTAATAATTGCAGATGACCTGATATTATGCAAATCCTTTTAAATACGAAAAAGGACAATTGCTGAACACAATAGCATGAAGATGTATTATAAACCTCTTTGATTGTTTTGTTCTCATCACACTGCTACCAGCTGTTAAAGATGAAACGGGGATCCTCTAAGCTATATGAATGAATGAATGATTTTTATTGATTAACTACGGCATCAAAGGGAACATAAAAATACAGTAGGTCCACAGTATCTGTGGGGATCAGTTCCAAGCCCCCCCCCCCCCCGCAGATGCCAAAAAACATGGAAGTATTGAATGCTATACATTGCATAGTCTCCGGCTCCCTCTCATGGCCAGTTCTGGTAAATATAGCCTGGAAATACATATAAATATGTATTTCTGGGGTGTTTATTTCAAAGTATTTTCAGGCAGCAGATAAGTCAATCAGCAGATACTGATCCTGTGGATGGGGAGGGGGAAGGTCCTTTTGTATAAACAGGAGCATAAAGGGTGATCAAAGACTGGGCACATCACTAGGATCAATCAGTTAATCAAAACTGCACAAAATAAAAGAAATCAGGTAAGATATCCAAATGAACAATCAATAAAATGTTGATTTACATTACTTTCTTTTACTGAAGGGAAAATCTGAGCAGCCCAATTTTTGAATTTAAAAAAGAGAATCAATATGCCAATAGTTTTGGTTTTTTTTTTTTTTTTTTTTTTTTTTTTTTTTTTTTTTGGCAGTGTCTACCAAGGTTTCTGGAACAAAACCGAATTCTGTATAATTTATTGCAGTAAATAATAAACTAAAGTCTCCCCTTCTAAATCAGAAATGCACAGCTTATTCCACAGCTAGTATTATGCATTCTTCCTTAGAGACCCCTTCTAGTCAGGGATCACAGTTTCAAAGACGTAAACACACAGCTCAATCTATAACTAAACAGTCAGAAAAAGAAATACTTAGGCCTGCTCCCTGGTCAGAGAACTGCAAGCCACAGGACAGAGTGGACTTATGGCCTAAATCCAACATTACTCCAAACTATAAGAGATATTTCAAAACAAACTGGGCTTTGTTATGACAGACAGCATAGGGTCTAGTGATTTGAGTAGGCCTACTCTAGTACGGACTTACATTGGGTTTACCCCTATCTCAAAGCTGTAATTGATAGCCAGATCTCACAAATTTTATCACACTGAATTCCAAATTTGTGTGAGCTTTTTCACCTGGTGCATCCCTCTTGAAACCATATCAAAATGTAACTTTGGCTGTACCAAAATTTTATTTTACACACACACACACACACACACACACACACACACAACACACACACACACACACACACACACACACACACACACACACACACACACACACACCAGCTTTAATTATATCTCACAGAGATCAAATTATATGGAGAAAATTCATTCTGGAAAACAGCTTTAATTATATCTCACAGAGATCAAATTATATGGAGAAAATTCATTCTGGAAAACAGAAAGTGGTATGGGGAATGAGCCTTGGAATTTTTTCAAATGATTGTAGAAGATTAGAAGATTAATCTGAAATTCTATTGCACAATGGCAATGACATCACTGGCAGCAGTAGACTGCAATTAATTCTTGCTTCAGTCTTGGGGTGCTTGTGAGTCACACGCAATGTTGAAATCATATTGCGTAGCTACACTTGAAAAACTTGATGATCTGCAAGTAGTAGCAGTAATGTGGCCAAGGCAGAAGTGTTATTTATGAAGCATTTCAACAAGCACATTGTACTATCTGTTGTTACAGGAACTGCACAACCAATTGCATATCAACCTGCTCAGTTCTTGTTGTCTCGGCATAATGCCTGGGCCAATTTATGCCTGTGTAATTTTACATTACACTTCAAGATAGTGCACACCTGTCAATGAGATCAGACCATACAGTAATCCTTTGCCTCCTCCCATGCAGCATGTAGGGCTCTGGTGACCTAATAAAAAACTGGTCAGCTCCCACAGAAGTCTTCCAACTCATCTCATTTTAGCAGATTCATCCTCAAACCAGAGCTTCTAATGTTGTTTCTTTGGATTCAAAGTCCCAGAATCCTGCACTGGGAAATTTAGTGAGATTTTAGTTGCAAGTTAGCTAAGCATCCTTCCACTTGGGTTCGACTTTGGCTCAGTCAGACCTCTGAGTCTCACTATGTTTGTAAATAACAACTTTTCCCTTTGACTAGAAAAACGTACTGTAAAATGTTACTTGGAAATGTTGTTTTAGGCAACTGTATTTAAATATCATTGAAAAGGGTTCAATATTATGTAAAATTGACTGTTTATCCTTTCTCCAGATAGCAGCTCAAATATTAAAGCATTATCAAAAGCAGTTTTTAAAAGCTCTTATCTACATAGAACCAGATTCTGATCTCATTTACCTTGGTCTAAATCCAGAGTAAATATATTAAGCTGGAAATGCTAATTCAGCTAAAACTAAGGACATTTGTATTGACATTGAAATCTGATTCTACAGCTCTGTAGAAACTAAAATTAACTCTGCTTGTATTAACGTCAACCCCATCCATGAGTCTCTTTGAGGGATGATTCTTTTTGGGGTTGAGGTCTGGACATTTCTTGGACCAAAAGTTGGGAGATGATTAATGCTTAAGGGTTGATCCAAGCCTGCCGCCTGAGTTTTCTCTTGGCAAACATCCTCTAAAAACTGTCTGAATATCTGAGATACTGCAAAGGAAGACTATCCTGAAACAATGTAAAAACAAAATCCTGAAAATTGAGGATTACTGACAGACCATGGCATAGGATGAAAGAAAGATGATTCCATGAATTTTAAGATGGAGGCCTCACTTTGTTCAGCCAGTGAACACTGCCGACACATATCAGGAAAGAATGAAAGGCCGCTGAATTGTGTTTGGATGCTGGAGTCTCATCAAGCACCTGCATTCTCCTTACAGATACCGTGGCTATTTCTGATAAAGAGGAGGAAAAGAGATGATGTGTGACAGTACACACATGCAGTTGTAAAGAGAGTGTCGAGCGAGTACAAAAAGAACGTGCCATGCTGAAAATCACTCCATTTCACTTTGGAACTTGCATCTGTTTAATTTTCTTTCTTGTAGGATCCAGAAGTTGTAGGTCAGCAGGAAATTCTCTAGAGAAGCACTATATGAACCAAATTCTACTACCTGACAATACCTAGGGGAAATTTAGCTACAAAGCACTTTATCATGCAGCTGAGCCATCTTTGATCAGCTGTGGGTTTTTTCTTTCTTTCTCTAACCTTGACAACTAGAAAACTATTCCGACTATATACAGTTGCAAGAGTTAGGAACTCTTAATGCTGAGAAAGGCAGAAGGCAGCAGGAAAAGTGGAAGACTAAATACGAGATGGACTGAATCAGAAAAGGCTCGAGTTTACAAGAGCTGAGCAGGGCAGCTGATTACAGGACATTTTGGAGGCCCCTCATTCATAGGGTCACCATGAATCAGAGGTGACTTGATGGCACATAACAAGAAGAAGAGGAGGAGGAGGAGGAGGAGGAGGAGGAGGAGGAGGAGGAGGAGGAGGAAGAAGAAGAAGAAGAAGAAGAAGAAGAAGAGGAAGAAGAAGAAGAAGAAGAAGAAGAAGAAGAAGAAGAAGAAGAAGAAGAAGAAGAAGAAGAAGAAGAAGAAGAAGAAGAAGAAGAAGAAGAAGAAAGTGTATTGACTACTTGAGTGATTTGGCCACAACAGTAATGTGAAATCAGAACATGGAATCATTACTTTCTTGGAACACAATTCGCAGAATCCCACAGCCAGCATGGCAATTAACTGTATTGAACAGGGGATTCAGGAAGCTTTAGTCCAAAAGGTAAATTCTCCAAGCCCTGCATGAGATGGCGAGCCTCAACAGTGCTGTAGTATCTTTGCCATGAAAGGCAAGCCCATGTGGTCAAGTAAACAAACAAGCAAATAAAATTCCTAAATTGGACATAATGGCAGTTCCTTCCTGAGCCTTAGAGCATTCTGGCACCAGAAGATCAGGCAGAAAAGCATCAGGGGCACTTCAGGTGTGCCGTTGCAGCTTTAAGGATTTTGATGCTGAAAACTGCTCTAGCCAAGTGGCCACATTGTTATTACCTTGTAAACCAAGATGTTCTCGGTTCAAATCTCACCTCAGCCATACATAGCTACTAGGCTAGATACCATTCTCCCAGCTTCTCTCAGCAGTACCAGGTTAACATGTGTAATTTTTCTGTAAGGATGACCAAAATAAGAGAGTGAGATGCTCTGTGTTCTTGTGATGACCTAAATAAAGATCAAGTTGAACTACTGACAGCAAAAGCAGGGAAGAAAGAGGTCTGTATTCAGAAATGTATGCAGTGCTGTTACCTCATGTACATATAACATGTGTACTGTATATGATCCTTTTAAGATACACAGTTTATGAATTAAATCATTTTTCCTACTTTGTGAAATGGTAAGGGCAAATCACATTAAAGGAAATGTGCAATTTCTACTATTACAGGATTTTTCCTTGAGGCGTGCTATTTCTTCAAAGTTCCAAGCCTTTCACTGAGCAATCCAAAATCATGTTTGGCGCCTGATGACCCACACAAAACAAAAGCAAGCTAATCTGCAAGATGTGGATTGAGGCAACGGAGCCCTGAGTCTAATAACATGCCAGCTGCTCTGTCGAGTTCACACTATGAGTGTCCAGGAAGAGAAGAGAATTTTGCCCCATCTCCCCAGAATCTAACAGTTATTTCTTATTTCAATGTGCACAGTCATGCTAATTCCTTTTTTAAATGTGCTGAATGAACCCATGCTTTTTTAAAAATCAAGAAGTACATAATAAAGCTGTACTTCATTCAGTTTTTAAGATACTTTCTGAGCTTGGGATTCAGATAATCAATAGGAAACCACAGTCCAAGGGAGAGACATACTCTGCAGAACTATGCTTTTGACATTTGTATGTAAACACAATTAAATCAGAAGTCAATATCTTGGCAGACATGCATCAGACAAATGATGTTCTTTCATCTTACATCATTCCAGATTTTCTTGCCTCCAGATGGCTAGATTAAATCTGGAACTAAATAGCTGCCTTCATTCTGAAAGTAAAAGCAAAGCAAAACATGCTGCTTATATACTGCATCATAGCATTTAAAGCACTCTGTGCAGTTTGTACTTCAGTAATGAAGGCTACACATGCCCCCGCCCCCAGCAAGCTGGGTACTCAATTTACTGACCTCAGCAGGATAGAAAGCTGTAGAAGGTTTGAGTGAACCTCAAGCTGGAAACCTGGGTCATGAGCAGAGTTTCAGCTTCAGTACTGCAGTTAAACCATTGCACCATAAGGCTTTATATAGTATGCAAAATTCTAACATCATATTCCAGGGATGATAAGTATGGATCCCTTAGTACAGGGGTCCCCAACCCTCGGTCTGCAACCTGGTAGCGGTCTGCGGCCTAGGCAGGACCGGGGTGCAGACACAGATCACCTCCCCCCCATGAGTGCCACCATGCGCCTGTGTGTGAGTGTGCTGCATGCCTGCATGAGTGCCCCCCAAGAGCACTGCTGCACGAATGTGTGAGTGCACTCTGCCCCTGTGAACGCCACTGCGTGCATGCGCACGAGTGTGCCACACCCCTGTGAGTATGCCGCACCCCCATGTGACCATGTAATGCCCCCTGCACGAGTGTGCCATCCCCCCCAATGGTCCTTGGTTGGGAAAATGTTGGGGACCACTGCCTTAGTACGCAAAGACTCCAAGATGCAGATTTTTTTGCATAGCACATTTAGATGAGCATCCCCAACTCAGACTCCAGAACACAGTGGCCCCACCTGGCACAGTGAGGAAGCTGCCCCAGGCAGTAGACTTTGGATACAATAAAATGGCAGTAAGTTATTTATGACTGAATACCTCATTTTTAATTGTCTTACAGGGGAAGAAATGCTTATGGGATTTTCAGCCTCAGGTGACAAAATAAATTGACTAATCTCATGTTTTCTCTATGTTTAATGATAAGGGAGGGGACACACTTACTGCTCCACCTCAGAAACAACGCATTGTGTGTGACTCACATTCACCCTGTCAAAACAAGGGGGTGTGTGTGTATTTTGGTGAACCAGGCTCCCTGACAGGATTCAGACAGGCCCACAGAGGCCTTCAGAAAAGACTAGCAAGCACACAAGGAAACGGAAATTGCAGTGACTGCCTTTCTTCTATCTGATGTTCATTTCTGTGTATTAGCAGCTAAGTGTCCCTAAGGCTTGAAGGGGGAGAAGTAGAGACAATTTATCACTAATGGAGAGAAAAGATAGTTATATATTTTTTTAAAGAACCACCCGTAAGCTTTCATTAAACTGTTCATTTGGGGATTTTGCTGCAGCCAAAGGGAACTGTTTGCCATGGGCTGTAAAGCTTTAATTTGAAAATCAACTAAGAGAGTAATTTATAGTTCTCTATTGTTCACTCTGGATAAGTGGCTCAAAACATATTACTCATACTTATTCTGGGAGCTGTGAATCAAAATGGTGACATTTGTGTCTGCCTCTATCAATATGTGTGGCCTGGCCTGGCCTTGGGACCCCACAAAGCTGTTTGCTCCACAACAGGTCTCTCAGGGCCAGGCAAGAAGCAGGTTGTTCCCAACCTCTGAGGGCCTGATCCTTCTAGAATAGGAGTGGAGCTGCATGTGACAACAAATGGGGGACTGGTAGCAAACATGACAATCCTGTTTCAAGTTTCACATCCTTTCCTGTATGAGATATTACTGTAGAAATGTGTGCTGCCATCACATCAGTCCTCTTTGGAAGTTCCTCCTGACCCTAACAGAAGGGAAGTAGATATGTTCCCCCTCCATTTTGCTAGCAGTCCTACTCAAATGCCATGTTATCCCCCCTCCTAACTTTGCAGGGCTGTTACCTTTCTTGGCAGCCTACACATATGGAATGCAGCCTCCATTGTAGACATTTGGGGTCAAAGCATGGAGGGCATGTTTGCAAGGTGGCAGTTTGAACAAGTATGCATGTGCTCTCCTCCACCCTGTCATATGATGGGGAATGAATGAGGCTAGCATGTCCAAGGATAGCTATTGTGGTTTCCCTTTAATGGCAGCTGGCACTGCTGAAGAAGAGGTAAGAACAGTGAACAAAACAGGAGAAGGTTGGGAAAAAATAGCCAATTGGGGTTGGATTATGGAACTAGTGTGCTTGCTTGCTTGTTTAGCTGTTTGTTTGCTTATTTATATGCCCCGTCTCTCCTAAAGGATCCTAGGCAGCTTAAAATATTAAAAGAAACAAAGTTAAAAGCCAATAATAAATTATTACAATATTTTTAAAGGATTAAACAAATAGCATATTAAAAACCATAATACAGACTAAAAGCTCAAATTAAACAACAGAATACAATAATCCATTTTTAAAATCCCTTGGTCATTCAGCCATTTAAAGGAAAGCCTGCCTGAAGAAAAATATCTTTGCTTGCTTGTGGAAGGAGAACAAAGAGGGGGCCAGCCTGGCCTCCTGTGGGAGGGAGTTCCAGAGTCTGGGAGCAGCAACAGACAAGTCCCTCGCTCGTGTACCCATCAAGCACATCTGTGAGCGTGGTGGAACTGAGAGAAAGGGCTGATAATCTTAATACCTGGGTAGGCTCATAAGAGGAAATATAGTCTTTTAGGTAGCTTGCTTAAAGTAACTGAAATGGCTTTTCCATGTTTGATGTGAGACTGTTATCAGATTATCATTATTCAAATGTACATACAGACACTAACCACAAATACTCAGAGCTTGCAGTTTTCCTAACAGGAAGCAAGTGTATAGGAGGGGCCTAGTCCAGCGGACAGAAGACTGACTTCCACTCAGTGCCACTGTTCCAGAGCAGAAACTAAGTCATGTGAGGAAGCTTTACAGCCATTCACCTCTGCAGATTCAAAATATAATAAGTGTGCTGGTCTTTAAAACAAATCCAAACAAGATAGATTAGAGAATAGTGTTTGATCAATTAATTTCCTCTTAGCTTTTTAAGTTTTGGATTGTCCTCTCCCCCGTGAAATATCTTTTGCTTCCAGAGAAATTACTTCCAGAATAAAAAAGAATAAAAATTTAAATAATAATATTAATATACATTAAACACTTCATAGGATCATCATTGCAGCGAATTGCTTGGCTAGCTGAGGTGAAATCTGAGTTAAGAATTATAATGTCCTCCACTCTTCCTCGTTTTGAACTGGATTTGTTTAATCTACTCTTGATGTTTTCCCTTTCCTTCTCAAGCAACTGGAGGGAAAGGACAAATGTTGTTTTGCTATTGAAGGGTCAAGCAACCGGCAAAAGGCAGTCATTGATCATACTAGTCACAATTAGAGTCTCAGATTTCTAGTCTGATGTCTTGCATGATATTAGATTCCCACCATCCCTAGTCAGAAGGGTGATGCTGTACAGGTAGCAGGTAGCTACTTCAGGAATGTTACTAAATAAAGGAGATGAACAGGAATCCAGTCTATGCATTAAAGTACTGTATAGAGGGGAAACCCTATGGACCACTATTAGCACAAACTTAGGCACATGCAGTCCTTAGAACCCTCTTGTCTGCTTTGTCCAAACTGACAGAATTTTTGTCCAGCCATTTGACTCACTTAGGGGTACATTGCAACAACTGACACTGTTGCTTTGGTCCTGCTGTTTTGCTTTGATTTACGAAAAGGCATTACTCTCTTTCTGACTGAGACCTTATGTGTCCTTCTGGTCACTTAAAAGAACTGTAATGTAAAAGAAGAAGAAGCAATATTCAAATTTTACTGCACTGTATTAGAGAACTAATGGGAATTAATGGGAATTAACAGATAGACAAGCAAACATGCTGAACACCAGAATACCAGCATTTTCCTTCTTTTAAAATAATGGTGCCACCTCCCTATTCACAATGCAGGCAAATTAGTTCTTCTGAGAATACTGTCAGAAAGGGGAATAATAAGTGACAAAAATATACAATGAGAACTGTGCAACATGTCTCTTTTCAGTTAATTAGAAAATGGAGATCTCTTATAACTAATAATGCTTGAGGTTTCTGTTCTTTGAAGAGGCAATTTGCTAATCAGCAGTAATTACTGAGGAAAGAATGTTCTATCCATTAAGAGTTAGCATTCTCCCCCCTGCCCCATCATGTCTTAGCCCAGAGCCAGTTGAAAGGGGAGGGGTGGCAAGATGACAATCATTACCTGTATTTGAGACTTTTAATAGTTTTTTTTTAATGTGCTTGAGTTGAAGTTATTAAATCTGCTATATTGGTCTTTCCAAGCCATTGTTATTCCTGGAAAAGTTTTTTTTTCCTTTTAAAGCACATATGCAAGAGGCATGCCTGCTTTATAAATACATTGTTGATTAGCCAGCAGTCAATGTTCAAGCAGGACATATGTTTATAAAATGTTCTCAGAATGCTTTTTTAAAAAAACCTTTGATTGTGAATTGGCCATTTAGATTGTATCTTCCTTATTGACAATGTCTGGTGCTCTGTATTCAACACCTTTTGAAAAGGAAATTTAAGTTAAACATTGTGGATCATTGAATTTCATTCATTTGCTAGATTTGAAAAAAAAATCAAACAGTTGTTGGAGGTAACATGATTTCAACAGGCAGGGAGAGGGGGTTGACTTTGTTCTCCTGCTATAGTCTTGTTTACAAGTATTCCTCAGAATTAGACTTAGATGAGAACTCTCTGTTTGCATGGTGGTGGTGGTGGTTGCTTTGTTTTGAGAGAAAAACTCAAAACTTCATTTATAGAAATAAATAATAAACAAGATTTCAAAATTATAACACTTTGCACCCCCAAATAATTGCGTTTTACTTGGTTCCCGCCATCTTTTAATTACTGTTTTTCAATTTCTTTAAGTTTGAATTGTGTAGTGTACTGTATGTCTAAATAAAAAAATAATTAAAATAAATGAATAAATAATAAATAAAACTCACCTAAAGTTGTAAAATTGGAGCCTTGCAGAACAGTGTTTAAACTGCTGTACTGCAGCCAAAAATTGTGCTCATGGCTCGGGTTCAATCCCAGGTAGCCAGCTCAAGGTTCACTCAGCCTTCTGTTCTTCTGAGGTCAGTAAAATAAGTACTCTGCTTGCTGGGGGCGGAGGGATGGCAGCAATGTGTAGCCTGCATAATTAACTTGTAAACCACCCAGAGAGTGTTTTAAGTGCTATGGGGCAGTATATAAGCAGCACACTTTACTTTTGCTTTTTTAAAAAAAATTATTCATAAACTCAAGATTGAATTAAACTGATTAAAAAAAAACAGATGTGAAAGAAATGAAATCTCACTGAGCCAAAAAGCTAAACACCTAGATATTCAATCATGTTTCTGGTGCTAGGATTGTCACTTCACTTTTATGACAGCTGTATGGCAGGAGGCAATTATAGTGGTTTCCATGCTGCAAATCGCTATATCTACATAATTTGCCTAGTGTTGATGGGGATGTGTTTCATTCAGTTTGTTTTAAGAACTTACTGGAATTCACATAAAAGAGGGTGGAAAGTATTCAAGATTTTAAAACTTCGAATATGGAAGAAAGTGAATAAGAAATAAATCTTCGGTTGATGCTGGATGCTATCTTAAAAATTGCCCAAGCAATTTTTAAACACTTTAAAATTTTAAAATTTAAAACACACACTCACACAATCTGCACAGTAAACACAAATAAGCATTGAACGTTACATCTAATTTGGTCCCGAGGTACATACTTCCACATCCACCGATGATTTCTGAAGATAAATATTTTTATTGTACGTTCATCATGTGTGAATGGAAACAGAATAGACGCTTGCAGCTCCAAATCGCAACAGCATGTTAATCATCATCATCATCATGCAGTTTTTGTGGAAGTGACAACCTTGGGGGCTGCCTGGCTTGTCTGTAGTTTCCCATATATGAAGCAGTTACCTGAGTAGAGATGCACTGGAGGTGTTGATGTAATTACTACATGATCCTGACAATTTCCATAGCTGCCCATATTAAGTTAATGCACCAGCACTACCCTGAAAACAATGCAATTGGAGCTTTTTAAAAATAAAAACCCATAGTGACCTGGTGTTTGTTTGTTTGTTTGTTTGTTTACTTACTTATTTATTTATTTTATTTCTTCCCCGCCTATCTGGTCATTGCGACCACTCTAGGCGACCACTCATTGCGACCACCCTTACTCACGCTGACTTCTTCTCACAAGAAAACAAGCTAGGAAGTACCTGGTGATAATAATAATATTCATACCGTTGCTGCTGTCTCTATTCCCCACTCCACCCCATAAGATACAGTCTGAGGAAGTAGGCTGCAGTCTATGAAAAAAGAATAAAAGCTGTGTGGTCCTTGCACACAACCCAAAGACAGTAAAGGTAAAGGTAAAGGTAAAGGTAAAGGTTCCCCTTGACAATTTTTGTCCAGTCGTGTTCGACTCTAGGGGGCGGTGCTCATCCCCGTTTCCAAGCCATAGAGCCAGCGTTTGTCTGAAGACAATCTTCCGTGGTCACATGGCCAGTGCGACTTAGACACGGAACGCTGTTACCTTCCCACCAAAGTGGTCCCTATTTATCTACTTGCATTTGCATGCTTTCGAACCCCTAGGTTGGCGGGAGCTGGGATAGGTGACGGGCGCTCACGCCGTCGCGTGGATTCGATCTTACGACTGCTTGGTCTTCTGACCCTGCAGCACAGGCTTCTGCGGTTTAGCCCGCAGCGCCACCACGTCCCTAACCCAAAGACAAGAGCAGGTGAAACCTCTAAATAGACCATACAAACAGACATTAGCTGTCTGCTTGGACAGGCCTTCATCAGGCATTGCACTACTTATCTGTGGATAGTGCAGGGGAAAAAAGAGACATCAAACAATCATGGCTAGATGTCTTTGCCAGGCCTGAACATGAGGGCTGCAAAGTCGAACTGGGAGTGTTAGCTTTAAATTCCACCTCTGCCACTGTTAGCAACGATGCCAGTTCATTATCAGGCATCTAGCCAGAGTAACTGCAACAGTGAAGAGCAACTCTTGCCTTTATCCCAGGCGAGAGGGCAGACATACAATCATCCTTGGAGCAATCATGTCCTCAAATTGAAAACCAAACAATCTTTGTTCCTTAGCTACATGCCTACAAATATACATGAGGCAGGTAATGAGAGCTGGTATTTACCAAGTGTGGAAACAAAAACAAACTGTCTTGATATGCCCATGTGACAAAGGTTTCCATCTTGCTCAGGCTGTCTTGGTTTCTTTGTACGATAGGCACGGCCAGACACTTCAAGTACTATTGCTTGTGGACACATAACCGCTGAATTTTACTATCTACTTTGCACTCATTCCTTCAGTTGCTGGGGATATTTTTCATTCCACAAACCCATAGCACCATGGTATTCCCTGGAGTTCTTAACCCAGGGACATCATAGGTTACTACAATCTTGGCTTCCATTCTCCTGTTCTATTTGCTGATCATTTAGGAACACTGGGAGCTGAAAAAGTCTTCTCAAACTGATAGAGGTTGGCAATAAGATACCCACCATTCTGGTTCAATAAAGCATTGTCTCAATGTGCTGTTTCTTCAAGGGATAAAACCAAAAGAGCTAAGCAAGTAATATGAAGGATTAGACATCATTATTTTCAGTTGGCAAAGGAGGGAACATTAAATGTATTTTATCTACTTTGTTCAATGGTAGGATGTTTAAAAAATTTCCCTACAAGTCAGACATTTAAGAATGTGCTGATACTTCAATTAATAGTTCATAAGTAATAGTTCAGGCAACACACCTAATGTCCGCACAATTTGATTAAAACCTCTTGGTTTGGATCTTGGCTCTTTCAGTTCAGGGTAAGGACCAACAGAGGAATCCCAAGGAATCAAAAGGCAAGGACGCCATTTTTTTATTTCCATTTCTCCTCAAAACCTTGGCAGTCTCTCACATGTTGTTCTAGGAAAATTTGCTCCCAGAACAGATTTTAAGGGTGTTACAGGGAAGAAAGAAGGTATCGGGGTGGGGTGGGGGGGATAGAGAAGAATGCTTTCCTCTTTAATCTAAAATTGGCTTCCAGCTCTTTGGACCTCTACTTATGGAAAGGCTAGATTCAACCCACAGAATCTGCCACCCTCAAAAAAAAAAAAAAAAAAAAAAAACAGTTATGATAACATTAATCTATTTACTTAATGAATTCAGGTGAAAAAAAACAAGAACTCAGAAGATCAGCATAACCATATATTTACAGCATCAGTTATTTTGGTGCATTTTTCCTCCAACAATTGTTTGCAAACTTCTTTAACAAATACGTCCAGAATTAAACTCAGTTTCTTCTAATGATGTTTCTCAGCATGTTTCTTTTAATTACTCCATAGTCAGCCACAATTTTAAGAAATATGTCCTTGTGGGATATAATTAACATCAGTATAACAAAAATGCATTGAAATTTCTTCTCTTCAGTAGAATGGAAATTAATTTATGACGAGATGTCTAAAAACTAGCTTGATGGCTATACAAATTCAAACCAGTGGGGGGAAAAGATTGCAGAGTAAAGAATGCAGATTCTTTACTTGACCAAGCACCCAGAAAGAAGGGAGAAAATTTCAGCAGGAGAAGGCTACCCTGCCATCTCCTTCCATTCATAGGAAGCAAGAACTCTTGCCCTTGCCAAGAACTGGAGGAGCAGACATTTCTGCTACCAAGAACAGGAAGCATCTGGCCCTTGTCAAAATGCTGCAGCAGCTGAGGCTAACTGCCAAAGCCCAACCTACATGTTACAACAACTATGTAGCAGGAAGCTATCTTTCTTTTTTCTTTTACTAGGAAATAACAGCCTCAGGACCACAGCATGCATGGAGAGATTTCATTTCTGCACCATCCAAAATGGCCCACCATCTGTTCCGCGAAGCTGAGTACTACAGTTGTGTAGTTTGACCCCTAGACAGGCAGGAGGCATACAGTATGTGTTTTCATACTGCTCTATCTCCTCCATGCCACAAATGTCTGCCTATTAAAAAGTGAACTCTCGTTTAGGGCTCAGAAGGCACATGTTTCTAAAACTGGGAAGGAGTTTTCAGTTCCTATGGCAGAAGAGCAGTCTGCCAGCTGAATCAAAGGCTTGGGCATACACTACTGAGTGTGCACTTTGTGTTTTCAACTCAAGTGAGTACAGGAGAATCATAAAAATAAGTTTCCAAGAAACTTGCTTCCAGTTAACTCTGAACCTGAGAATTCATATGGCTGAATTGATACCATTTACTACACTTATATGAAACAAATAAACTAACAATGTAAAAAAAAAAAACACTGTGCAATTAAATCAAAGGAACCAAACCGGTCAGGCTCAAATTATGGCCTCTGGTTGTGGCTCATTTACCAGCTGAAGTCTGGAAGCTTTAATTTCTGATGTAGCCTCATTGCATCTTGTCACAAAATCCAAACCAAGATGAAATATGGTTAGTGGGTACAAACCAGCTTCAAACCATAGTTTATGAAGCTGAACCTTGTTAATTGAAGTGTCAGCACTTTCTTAAACACCTGACTTGTAGGGGAAATAACAGTGTAACATGCTACCATTGCACAAAGTAAACAAAACATATTAAAGTGCTCCCTCCATGAGCAGCCTTCTGGCACAGTGGTTAAACTGCAGTATTGTAGTGAAGACTCTGCTCACAACCTGTGTTTGGTTCCAGGTTCTGGTAGGCAACTTGAGGCTGACTCAACCTCTGAGTTTAGTAAGTTGAGTACACAGCTCACTGTGTATCCTGCATAATCAAATTGAGGTTGCAGTCATTTAGGAAAACTATCTTCCTTTCCATTCAATTATACGGTGCTTGCTTTTGCAAATATCTTTATTGAATTTGCATGACTTCTCTCCTTTTTTCCAGCCAACTTCTTTTCATCCCCTGACTTTGCTCTGATTTGCTTTCATCTTGTCATACAGAAAGCTGGGGAAGAAGAGAGAGACTACTCCCAATTACACTACTTTTTCACTTAAAGAAACTTCAAGGATGACTCAGTCATTCATCACTCCCTGTTTCCCTTTCCAATCCTTTCAGTTCTTGAAAAGAAATGGCTTTCTTTTTAAAAAGTCTCATGCTATTGGCTGGCTTGAGGTGCAGTGTTTAATAAAACAGATAAAAGAAGGGGAAACTATATAAACTGATTTTCTTTTCTTTTTTTTTAATAGTTCCATTATTAATCTCCCTTATCCAGGAGCTCAAGATACGTAACAAGCTAGAGGCTAAAATTCAGTAAAATGGATATATCAGAGGTAAGTTGGAGATCTACAGCATCTCTGACCCCTGTTGGTACAAGTAGACAAAATCTAGAGGACCATAGACTCTTCACCTCTGCAATAAATTCACTAAAATGCCAAAGTCAACATTTAGTCTGATTAATTCTCCACTGCTTAAAGTCAGTCATTAAAATGCTAAGTCCATAGCTTTGTTCCCAAAACACGAGATATTATGACTGGAAAGTCCATAAGATCCCAATCTTGGAATTCTTGCTCCTCAAAGTAAATGAAAGTAAGAACTGTTAAAACAAGCACCTAAAAGGATAATTTATATTCTTGATGGTATTTATAGAGAGCCAAGTCATAACAAGGAACTTTGTGCATTTATATGCTCTGTAAGCTTTCTTCCTTATGAGTTGTCAAAGACAGTAGCAAAATTAATTGCTTCTACTGTGACATCAGGGATGAAAAACTCACCCTAGTTATGGTTAAACTCTATTTATAATGGTGTTAAATTTTGGCTAACCATTTCCAACAAGCAAAGACATCAGATGGAAAAGGAGTTTTAGGATGCTGTCAGAGGGCTTGAAAGGCACACATCTGATCACACCAGAAAGGGTTGCTTTCCAGGGCAAGCAACCCTTCTGTTTGCTGGTGAATCTCTCCAGCCTAGTCCTCACAAGTAGTAGCCCTGCTACTGAACAAAAAGGCCGAGCTCAACTCTGGGTCAGGCTAGAGTGCAATTTGCTGTACATTGTTGGATAGCCAGAAAACAGATCACACAGGTCTGGTCTACAAGCAGTCCAAAATGCAACCTATTTCCTTGTGATCACACCTTAGTCTGGCATCAGTGATGTCTGAACACAGAAAGGTATCCATGTGCAGATCTAATCTGAAAGCACAAGGCTGGCAAATAAGGAGATTTATTCTGAGTAAACATAGCCGAGGATGGGCTGATACAATATTATAACAATGGATTCCCATCTGTGATTCTGGGGTGGACGTAAAGGCCAAACTACACATCTTTCCTACCAACCTAGCAGTTCGAAAGCACATAAAAATGCAAGCAGATAAATAGGTACCACCTTGGTGGGAAAGTAACGGCATTCCATGTCTAGTTGACCACAGAAACTGTCTATGGACAAACACTGGCTCTACGGCTTGGAAATGGGGATGAGTACCACCCCCTCGAATCAGACACAACTGGACTAAATGTCAAGGGGAACCTTTACCTTTACCTTTATCTTTACCTTTACCTTTACACATCTTTAGCTGTCTGAACAGCCAGCACAGGGGGATCAAAACTGGATAATCAGTACAGTAGAATGGGGAGAGGAATTTTTAACCCTTTATCCAAGCAGCATTTCTAATTCAAACCTACACTGGCTAACTGCACTAAGAACAAAGCTCCCCCTGATGCCAATCAAGACCATCCCTATAGCAAAGGGTTTGCTAAACTCTCTCCCTCCCTCTCCCTCTCCATTACTCATTTTAAAAAGTGCCAGATGGAAAAAAGCTGAAGACATGAATAGCGTAATGGCTAGTCTGCTCAAACTGCATGATAAGACAAATTGAGGGGAAGGGGGTTGAATGGTAGGAATATTATTAAATCCGATCGGTGTGAACTAAAGTAGATCCACTAAATATTGCTTTTCTTTTAATAAGTTCCATTTTTCAATGCTTCTTCTTTAGCTGGGATTAAAAATTGGGTTTAGCCCATTAAGATCGAACAGTTCTTCAGATAAAGATGAACTGCTGTACTGCAGCCAAAATTGTGCTCATGACCAGGGGTTCAATCCCAGGTAGCCCAATCAAGGTTGACGCAGCCTTCTATCTTTCCAAGGTCAGTAAAATGAGTGCCCGCCTTGCTGGGGGGGTAATGCGTAGCCTGCATAATTAACTTGTAAACCACCCAGAGAGTGCTTTAAGCACTATGGGGCGGTATATAAGCAACAGGCTTTGCACACTTTGCTTCTAATTTTTTTTTAAATGTGCAGATTTCAAGAATTGACCTCCACACTTGGAGGGAGTCAATTTAACATTCACTCACAAATAGTGATTAAAAGGATGCAGGAAATTACCGTATTTGCTGGCGTAAAAGATGACTTTTTGACCCTGAAAAACATGCCTCCAAGTGGGGGGGGGTCGTCTTGTACGCTGGGTGCATGTCCAGCAAACCCTCCCTCTCTCCCAGTGAAGTCACTTACCTGGTAGTAAGACTGAGTAGAGCCCCACTCCTAGCCGGGAACAGCCTGACTCTAGCACCGAACAGCTGACTGTCGGGAACAGCAGAGAGGAGGCAGCCATTTTGAGATGCGACCACATGGCTGCTGCCTCTCAAAATGGCTGCCGCCTCTCCAAAATGGCTGCCGCCTCTCTGCTGTTCCTTCTTCCAGCAAACCCTGGCTCTCTCCGAAAAGGAACCAAAAGGGGCAAAAGGAACTCTCCCCATGATGCAGCCAAAGCAGAATCACGCATGCGGAAGAGGGGGTAGTCTTATACAGAAACTCTACATTCTGAGTGGGAGTGTTGGGGTGTCGTGTTATACGCCCAGTCGCCTTATACACCGGCAAATATGGTACAACCCAATTTCCTCAACATTTGCTCCAGGTAAACACATGGAAAACCTTATTTAAGATAAAATCATCAAGCATGCAGATGAATGATATGGTAACGAGAAATCACTATGGCTTCTGATAAGAAAATGAATTCTTTAAAGATTATCTACAAGGATAAGGATGAAAATCATCTGGTTTATCACAGATATGTCAAAGGCTGCTAAGCATTACTCTGATTGCAAAATCAAAGGAAAGTTTATGTTATCGTGACCCACTAGCCAAACTGTGTGTCCATGGGTGAAAGTAAAGATAAGATAAGGCATTCCAGAAAAAAATGTGGAAGAATCTACTTCTTCCCCAAATTTCTCATCTCCAGTTTAGGGGGAAAGCACTGCCATCCTTGCCTTCATGACCTGCCCATAGACTTCCTAGGAGCACCTGGTTGATCTATGTGAAAAACAAGACTAGATGGAGTTGTGGTCAACTCCAGAGGAGCTCTTGTTTTATTCTCACCTAAACCTACTGCTGAGAAACCACCTTCCTTCTCAGAGCATGCAAAATGTTACTGCTCTGAGAATAGATAAACCTCTCCTCAGAGATCAACTGGAGTTGTCTGCCTGTATTCAGAAAAAAGTCTAGAGAAAGAGCACCTTAGTCTGTTCCAGCTATCCTTACTCCACGTGGCTGAAGCCAGCAAAATAGCCTGTGCCTCTTCAGGATACAAAACCTCCTCTAGATGGGAGATGGGTCTTTCTTGAGACCAACCTCCTGTGTTCAGTCTAAAGGCTGAAACAAAAATAAACAAAGTGCCACCTTCTGAAAATACTGTCTTACCTGCTTTTTTTTCTTTTTCGCAAACAAGATATGCTTTTTAATTCATAACTTCAGAATCAGAAAGACTTTTTTTAACCTTTTGTAGATAACTTCAGTGATACCCGTGCTTATCCTTTGAATATGTTTTCAGAATTAAACCTTTTCCACCACATTCCTCTGATGGTTAACAGTGGCCCTCAGAGAGCTGTTGGCTGCCTCTCAGCAGTGCCTGGAGCTATCCAAGGTGCTGATTCTCCTGTTTTAGTCTCTTTTCCTATCCCTTGCCAAATATTGACTTCCAGCAAAATCTGCAACCTAGACCAACAAAGCTAATCTGTGCTGACTGTGACAGCATCACACAGTGGTAGTCTCAGTGATCTTGAACCATACAATGTCATGGTCAGATACTAGCACATAATAAAAGATTTAAGGTCACCCAGTGATACAGGCAGGACAATTCCAACCATTTCCTAAGAATAAAGCTCTCAGGGAAGCATCTCTTGAAAGACCCAGTTCAACAGAAATAAATTGGACGGGGTATCTGTCTCATGTAGTTAAATAAGAAGATACAGTTTGCACCAAGGACAGTTTGAGAAAACACTTCTGAAGATAGTTTGCAGGAACTCCATGCAGAATGAACCAACAGATTCTTTAAATGCAAAGGTTTTAAGCATTCATACTTTTAAAAACTCAATTCTCTATGTTCTTTCTGGGAAGTATTTCTCACTTTTTAAAAGTTTCAATTAGCTGGGAAGTACAGGCCGGGGGTAGTTTCTTTTTAATTCCTCCACAGCATTATTCAAAAGAACATGCAACATTGCAAATAGCCTTCTTTCTTAAGGCAATGATTTGCTTCCTTCTTTTCCCTTTTGTGGCATGCTCTTTTTCCTAATGTTCTAAGAGTTAAAAGGAAACTGCACATTGTTTCTAGCAGAACATGATGCTTACCACCCCTTACACCATTCTGCTAGCTTCTGAAGCTGCAGTATATACCTTCAAACTTTTTTCCATAATCAGGACAAGAAACCTTATCAGTATGTTTGATTTTTCCCCCCTGTACAGAATATCTTCTGTAGGTTTACAAAAAGCTGTGGCTAGATGGTTGGGGCAGAATCCTGGCAACAGGATACAGGCAATGTCTATTCACACATCCTGTGGCAATTAATTTCAGTAATATACGGTGTACAATAGAATTCATATTCCAATAATATTTAATGGCTGCAATTATGCATGTCTTCCTCAAAGGGTCTTTTATAACTACCTCTTACAGGGTTGGAAATTATTTCCATGTAAATATGTCTAAGTGTGTAAACTTACACTGGGTTTTCACTCTGCCTATGGCACAAGGCCGGGGTGGTGGTCAGAACGCAATTATATTAAATATAGGAAGCAATGTGAATGAGATCATGAAATATACAGGAGGAGAGAACACATGATATAAATAGAGTAACAAGGAATAATCCTACTTCTTGCTTCAGACAGGGAGTGGGGGATGAAATATCTTCTATATAAAGGAAGGAACATGTGAATTTGTGTGTGAGAGCATGTGTGTCCATGTGTGTGTTTGCCACAGCTTTAAGAATTTGAAACCTAGACATCTAAACATGGCAGGCAGATTTAGGGTGTGCATGTAGAATGTTTTTTCTTAATGGATTAATTAATTTTAGTTAATTTAAGTCTCCTTGAAACCTGCAGTACCTTCCCCAGTTACTAGGTGTCAGTGGACAGGATGTTACAGTCAGGTGTGACCCATTCATTTCCTCAGAGGGTCTTTAGATGGCTCTGCATAGCACAGAAGTGCAGGAGGGAAAACATACTGGGCTTAACTGGTGCTTTCCTCCCAAGGTTTTCAGACTTAGTGTGGTTGATTAGGCAGGGAGCCTCCAGGCACAGAGGAGACTCACTTTTCCAGAAAGGCACTGTGCATGAGGAGAGTAATAGAAACACGAGAGGAGGCAGGGAAGCTAATATGATCTCCTTCTTACTTGTACAAAATCCAGTGTAATGCAGATGATGTAACTTTTAGAAACAAATTGCCTCAAGTTAAGAAATTACCCGTAATGCACTGAGTCATGCAACCTTGGTGCACAATAGATAATGTCTACACTGATTTTTTTTAAAAAAACAACAACACACAATTTGATTCCAAAAGTTATATTTTTCCTCCTCCCAGTTTAAGTGCAGCATTGCTTACAAATGTTTTATTGAGTGTCAAACCACAACAGAGGTTTTAATTGTACCAATTAACTCAAATATCACAGAGGTCAGTGCAGATGACAGCATCAGTTGTCCTCTGTAACACTATTTATATCATTTTTGTGGGTGTAATTGGAATTCGGCCATGTTATGAATAAGGTTTCTGTATCTTTTGGTCTTATCTAGTACTGCTGAAATCTGACCCATCTAATATTTCTAAGTTCACATAATGAAATCTTCCCTCTGCTATGACAAAGACATACGTTTAAGCATCAGTTTATTTATGGCTTCTTAATTTCAATGTGCTAAACTCTGATATGAGGGTGCAGAGCAGGCACTTCTGTAATTACCACTAGATATACTTTCAATTATAAAAATCTATGGCATTTATTTGTTTAAACATCAAAATATTAAGAAAGAGTACATCTGTATGTGCAACTTTATACACAGTGAAGTAAGTTCAGGTTTTGTAAGTTCCCTGTCCTTGAGTTTAACAAGAAATTGGAAATGTTCAAGTTTATGGCCATGAATAGTCTACCCCCACTCCCCAATTCTTATTAGAGAGGCGAGAAAAATTGGCTTCTATCACCACCCATTTGCTAGAATCAAGGTTTGGAAAGGAAGAAGGATCTGATTCATATGTTAGAAAAACAGCAGCAGCAATAAAATAAGTCAAATGTAGAAAAATATATCGATGCCCAATCTCCACAAGGAGACATAAATAATCCCACCTTTCTGTCAGAAACTGACTGGTCCTCTCTGTTAAAAAAATAACAATAACAGAAGCAAGACACAGAAATAAATTCATAGAAACTGTGATATTAAGAGCAAATACAAACACACCTGTTGTAACTAGCCCAAACAGAGAGAGTTCAAGAGGAAGACTTGAAGAAGAATTAAGAGGAAGGGCAGTGCTATATCCTAAATCGTATCTGCAATAATTCTTTGCTCGTGATCTACACCTGTGTATCATAAAGTAATGATATCGTGATGTCGGAGGAATATCACTCAGGCCACTTTCAGTATCAAAACCACTCACATGTTACACAATGTGTTCAGACATCTTCAATAACATATGCTGTATAAAGCATGAGATATCGAGATACATGATAATGGCCTATTTGGATAACTTGTTCTAATGACTCATCCAGTAGGGATCCACAAAGTCAGCCTCACCACTAGGTCAAGTGAAGCACCTGCCTTAAGTGCATATAGAAGTATGTTTTACTGAACGACTTGGTCTTTCCAAGCTACTGGAGGACAGAGCTGTGTGTGCCACAGAGCCTGTTGTACACCTCCAACACACACTGTAGCTGTTGGTATGTTGGAGAACATTGTCCCATCACTAGCCGTGATGTAAAATTGATGCTTAACTAATTCATTTCTGTACATGGAACTTGCACCATTCTCTTCTCTTCCATCCGTGGTTGCCTCTTTAGCTGCTGGCAACACCTGGATCACTACTTACAGAGTTGCTTTCCAAGTGCACTATTTTGCATTCGCCTCAAATTAGTATTCAGTTTGCTACTCCGTTTGATGTTCAGAAATCTGATTGGACAAAAAGAAAAGAGCTTCACAAAGGACTTTGAAAGTGTTGAGTGCTGGATCTTCAGCTCTGCATGTCTTTTTCATGACGATGCAGCTTCAAGTTACGGAAGCATCCAAATCAGCAACATTTTTTCCCCTTTCTTCCACTCCACAGCCTACATAGTGAATAGTGCTGACCTAGGTAATGAGTAGATAATAATTAAATGCCAGAATCTTTCCTTAAATTGACTTCAAGGTTTGAGGCTAAAATTTTCTCTGAGATCACACAGGATGAATTATTCTACAACATTATTAGAAATAACTGAGCAGATGGCACTGGCAAGCACCCAGAATGATTGCACAGCATAGCCAACCCCCCCCCCCCACACACACACAAATGCTGGATGTTGCTAGCATTGGTATATACCAACACTGCGGCTGGCACAAGGAGAATAAGCCCGCGACACAGGAAAGTAGTCTGAGTCACTGGCAGATATTGCCTCGCAGGCCAGATCAATAGACAAAATGAGGGATAATTGGTAGAGTTATGAATTTAGTGTAAGAAACAGATCCATACTGTTTATATATGAGTTGAAATCTATGGAGTATTGCAGAGCAAGGCAAAATGCTTTACAGTTCCTTTTTGTAGACTGACCCCTCTAGGTCACACAAGTTTAGCTTCTGCACAGAACTTGGTGAGAAACGGACGCCTGCAGCTATAGAACAACTCTTCTGTCACTGTTAGCTTCCAAAAAAAAAAAAAAAGACGTGAAATTCAGCACACCCAACATTTGGTTTTCTGGCCCACAATCCCTGAGCCACCAAATATTGCTTTCTGGAAATACAATCACTCCTGTCCCCAAGTCCACTGTGATGTTCTTCTCCATTTTCTGTGTTCTTCTCTTCTCATTTCCTCATCTTGTTTCCTCTACATATCTTTCAATACTTCCAGTACCTGCCTGCTATTCCACTCATTGTGTTCCTTCATCTGTACTGCATCAGATTGTTTGCCACCAACTCCAACTTTATTTTACCCTGATTGTAACTGTTACCATTGAAATCATTATAGCTACACAGTAGTGCATCTGTGTAATTGTGCAGCAGAGCAAATCAGCATTCTACAAGACAATTCTACAAATGGAGGCAGCCTAAACAAAAACCTATAACCTTGAAAATGGGTTTTAGATCAGCACCAAATTTGGCAAAGGTGTGGCAGACAGTCTGCTTTTGCCGTATACCAAATTTAAGGACATCTGGGCAAAGGGTTTTTAAGTTATGGCTTTTAGAATAAAATTATTCCCCTCCCTGAAGAAACAAGAAACCTTAAATGTCTTCAGATTTAAGATAGCTCATACAAATTAAAAGTCCACCTTGCTTATTTTGAAAGATAACCATTTGCCACATCTGTGTTGTTTGTTTTTTAATTTGGAAAGCATCTTGGATTTCAAGGGTTGAAATATTAATTCTCAAAAAAGGCCTTTCAAAAGGGAAAAGCAGCTATTTGTTATAATACTGAGTATGCATGGTACAGTCTTGCCAGCAGGTGCTTCATGAAATGAAACAGGCAAAAGAAGGAGAGAATGGTCACAGAAACAGTCTGAAAACACAGGT
This sequence comes from Pogona vitticeps, assembly GCF_051106095.1. Lineage (NCBI taxonomy): Eukaryota > Metazoa > Chordata > Lepidosauria > Squamata > Agamidae > Pogona > Pogona vitticeps. The sequence goes on from NC_135784.1 coordinate 114,243,444, forward strand.
TTTCTTTAAAGATTAAAAAACAGCAGACATTTTGCCAGGTATCTTCAAGGAATTAGCATACAAAGTTGTAAGGCATATTCAAATACTGACTGATCATCTGAATGTATAAGTCCTAGTTAATTGTCTCCCCTCCCCCACTTCCGATAGCGGGGTTTCATCACAGCACTTGTTGATCATCCATATTTTCCAGGCAATAGCCTACAGAACCTATTGAGAAATAGCCCTGACAATTGTTTTTGTTTGAGTGAAAAGTGGTTAAGTGATGAAGAAAGGAGTCAGCTTCTGGGATTTTCCATTGCTTGGTGTATCTTTGTGAATGTTACTGAGCACAAGAGGGTATTTTGTACACCATCCTGACTCCTGATGTGGGTGCTGTCAGCATTCAGGATGCCTCCTATTATGTAAAGTTAGCTATCCCTTTTCCTGCTGGCAATACGGGCAGAATATTGTGCATAAATATCAGGCCAGTTCCTGGTGTTTTAAATCACGGATACAGAAGCACAATATCCCACATCCACAAACCAGAGGATTTTCAAAGAATTGAGTATCTTTTCCTGCTCTTTTGGACCATTTAGAGGAGTGGTTCTTAACCTGGGCGATATCGTCCCCCCAGGGGGCGATTTTGTTTTTCAGGGGGGCAATAGAACAAAAAGGGGTGGCACAGGGGTGAAGGAACAGAAGGGGAAGCAATGGGAGGTGATGGAGCCATCGCGCTGCCATAGGTGCCATTGAGGAAGTTATCATCACCCCCCTCCCTGCAGCACTGCCATGCTGCTGGATCCAGAGCAGCTGGTGCTGGCAGCGGATGTGGTGCCACCACCACTGTCATTGAGGAAGTTATTATCACTCCCCTCCCTGCAGTGGGAGGGAGGGGGACAATGCTGCCACCGCAGGGAGGGGGACAATGATAACTTCCTCAATGGCTCGAGGTGGCATTTCTTTCAAAAAGGTTAAGAACCACTGATTTAGAGCATCCCACTGAAATCAGTGAGTAATTGAGATGGATCTGAAAATGTCCTGAGGCCACTGGTCTGACATCATTAGGCCTAGAAATGTCCAAATTTGTGGGTCCTCTTTGTTCTCCATAAATAAATGTCTATGCTGATGTTGTGGAGAGCGAAGTCCTCCTTAACCATTCCTTCAAGAAGAACATTTGCTTCAACACCTCTACAATTAGAATTCAGTTTCTCCCAAATCATATAATCAGCCAATAACTGTAATTCAGAATACTCTGGTGCCATAGTGTTCTTAAGGAAATTCTGTCAGTGATTTTGAAAGGGGATTGGATTAAAAGAGTAATAAAACCAAGGAAGTGTCGGTTAACACAGAGATACTCTTTAAAAAGAAAAAAAAAGAAACCTTGGGTCTCTCTTTAGATCATACTTCAATTAAATCTCTTTTCTTCCCAATATTTCTCTCATGCTAGTTTGGGGAATCTTTTCACTGCTCCTTATTTTGGACTATAATGCTAATTGGAAGGTCAAAGAACTAGACTACAAAACATCTGGAGATTGTTTCTTCATACTCTAATGCCCCCAAATCACTGAAAAAAAATATTTCTCCTTTTACTGCCCTTCTGGCAAGCAAGTTTTTATTTTTATTTAAACTGGATGCTCCATTTTGAAAAGGAAGACCTAATACTCTAAATGATATTCAAACATTTTTAAAAAATATTATTCGCCTAACTGGATAAGCTAATTGCAGTGTAACTAGTGCTGTCATCTGTAATGATCTCTGCACTATTTGAGTTAATTGGTGCAATTAAAACCTCTCTCATGGTGATGAAACCCAATAAAACATTTGTAAGCAATGCTGTACTTCAAAAATAATTAAAAAACAAACCAAAAAATAAAAATCTTGCTCTAGAGAACAATGGCTCTTGATTGGGCTATGCTTTCATGCTCTGTAACGACAGTCATTCCGTTGTATTAATACATTCTGATGTAGAGATCCTTGTGCTCTAGACTCAGCTGCACACATGCTTAGGCTAGCTGCAGATCTTTGCCATTACATATACAGTACAGTCAGCACCGTGGTAAAAACAACATCAGAGATTGCCTTGTGCCAAGGCAGAACAAAAGTTAACTAGCTATCTTGTCTACATTGAGGGGCATGGGCTTGTCAGAGATCCAGACACCTTTCCCAATCCTGTCTTAGCATGTTGGGGACTAGAAATAAACACGTGTACAGCTAGTGGCTTGTAGTTCTTTCTAGAAGCTGGCCAAGAAGAAGGAAATATTTGTGAACACATGTGAAGGAATTTAGGGCTCCCTGACTGATACTGTCAGGCAGGATTGTACAAAACACACACTAAATCATAGAATCGTGACGTTGGAAGGTACCTATAAGGCCATCAAATCCACACTCCCTCTTAGTGCAAGAATACAAACCAAAGGATATCTGCCAGGTGGTTGTCTAAATTTCTCTTGAATGCCTCCAGCATTGGACCACTCACCACCTCTCGAGGAAATTGGTTCCACTGTCATACTGCTCTATCAGTGAGGATGTTTTTCCTGATATTCCATTGAAATCTGGCTTCCTATAACTTGAGCCCATTGTTGCATGTCCTGCACTCTGGGATGAGAGTTACAATCTTACCTGTGTAGGCCATCTGCAGAGACATATACTCGTCAGCTACTATAACCATATCTATGCAGTATCTTCATTTGCAAAGGTAAAAGCTTTTAGATGTGAAACAATCACTATGTTAATCATTGCCATCTTTGGATATAGGCCATCAGATAGGCCTATATCCAAGCCTGCCCAGTTCCCATCATCTTGATCTAACAAATATTCATGGAATGCCTGCCAATTTTGGAACATTATAGAAGATTTGCAAAGGGATTCTAAAGTAATTCTGAACTCTGTTTCTGCTTTCCACAGCCTGGTGCTATCTAGATATATTGGACTAGAACTATCCCAGCCTTTACAACCATCAATTACAATGCTGGGGATGGGAACAAAGTACTGGAGTTCAGTAGCTGGTCTATGCCATGGAATTCATTGTAAAGCAAATGATTTTTTTTCTACAGAATCCACAGAAATAAAAGCATTGTGTTCCAGGTCTCTATACATATTTTTCTTAGTGCTGTTAAAAACCAAAGATCAAGATGTAAGTTTAAATATATTTATGTTACTTAAGTTATACCTTGTGTGTCTAGGTTAAACCTTGTGTTGTCTCATTACACTAGAATCATAGGATCATAGAGTTGGAAGGGGTCTATAAGACCATCAAGTCTAACCCCTTGCTCAATGCAGGAATCCAAATCAAAGCACATCTGACAGATGGTTGTCCAATTTTCTCTTGAATTCCTCTAGTGTTGAAGTACTCACCACCTCCTGAAGTAATTTGTTCCATTGTCATACTGCTCTAGTTAAGAAATTTGAACAACTGCCTTTGTCATAATTGTATAACCCACTGACAGCATCAGCTACTGTAAAGTTAGGAATTTTTTCCTGATAGCCCAAACCTGGCTTCCTGTAGCTTGAACCGATTATTACATGTCCTGCACTCTGGGATGATTGAGAACAGATCCTGTCCCTCCTCAGTGTGACTACCTTTCAAGTATTTGAAAATGCTTACTGCTGCCTTCATTCTAGGCTTAGAGGAAATAGATTTTGGACAATAGTTCCCAGACTTTTCCCACTTGTTCAAGGTCAGGCTAACAAAGAAGGTAAACTCATGACACTAGTGACTTTTCCAAGGACACTAAGTAGGGACGGGGGGGGGGGAGTAGCCATCATTTATAAGTCCACCTTAGAGGTAGTTAGGCGCTCCTCGGTGGTAAAGCCAGGTCTTGAGGCCCTCCACGTGTGGATTGGGGCTAGGGACGGTATTGGGATCTTGCTGGGTTACCGTGCTCCCCGCGACCCAGCCATTTCCCTACCGGAGCTGGCGGACTTTGTCTCCGCGGCACTGTTGGGTTCCCCGAGGCTACTGGTACTGGGGGACTTCAACGCGCATGCGGGGGCAGGGACTTCCGGTCCAGCTCTTGAGTTCTTGGAGACCATGGCCTTCTTGAACATGTCCCAACATGTCAACGGCCCTACACATGTGGGCGGCCATACATTAGACTTGGTCTTTTCCACCAATGGGAGCGAGAGTGGTCCGATGGTGACTGACCTTGAGTCGTTACCTCTGTCATGGTCGGACCACCACCTAATAAAATGTACCATCAAGATGGCTCTCCCCCCTCGCAGGGAGCAGGGACCTATTATTATGGTCCGCCCTCGAAGGCTACTGGATCCGATTGGATTCCAGGATGCCATGAGAGGGGTTACGGCTGACCTGGCTAGCGCTCCTGTCGAGGCTCTGGTCGATGCCTGGTTCACTGCCGCGACTAGTGCCGTAGACACGATCGCGCCTAAACGCCCTCTCCGCCGCAGAGATCGCCCGGCGCCCTGGTTTACCCAGGATCTCCGGACATCGAAGCGGGTCAGGAGACGGCTAGAGCGCAAATGGAGAAAGGACCCGACGGTTTTCAATCGTATAGCTGTTAAGGTCGCTACTAACCTTTACCAGGCTAAGGTAAAGGCTGCAAGTCGAACATACCTCGCGAACCGGATAAGCGAGGCATCCAATCAGCAGGCGGAATTATTCCGTATAGTACGTGACCTATCCGGAATTGGCCCGGGTGATAGGCCTCCCCCTAGTTTTACACCGGACCAATTTGCAGCATTTTTTAAATCTAAAGTGGAGGCCATCCGCCGGGACCTTTCCCCCTTTTTGAATACAGTGAGTCGAGCAGAGATGTCCAGCGCCCCGTCTTGCCCGGTTATTTTTGATTCCTTTCGGCCCGCTTCGCCCGATACTGTGGCCAGGACGCTTGATCGCTGTCGTGCCACCACCTCCTCTTTGGACCCTTGTCCGGCCTGGCTAATCAAGGCAGCCAGGCCTTTAACAACGGAATGGGCTACTGTAATAATTAATGCGTCTTTCCTTGAGGGCAGATTTCCTTCTGCCCTCAAGGATACACTCATTAGGCCCATAAGAAAGAAACCTAGTTTGGCGGCGGACGAAATTGGCAACTATAGGCCCGTCGCCAATGTTTCTTTCTTAAGCAAGGTAGTCGAGAGGGTGGTGGCCGATCAGCTTCAGGCGTTCCTGGAGGAAACTGATGCCCTGGATCCATTCCAGTCGGGCTTCAGGCCGCGCCACGGAACAGAAACGACATTGGTCGCCCTGTGTGATGACCTATTGAGGGAGGCCGACAGGGGCAAAGTGTCTCTGCTGGTCCTCCTCGATATCTCAGCGGCCTTTGATACCATTGACCACGGTATCCTCCTGGGGAGGCTCGCCGAGTTAGGAATAGGTGTCCGGGCATTTGCTTGGCTCCGTTCCTTCTTGGAGGACCGTCCCCAGAGAGTACAGCTTGGGGAGACTGTCTCGGCCCCGTGGAGCCTCAATTGTGGGGTCCCACAGGGGTCGATCATCTCCCCAATGCTGTTTAACATCTATATGAGGCCGCTGGGGGGGGTCATCAGGGGGTGTGGGGCTCTGTGCCATCAATATGCTGATGACACGCAGCTCTACATCTCCTTTTCACCAACTACAGGAGATGCCGTTCTGTCCCTTCAGCGCTGCCTGGAGACTGTACGGGAATGGATGCAGGAGAACGGGCTGAGGCTGAACCCGGACAAGACGGAGGTACTGAGGGTGGGCGCTCCCACAGCTGGGGATTTGGGAAACTCCCTCATTTTTGGGGGGGTGACCCTGCCTGCCAGCAATGGGGTTCGCAGCTTGGGGATACATCTGGACCCGGCCCTCACCATGGAATCTCAGGTGGCGTCTGCGGTCCGTACCACATTTTTCCATCTTAGGCGGATTGCCCAGCTGCGACCCTATCTCGACGTGGGGGCTCTCACTACTTTGGTACATGCGCTTGTAATCTCAAGATTAGACCACTGTAATGCGCTCTACGTGGGGCTACCTTTGAGGCTGCTGCGGAAACTACAGGTGGTGCAGAATGCTGCGGCCAGATTACTTAGTGGAGTGAGAAGATACCAACATATCTCCCCCACCCTGGCCGCGTTGCATTGGCTGCCCATCCGATTCCGCATCGACTTCAAAGTATTGATGCTTACTTATAAAGCCCTAAACGGTTTAGGACCTCAATATCTGGCGGAACGCCTTCTCCCACCAAGATCTACCCGGGTCACTCGTGCGAGCCAGGAGGTGAGGCTGAGGAGCCTGACGCCGAGAGAGGCCCGGAATGAGAAGACCAGAAATCGGGCCTTCTCGGCGGTGGCTCCTCGCCTATGGAATAACTTACCTCCTGAGATCCGCGCCGCTCCCTCGCTGGGTATTTTCAAGAAACAATTAAAAACACTTATGTATAGGCAGGCCTTCCCAACAGCTAACCCCTGACGATCTTTCTCTTTCTATATCATTTTGACTTTTATTTTTATTAATTTATAATGTTTTTAGATTTTATTGCTGTGATTTGTAAGCCGCCTAGAGTGGTCGAATAAGACCAGATAGGCGGGATAGAAATAAAATAAATAAATAAATATAAAATAAATAGGTACAGGGCAAAAGTCTGATGTTATTCAGAAATTTCAATGCTTTCCAATAGTTTTCTTATCAGTTAAATGAGGAAACAACAAATGTGTGGTGTCTAAATGTGTTTTCTGAATAAGAATTAAAGAACGGTGTATACATAATTTTCTTATCACATCCACCACCATCACAGGGTACCAGCACCAAAACGTCCGAACATCTTTTTCACATTTGTTAAAAGGTGTTTCCTGCATATAAAGATGTACATATGAGAAGGGAAAGATGTAAACTTTGCACGTATAGAGACACTTCATGCCAAACTTAAGATGTAAACTTTGCACGTATAGAGACACTTTATGCCAAACTTTTTCATAGAAGAAATTTGAGTTGGTATATGATGAAGGAGGTGGACTATACTGTCTCACAATGCCCTTCACATGTTTCTGACACACGTGGAGTGGGGGAGGAGAGTACACTTATTTATCCTTTTGAAATTAGAGGTTTCCAAAATGCTGCAATAGATTTATCTTAAGAATGCAAGGATGAATTTCTATGGAAACAAAACAAATCCTCCTAGTCAAAATGCTTTCCCCACCATATAAAAGATAAATTTCTCTGTGTGTGGATTTACTAAATAAAAATTCACATGATGTGCAATGGTCTCTGAGTGTCCCCATTTTTTAAGGTATCTCCTTCTTTCCAGCTTATCCCTCAGTACATGCAACATTATACTATCATGATGTTCGGCTTCAATTTATTTTTGGGTCAGGTTTTTTTCCCTGAGGAACCTTGCATGTTTCAGGGTTAGCACTTTACATTAATGCTGATACAATGCTTCTCAGCATTGGCCATTGGGCAGAGTTTTTTTTGCTGCCACAGCAGATTCTCAATAGCCCTTATTAAGCATTATTAAGTGAGCTCTCTGTACCTCCCCCTTCCATTATTCTGTGATATAAATCATTCTAACAATTTGGCGAGAAGAGAAGACTCCCAAGACCCTGATGTTGGGAAAGTGTGAAGGCAAGAGGAGAAGGAGACGACAGAGGATGAGATGGTTGGACAGTGTCATCGAAGCTACCAACACGAATTTGACCAAACTCCTGGAGGCAGTGGAAGACAGAAGGGCCTGGTGTGCTCTGGTCCATGGGGTCACGAAGAGTCAGACACAACTTAAAGACTAAACAACAACAACAACAACAACAATTTGGCAGATTTCACCATGCACTGCCTACGAACATTAAACAACTGCCTTTGCCATAGTTGTATACCCCATTGACAGCATCAGCTATGGTAAGGTTGACTTTAAAATGCCTTACTTGTTGTGAGAGGTATAAACAGCCCAAGCTTATTCACTCGCAGCTTCCCTGTTGATTTTGCCATTCATATTTAGATCCAAATGTCAAACCAACCCATTTCCAGTACATATGGTGCAGCTGAACACACTCAAGAAGCCCATATGCAAATCAGTTGTTTGGGGTAACTGGCTGAATGTGGCCTTAGGCAAGCGGTATAGTTCTAGTTTGCCCCCAGAAGAAGGGAATGTCAAACCACTTCTGAGTATGCTCTACCTAGAGAACCCTGGAATGGGCCTCCACAAGTCAGAATTGACTTAATGGCACACAATTATTAATTATGGTTATAATAAATGAAACTATTGCCTATCTGTTATCTCTCCCTCCCGTTCCCCATTTCCTCTGTTGTGTCATCTGTTTCAACTCTTAGAGATTAAATTCTCTCTTTTTTTGGCTGCAGACTACCTATTTCTCTCTGTGAAGCAGGAGGGAGCAATGCATGTCCCTTCAGATGTTTTGGGACTGCAGCTCCCATCAGGCTGAGCTAGCATAGCTTGCAGTGAGCCATGCTGAAGCTGATAGACAGCAACATCTGGAAGAAATAGTTTACCTACTCTTCCTCTAAAGTGGCATACACAAGGAGGGCAGGAATGAACAAATACCAATTATATGAGGGTTAGGAGAAAACTACTGTAAACATGAATTTGTTAAGCAAGTATCCAAAGCTAATTTAAGATTATTTTGATAGCTGTGTACAAAAAAATGGGTGGGAAATGGAAACTGGCAGGAAACCTATCTGAATTAATTTCAGAGAGTGTAGCAAAAAACATGGAATTCAAAATAAAGAGGAAAGAAGAGGCCCAGTTGGTGATGTGCACCCCCATTTCTCAGCACCACCCAACCAGCATCCTCCCTACCACCTTCAGCTGCCCAGATGAACCAGGTCCCATCAAGTTCTTCCTTAACTGATTTACTGCACGGCTGATACTCTGAGGGGAAAGAGGAATTCTACCTCTGAAGAAACTGGAGACCAGCATGTGGCCAAGGACAGAAGCACTTCTTTTTCTAAGTGCTCCAAACTCATTTTCATGCTCACCAGTTTCCTGTTTCAGTCCCAAAAGGTCCTGAGTGTAAGTCATGCCAGACCATTGGATGAAAAAAAAAATTGTAATGGCTGCGTCATTGGAGAGAAATAAAATAGTCACTGCTTAAAGAAGCTGTATTGCTACTACTGTGACAGCTGGCAGTTTAAAAAAACAGGAAAGAATAACAGAAAGAAATGTAGCAAAAACAACATGTCATATAGAATTCACTAATGAAACAAACATGATTTTAATGAATGACAAAGTACCTTTTTTGTCTTGCTTGGACAGAAAAATTATTGGTTTGCTTTCTTGTACAGTCATTCCTTACAAATGAAATCAAGCATGACATGGGACAAAGTTCAGAATCTCACCTATGTAGCATTTAATATGGCTCCTGCTTCATTCTGTGTACTGGACACTGCACTTAGGGTGTCAGCATGCCAGTGCACACTTTGGTTAAAGATCTCCGCTAACCCAGCACATAGAGTGCTTCACATGGGATAGTCAATTCAAAATGTGGCACCTGGCTGTAAAATCTGAGATTAACTCCAGAGAGCACATAGAACATATCTATTTTTAAAGGGGGTGGGGGAAAGAGAGAGATTTTCTTTATTTTGACATAGAAGTGTGTGATTAAAATTTCTGATGGCTTTCAATGTTTGAGGTGAGTCATAAATAAAAGAGGTAACATTATGGCCAGTACTGTATCTGGTTCCTCTTCTCAACTAGAGGGCAGACCTAATGAATCAATTGCTTGAATGGTAAGTCAGCATTTGTGTAAATCAATTGGCTCAATGAATCTACTCTACGTGACATGGGCATAAAACAATGGACTTGTCAAATGTTTATTGGAAGTGTGAAGCACAAGAGGGAAGCTTTTACCATATGTGGTGGACTTGTAGAGTAGTGAAACAGTATTGGATAGCAGTACATACTCTGTTACAAAAAATACAGCTTTGTAATGTTCCATTAACCCCAGAATTGTTTCTACTGAACATTATACCAGATAATATAGATAAGACAAAGAACTACCTAGTTTTTTTTATATATAGTCACTGCAGCCAGAATTCTGTATGCTAAGAACTGGAAGAAATCAGAGATACAAAACAAGAGGAACTCATTGAGAAGATATGGGAAGTGGCAGAAATGAATATACTATCAAAAGTGTTGAAAGACTGCCCAATACAGAAGGCAACCGAATGATGGGATTTATTGTATAAATGGGTTGAGTCATCAGATAAAGCTTGAAAAATATAGAATTAAACTAAGATGTAACTGTAAGTTGAAACCTGGAGGGCAATCAAATTGCAGAAAGGCGAAAAGTGGACTTGATATCACAATGTGAACAAACAGATTGGATGACAGTACACTGTATGTTCTCCTTCCTCCTCTCTCTTTTTTTTCCCCTACACCCCCCTCTATCCTTTGTATTCCTTACCTTATCCCTAGTTTTTAAAAATAAAAAATAAATTTAAAAAACAACAACAATGGACTTGCTCATGTATGGTAAGTATCAATTTATTACAGAACACAAAAAAAGAAAGAAAACCATCTGATAATGCTATTAGGTCAGAGATCTGGGCTTTATTTTTCATTGCTATTTGGTGCCAACAAAATTACAGCAGTAAGCAGTGATGTGTGAAATGCAAATCACCAGGAATGACTGGTGCATCCATTCCGTAAGAAAGATTGGGTATTTTGAGCCAGAGCATCTTGCAGTCAGAGCTGTAGCTAGATGCTCAACCACCCTACCGCCTTTGGGCCAAGATCTGCTTATATTTCCATTTGACACTTTCCCCTCACATTGGAATATCCATAAATAAAAACACACATTTCTCTCTTTTTTGGAATCCAAAGGTCACAGGATAGGATCCTACTGTCTTACATGGTCTCACAAAACCAGCTGTGTAAGTAGTTCTACAAGTTCAGTCATTGATCGATCATACTCTCCTGATTATGTCAATGATGACATGCTCAGTCATGTAGGCTGGCAGGATGGCAAGCAGCAACATAAAGGTGGAAAACCCTTGTATGACTGTCTTTACAGGATTTTGACAACAGTGTTTTACAAATATTGTCCACAAGAAGAAGAAACATGGCCCCTGACCATGAATATTTCCCAAACTTTTCAGAAATTTTGACTAAGCAGACTCTGTTCTATGTACTTAATGTGAAATACTAGCCATGTGAGAATATAAGGAAACAAAAGGGAAAAAAGTGAAGAGTCTGTGGTGACAGAACATAAACCAGAAGCTATTTTGACAACCCATCCAGGTTGCCTTTTCCTAATCCTAATAATTAATTATAAAAAGGAATTAGAGACGTTGGGACTTTTTTAAAAAAATCAATTCAATATTTTTGAGTTGCAATGAAGTGACTCCAAATAAATAAAAAGTCACAAAGTATCTGCTTTTCCAACTGGCAGCCCATTCTTAAACATATTATGTGGAAGTTTGCCTCATTGATTTCTCTGAGATTTATGTTGCAGTAATGTACTGTAAAAGCACAAGGGCAAGAAACATGCCAGGAATACTCAAATGTATTCGCGAAGGCTTTCACGGCCAGGGTCTAATGGTTGTTGTGGGTTTTGAAGGCTCTTTGGCCGTGTTCTGAAGGTTGTTCTTCCTAACGTTTCGCCAGTCTCTGTGGCTGGCATCTTCAGATGATGCCGGCCACAGAGACTGGCGAAACGTTAGGAAGAACAACCTTCAGAACACGGCCAAAGAGCCTTCAAAACCCACAGCAACCAATATTCAAATAGTTATTCAAAAACTAAAAACTAAGAATTTCTCAATTGAACAGATTAGATTTTCCAATACACAACAATGATACTATTTCCAGGAAATCCTTTTTAGAGGAATAATATATGTTATGCTTATTTTTAACAGAAGGTGTCTTTCATTCTTACTTACTTACTGTATGTATTAATTAATGGCAATCATCATCCTGCCAACTGATTTGCCCAGGCTGACTGACTACTTATATATTCTTTGCTCACATTTAAGCCAGAATCTCAATGAACAAGACCAATGGCCAAAATAATGTTGCTTTGTGTAGTTACATTGCACTGGAGTAGTCCCACTGAATCAATGAAGATTAGGTCAGTCAGCTCTTCCATAAGTTCTGTTGATTCAAATAGGTCTACTCTAAATATGATAATATAAGCTACAGTAGTTTCCGTTAAAGTAGACTTGTTTGAATCAATGGCACTTATGAAGGAATTGACTTGTTATGTCCTCATTGATTCAACCAAGGCAACTCTAATGCAATTTACTGCACTACAATAGGATTTGGGCAATAACCTAACCCTTAGCCAGGTGTTCTTTGCCAGGTACACAAACATGGAAGAGTATGCTAGGCCTGTCTACCTTGTCATACCTTCTGTTACCCTCTTATGCCTGAATCTAAAAGAAAGCACCTCTGTTTTTGTGGACAAGTCAGAACTCCGGAAAATTAGCATCTACAGAAGTTGGATGCAGTCCACTATAGCTTATTTGTCTAGAAAAGAAATAAGCAACATGTACCCTGGATATTAAATCTGGCCCTCAGTGTAACTGCCTGGAATACTGGAGCTTCTCAAACATCCACAGAATACACATAAAATTAAAATTGTTTTGTTTGCTTGTTTTAAAGCTCTCAAAAACTTTTCTTAGACTCTTTGGGGATATAAGGGTAAATTTGCCATGACTTTAGGGCCAACCTAAAATCATGCGGTCCTTCATTCCCATTATTGTTTTTCTACCAGAGTGTGCAATTAGCAATCCCAATTTTTTGTAAAAAAAAAAAAAAAGTGTGTGTTTGTTCAGACCTCTAAAAGTTGTTCACCTCATTCTATAGGATGCCACTGGACTATTTCTGCTGCGCAGAGTTTGGACTAATACAGCCAGCACCCCTAGAAATTGTTTTACAAAACTGGGGGAGGGGGAGGACTTTTTCCCACATAACAGTCTGAAATATTTTTTTCCTAGAATTGTCTGGTGATAAAAAACATATTATCAAATAAATTGTCAATTAATGCAACTTTCATTTCTAATCAGTTATGGAATGCTAGGTCACAAGTGGCTAGGATCTAACTGGTTGATTCTACTGATAGAACAGCTTCCATTAGTGGAGCCAGGAGGGAGATGTCCCTTCCTTCAGCCTTCGGAGTAGATTATCAGGTGAGTAGTAGGATGGAGGCAGGGGAAGGGGGTCCCATTTTGCTATAGATCCAGGCCAAAGTGCTTCTGGGTCATCACACGATGAAGACAAAGTCTCTCTCCCCCCCCCACATTATTATGATCTTTCTTTCAGTGCTCCAACACCACTTTCTCACCAGAACATCACAGTACTAGTATAACTTAACATGCAATAGTTTCACTCCTCTTTGCAGTGCAACTTTGATAGCTTTACAGTGGGGTCTCTACTTAAGAATGTCCCTACTTAAGAACAATTCCACTTAAGAACAGCTCCATTTGCTAAATTTTGCTTCTACTTGAGAACAAAAATCCAGATAAGAACAGGAAAAAAAACTTTCCTGCTCTTTTTTTAACCTTAGGTCATCTTAGGTTAAAAAAAAGTTCACCCCCTAGTGGTAGAGTACGTATTAACCAGCTTTGCTTTAGTTCCTATGGGAACTAATGCTTCAATGTACGAACGCACCTCTACATAACAAAAAAACAGCCAGAACAGATTAATTGGTTTTCAGTCCATTGCTTCAAAATTAGCTTCGTCAGAAGTGCTTTTAACACTGTTCCCTGACCTAAGGGGGGAAAAAAAAAGAAAAAAATATCCCCCTCTAGTAGTAGAAGGTGGAATAGCAGCTTCCCATTAGTTTCTATGGACCGAAAAGAGCAGATACAGATTAAATGGTTTTCAATGCATTCCTATGGGAAATGCAGATTCTACATAAGAACTTTTCCACTTGAGAACCACCTTCCAATACGGATTAAGTTCTTAAGTAGAGACCCCACTGTAGTTCAATAGCTATGTGACTGTGGCCTCATGAAACAATGGAGGATAACTACCATAAGGTTCATGTGCTGCCTTATGTGGCACCTTGTACTCTCTTGAGGTGGTGATGAGGTTGATGGGGGGGATAGAATGCTTTGTGCCATAAGCCAGCATTTCCATAAGTTTGGCATTATAAATAAGGAGTTTAGATACATAAAATGTATCAGAAAATCATAATTTCTCAAGGAATACAATTAATATTATATTCCTGGCCAAAATTTACATATTATTGTTTGAAATGTTCAGCTTTGATTTAATTCCGTGGCATTGCCATTTGGATTGTTGCAATAATGTGAAAAAGTTTGAAAAATACATAAAGAAAGAAGAGGGGAAACAATGCAGCAAAAGGAAAATCTGATAACTAGTGGCTGCAAAGAAAATTCTAAAGCATGGTATGTATTTCAACAAAAAAACACAAAAAGGGCCCTGCTCTGTCCTTGATTACTGAAAAGGGGACTCTTAAACATGAATGATTTGTAGTAAGGGGTGTGTGTGGGTGTGTGTGGGTGTGCACTCTCTTGTTCTGATTATGGTTTTTCTCACTCATGTACAGTTGCCTGCTTTTTGAGTAGATTGATTCTCTGCTGCCTTGCATCTGATTTTCTGGAGTAGTTTTTTACAGGTTCTTTAAGGTTTTTGGACTAGGTCTGGTAAACACAAATGTGGAAACACAAAACAAAATGATTTGAATGAGGCAGTCCTTTTCATGTAAAATGAAAGGACCAGAGCATACCCTCCCAAAAAACCAAAACAAAGGACATAACCAAAAAATTCACTGTGCACATTCGTATGCAGTAACATTTGCCAGAGACAAAACTGTAAAAATTCTGAATTACTCCACTACTCTCCTCTCGTCAACCTTCGGCCCCTCCCTGGCAATACCTGAAGCATTAAAATGCTGGAAACAATACTCATCATGACAACTCTGTTTTCTTAGGTGTCCAATTGAAATAATTTTCCATATTATGAATTCTCAGAAAACTCATTTACAAATTAGGTTATTATTCAGTCTGGATCCAATTAGCAACATCTGTGCTCTTCAGATTATAAACACTCATACTGTATTGCCTAATTTATTGTCTCCTTGGATTCTGCACTCAGGTTTCATTTTTTTAGAAGTAATTAAGGGGGGAAAAGATCACTTTATTTACTTCTATGAATACCTCAGGTGTCTGGCTACAGAGCCAGAGGTTGAGAGTTAAACCTCCCCCATGAGTAGTTTTGGGTAAGATAGGCAGTCCTAGCATGCCTCCAGAAGAAGTGATCAATTCTGAGTCCTTTTTACCTAGAAAATGCTGCAAAGTGCAGTTGGAATCAACTTGGTGGCACACAACTCTCATTATTACCTGTGAGTAGCATCTTCTGCCTCTGAGTAGCATGTTCTACACATGCGGCTCCTCACCCCAGGCCTAACATATTCCTGTGTTGAGCAGGGGGTTGGACTTGATGGCCTTGTAGGCCCCTCCCAACTTCACTTTTCTATGATTCTATGAAAAGAGGAAACCTGAATCTTGTGTTAATTATTATACTGAGACAAGCAAGCTATCATGGATAAAACAATTGATTCTAATAAGCTGGATATTGTACTTCTGGATAAGCAACTAATGAAAACCTATCTTACAGAAGAAGATGGAGTTCCATCATAAAGCAACCTCAAAAGTACAGAAAACACAACAATTGTGAAGTACCAACCATTAAAGCAAGCCATTAAAAGTATAAAAAGTAAAATCAGGTCATCCTCCTCCTTATACTAATTTGAGTAATAAGAGGGCTTGTTTACATTACAGGAATAATTTGGAATATTTGTAGGTGTAAATGAAAGTGAGTTAAATTGACTCCCAATCATGTGGCAGTCACATGATGTTTGAATTGTAATTTGCATTCCCTTGGAACAAATGTTTAATCCAGTGTTTTTCAAGGGACACCCTTATCAGCCGTATGCACTCTCTCTCTACCCCGAGGCTGGAATTCAGAGAGGTATGAATGAATGCGAGTATAATTGTATACCCTGGTTGTATGAGTTCTGAAGAAACAGCTGAGCAAGTCTGCACCAGAAAAGCCTTTGCTTGCATAGTGGTGCCTTATGGGTTCTGCTGCATACAGGAGAGCCTGGTGGTGGTGGGTAGCCACTACATGCTGCAAAGAAAACATGTGCACACATAGTCAGGCTAAAGGATGAGACTCAATCTGAAACTGGCTGGCTGGAGGTTGGAAGAGAGAGCTAGTGGCAGTGATGTTTTGCCTGCCTGCCCACCTACTAACCTTTCAGCCATTGGTTCCAGGGTTTGATCTTTCCTTATCTGTCTCTCCACCTCAGGACTGGAACAAAATCTGTATGAGTGAGTGAGTGGCAGAGTCTCCTGCAGGCTGCTTGGTAGCAGGGATTCTTCCCTACCCCCAGCCCACTTTTAGCACAACAGCAGCGGCATATGTCTGTGAGAGTCAACCAGTGGAAGGGCTACTTAAAAATTAACGCAGATAGAGGTGGAATCGTTTCAGTGAATTGATTCCACCACATCCATGTTAAAATAAATGGACCTCTGGTGAAGGAGTAGAAAACCTCAAAACAAACAAACAACAACAACAACAAAAACAGGATTCCTCATCAAATTAATCTGTTCTTACACATACACTATGCATCCACCCCATTTTACAGCAATTCAAGACAGGCAAAATCCTATTTAAATAAAGGGATTTTTAAAGCAATGTAACTGCCTTCAGAGTCATTCCAAAAATTTTTCTATCAATTTAAAACAATCGCCAATGGCCACTGATTTGCTTCCTGAAATTCAAAAATCAGTGATTTCACAAACATTATTTCACCTACATTTTTTTAGGATTGAGTTCCTAAATTTCAGGTTTGACCCTTTGGTTTGCCCCCAAGAACAAGCAATGCTGAGAAATAAAAAAGTATAATAATACATCTGTACATAAGACTTTGGAAAAGAGGCCAGTCAACCATCTAAGTCCAAATGACTCATGCAGATCAGTCAAGCTGTATGACAAAGCTTAGGGGAAAACAAAACAAAATAAAAAACCAAGCTAAAGGCCACTAGCCAATTCACTTTGGGGAAATTTATCTCAGATCTTAAAGGACCAATCTGGCCCTGGATTGAATCTCTTTTAAAAATGTCCATACAGAAGAGGTTCATATGCAAATCTACACAGCATAACATATTGTCTCCCATCTGTGACAGTTCTTGGAGTGCTTCAAAAGAGGACAGAAAGAGATGACACAGCATAGTTAAAGCACAGTACTTTAACCCTCAGTTATCTCCACAGCTGTGATTGAGAAGATACCAAAGGATGCAAACAATAGTCTGGCACTCACTTGCATGTAGTCACATGACCATTTAGCCACTTAACCACTGCATCACCATTTCAAATTCATTTTCTTGTTGGGCAGGATGAAAAGCACCAGTCAACAATGCTGCAAACTGTTTCATTTTGAAGGTGTGCTTCATAGAACAGGCATGCCTCGATGTGGCTGCCTCCATTACCAGGGACCACAATGTAACATTTCGCACAAATAAATCAAAGCCTTACAGGAAGGAAGGGAAGGGAAGGGAAGACAGACAAGAAGAGAAGAGAAGCCATCCATTTCAAGGAAACAGGTACAAGACTCTCAGACTCTCAGACAAGCATTTCACAATCAAAAGCCACTAAAAAAATCATTATGCCTTCGTCATTTGCTCTCTTTTGGGATGCATCTGGCACTCCTCAAAGTCTATGAAAACTTCCTGTCAAGTTTATTGCACCACTACATCACCTTTGATGTACTTTCACATCACCAAACATAGATCAGAGCCATCCCAGAACAGTTTTCTCAGAGCCATGCTTACAATATATAAAAATAATATATTTTAGAAAAGAGCACAAGTACCATTACATGGACCATCAGGTGCCCATCCTTTCCCCGGTGCAAATGCAGATCCCTGAACAACAACAGGAAAATACAATACTACTCCTAAACGGCTTACACTGAATATATCATGAGGTTAGCAGCAGCAGCTGCTTGCTAGGAAAGTTTACACCTGGCTTTTTAACATGCAAACATGGCCTTCAACATTTTTAGCAAAGTGTATTCTGGTTGTGATTTAAATTTTAAGATTTGGTCATTCACACTCTTGTATTTCCGTTCACCTTGTATGGGCGTGAAAGCTGAAAGGTAAAGAAGGCTGTTGACAGGGGTGGGTGGGGGGAATCATTCGTTTGAAATATGGAGCCACAGGAGAGTTTTGCACATAACATGCTTTACCAGAAAGATGAACAAGTGGGTCCTAGATCAAAGCCTGAACTATCTCTGGAGGCAAAAAATGTTAAAGCTGAGGCTGTTCTACTTTGGGTAAATCATGAGAAGGCAAAGAGTACACTTTGGTATAGATGGGCAGGTGGTGGTGGTTATAAATGAAATAAATAAATAAAATTTTCTGGAGAAGATGATAATGTTGGGAAAGATGGAATGCAGCAGGAAAAGAAGATGACCAAATACAAGATGGACTGACTCCCTAAAGGAAGCCACAGGCTTGAGTTTACAAGAGCTGAGCAGGATAGCTGAGGACGAGACATTGGAGATCACTCATTCATAGGGTTGCCAAAAAGTCAGTGGCAATTTGACAGCACATAACAACATTTGTCTTCCGACATAGATATCCCTTGCTAGCACGGAACCTATGAAGCAGAAAAAGGAAGTATCTGGCTTTCCATATGTTGCTGGACTATAACTGCCGCCAGTAAACACCTCTCCAGATGTTGCTGTATTATAATAATCAGTGCTCTGTATCAGCTATCCTGGACAGCACAGATGGGTGTTTTAGTCCAACCTCTGGAGGAAAACAATAAACCTTCAAGTCCTTGTGGGGGGTGGGAGGGGTGCTTGTGTGCAATGGTAGTTGTGCAATCATTTCCCTTGCTTTGCCAGGATGCCTCCTACAAAGCCATGTGTTGGTTGTAAAACTGCTCACAGGTCCAGTTGCACAGCGGAAACTCTAACAAAGGAGGATGGAAGCTTGCACGATTACCATTGCATGCACTTTTTCCCTGACAGGGATTAAACTTTAAGTGCACAGCATTTTGGTTTGGATATGATAGCTTGCAATAGTAACTTCCTGATAAAGACTTCCTGACCTGCCTTACCTCAGCAATATGCAGTTGGGGAGGGGGAGGGGGGCAAAATGGAACCACTAGTGCCATAAAAGTCCTATACTGTAAAACTATGCAAATTAGTTTGGACTCCATCCCTCCCTTCTCTGAAAATAATCCCAATGTTTCTATCAAAAACGTTGGTGCAGCAGACCCCCGTACTTGCAACTTAAATGAGTCATAAAGTGAGCTTTGTAAATTCAACCCTATTTTCCTGTTGGGGTCAGTGTTGAAATGGCATTGGCTCCCAGACAATTGTCACATATCTAGTCCACCCTCACCCTCACCTTCTCCGTGATGTTCTGCTGCCTTGCTTGCTCTTTCTGAGTCCCTCTCTTGTCCTCTCTTCTCCCATCCAGCCTTCACTGACTTGTTTGCTCCTTCTGTCCTTTTGGCTGTCTTCTCCATTCCTCCCCGTGTCCTGCATGGCCATGTTTGCTCCTTTTCTTCTGCTCTCTTGCCATTGTTGCCTTGTGCTTGCTGACATCAGTATACTTGTCACAGAGGTCATAAAACTGAGTCTTGGATGCTTGTGGGGAGCACTGGATAACACTAGGGTATTTGTGGAAACTGACAGTTGTAACATGAACTGTTTCAAGCCAGGGTCGTTCATACGGGCAAATAAGATGACAAACTGGAGGGCTGTTTTCCCCTGATTACACAGACAAAAGGATCCTTCTGTGCTTGATCCCAGATTCTATCATTATATAACACTCGGTTTCAGATTCAAGCATTCATATGCTTTAACAAATAAACCCAAAATTACATCACCTTTTCACAAGACAGAGGGATGAGCAAACCCAAGATAGCATGAATAGACTCATATGTTCATGGGTTATAAAAATATTAGGAAAAATTCAAAGGGTGAGGGGTCAAAAGACTCAACAGTAGGGTTATAAAGACCCCTCAAAAACTTCATTCACATTGATTTAGGTTGCCACAATTTGACAAGTTACATGGATTAGGAATTTTCAAGCCCAGAGAGATTGAAAAACGCTATTGTTCGTTATCAAGGTCTCAACAATTTGTCTCTCCAGGAAATTTGCATCCTTTCCTGCTGGAAAAAAAGCACACACATGGATACAAAACAAGCACATGACAGGCTAATGGTTTAAAAAAAGAGATTCAAACAATCCTTTGAATGGTTCTGACCTTTACAAGCTATGCAACAAATCAATTATTTTGTGCAATCTGTGTTATTTGCATTAAAGAATTATTTGCAAAATTTCCTTAATTGCACAAACAAGTTGTTCTCATTGTCTTCTCTTGTTGGGTGTGCCAAAACTAAACTAAAAATAAAACAAAACAAAAAAACCAAACCCAAAGAGCTCACTCTCTTGTGGCACAAGGAGAGCAATGTTGCAGGTCTTTGCCCTCACTTGTGAGAAAGAGATAAGAATTTACCATCTGTATCCAATGGCGCTGAATGTAGAGCGTTACTCAATCCCGAGCAGTGAGGAACTGACGAAGAGTGAAAATCACACTGAAAACTGTTGGGATGGATTGGAGGTGAAGCATGGGGAAAAGGACATAGAGGAAACACAGCTTACTCCACAATATCTCTAAATATTCACCCAGGGACAGATATGAGAGATGCTTTAGAAATCAATGGAGAAATCAATGATATTAATGTGACTGGGTCTGGGCAGTTGTTCTGCCCACCCAATCCCAAAGCCAATGGAGGAATATAAGAAAAAGAAAGAAAGGGGGAAAAAAGAAAAAAGAAAAGGGGAAAAAAAGGAAACCAATTAAGACATGATGTGCTCCATCCTGGCATTTGACTTGGGCATTATGACCAAGTCAGAGGGAAAATAAAGAGTGTGTAAAAATGATAATCAAAAGCATTCCAGCCTCTTAAGTTTTTGGTTCAGCACCTTACCCCCACAGAGATGTGGGTGCAATGACTGGAGAGGTGCCTCTTGGCTGCATGTTTCTCCACAACTTGCAACTGCAAAGGACTGCTTTTGAGTGGGGCATACACACACACAAACACAAGGGATTTCTACTCACTAGAAGATATAATTAAGCCATAAACAATCACATTCAAGCGCAAGGGGTATGATATAATGAACCAACGATGCTTTTGATTCTGTCATATGAATTTCAATGGAATAGTTCAGCAGCCTGGAACATTCTCCTGCATTCTGATGTATTATGGATGCCTAGTGTAATGTGGATCTTTATCTCCCTCTGGTGATTGGTTTTCATAACTTGTTTAAAACCACTGCTGATTAAACATAATCCTCCTCTATATCAGCTCTTCTTCTTTACCTTCCGTAAAACTAAATCATATTCAAGGAATTATGGACACATGGCACACCTGTAGGTAGTATATTAAATATAGGGAAGATTATAAATAGTTAAATTACACGTCTTTTCATGTGAAGAGAACAGAGTGTCAATGTGAGTGGCGGACTCACAGTATGATAATTATCTACATTTTCTTGTGACAAGGGATATGAAGGAATGTTTCCAGTGTCTCCCTTATCATACTTTTCTTTTTAAAAAAGCAGATTTTCCAACTGTACAAATACCCTATTAGACCTCATACTTGTGAAACGCCCAACACAAATCTTCAGGCAGAGTGGCTGATTCAGTGTCATTGCACTGCAATCAAGAGGGCCAGCACATTTTCGATACTGATAATGAATAAGATGACTACAAATAAGTAATTTTAATACAGCTTAGGGAGTTTGATATGAGTACAGAAACCAAGCACTTTCTAAATGCTGTTACATGACAGTGCATACCATTTGAACTCTTAATAATCAGCTACAACCAATTGATCTAATTCTTTCTCTATTTCTCCAATTGTACTTTTATCAGTTTGCAGCAGCATTTTCCCCCTCCAACTACACATTTTGTGTGCAGCTGCATGCTAAGCTCCCTCCCGCAGCCACTTGATTTATGGTTAAGACAGGCTATCTTGTCACACACATTGGGACAACCTGTTGAGAATTCTTAAGATCTCATAAGAGAGCTCACTTCAGAATGAGATCCACACAGCAAGCCCCTTTTCCATTTTATTTTGGAATTCATGCATAATTTCTCTAGCATCATTTCCCTTTGTGAAACTAAGATTACACACATACCCACATACACACTGAGAAAAAAAAATAAGACTGACTGCTCAGAAAGACTAAAGCAACCTATTCAATGCCTCTACCTCTGATAGTCCATGACACAAAACCACAGTTATCATAGCTTTACATTTTGTGCATGTATAGAAATGTAGAAATATCTGTCTTGGAAATGTGCAAATTCTCTCCAAGAATTTTATTCTTGTCTATTCTTGTACAGGACACAAGAAAAACCTGGTCAAGATTCACATCATTTGATGAAATTGATACTATATCCCAATTTTTTCCAATCAGAGCCTGCAAAATTATTTTAAGTAATTATGTACTGTTGGAATCCCAATCCCCTCCCAGTTAGTGAGATATCATGATAGGCCAATAGCCTGCTGCTAATCCCAACATCCAGTAAGATTTACACAGCTGTTAACTTATATGATTGATGGATTCAGTGGATCTGCCCTGTAGAGGAGACAAGGATTATTCAAAAGTAGGTAAAATAGCTGGTGTTTATCATGTGAAAATATCCATTCATCAGAATACTGCAAACTGGAGGCCTGTGGTGAGAAATAAACCTAAATAGTAAGACCATACTCCCTGTAATTATATAAAATATAATAAAGCTATTATCAATTGCAGTTGCATCATCATTAATACAACTTAGTTATGATGAGAATAAGTCTAAGCATGTAGAAATCTCTGATGGGCCCTAACTTTTCTCAAAATCCATACCAGCTGCTTTGGTTTAGTCAAAACTACTGAACTACTTCAGGCAAACAATTCAGCACATACTAGTTATTAACGAGAATAAAACCAACAAGACAGCTTGAAAGTACTCAGAAATAAGACTAAGTAGCTCAGAATCTAGCCTCGCCCTTCATGTCCAAATAGGCAACCTTTCCACACAGCAAGGCAGAAGAGGTGACATTTTCTTCCAGCGGTAGTCTCTTGAGCTTCCTGTGGTTTTGACAGACCCAGCTTTGGGAGTTCTTCTGAGGGGGACAGGAGAGTTGCTGCTTTAAGGAGTGAACAAAAATTCTTCCATGTATGAGGTGAATGTGGTAGACTGGATCCCAGCTAAAGTCTTAACAGATATACAAGAATGAAACAAGACATGGGGCAGAGAACCTGTTAAGTGGATAACAGGTATGAAAGATCAGATGAGAAAACAAACCTACCTATAGGCTGTGTCCACAGTTTACTGTTTTATGCTTAATCTCAGGCTTATGGGCACCTCTCTGTTTTTCCCCTCCTTATTTTCAAGAAAGAGAAATCTGTCATTGTGCCCAGACCCAATGAGAATGTTATGCTCATCGATCAGAATAAAACACAACCTATCCCAGCGGTTTAGGTATAAAGCTGCAGAGCCAGAGGTTGTGTTTGATTCCCCACTGCGCCTCCAGGAAAAAGAGCCAGCCCGTGTGGCCTTGGGCAAGCCGTACAACCTGGGGTGGCGTCAGAAGAAGGGAATAGCAAACCACTTCTGAGTATTGTCTACCTGGAAAACCCCGAAAAGAAAGGCCATAAGTCAGAATTGACTTGATGGCACATGATGATCCAAGGACAATGTTAAATATCAAATTAATATAGTTAATTTCTGAAGCACAAGCTAAGAAATACAGAAAAATATTGTGAATAAAACCTCAGAGCAATTTTTACTGAAGGAAAAGAAAAGAGAGTGAATGCCCAATCTATGCTATTTAAAAAAAAGAGAAGAAAGTGTTTTTTTCCTGAAATGTACTCTACAAAAGACATTTGGTTTGGTACTCTGAGGGGAATTTCCTTTGTCTCCTTATCTATTTAAATAGATTTATGTGGCCAGTTAGTTAGTCACTGAATTAATTGATGCAAACAAGTCAGCAAGAGAATGGTAGTTAATCACAAGTACCTCTGAAGATGCCGGCCACAGAGACTGGCGAAACGTTAGGAAGAACAACCTTCAGAACACGGCCTAAGAACCCGAAAAACCCACAACAACCAAAACAAAATATGTTTCAGTAGCTATTCTACTTTACTACAATTTTGTGTCAAGGGACTCTGATGGATAACAGAGCAATGAACCGCCCCTCCCATGTGTGTGTGTGCGTTTAAACTAGTACACAACATTGCTCCATTTTAAGAGGGCACCACAACACACTTTCTTTTTCTTTTTTCCTGCCCCCTCCCTTTTTTTCTTTTTGGAAGAGGGAACAAGGCAAGAGAAGGAAGAAGAAATATAATAATCAAGTGCTGTAGAGGAAAAAAAGTGGTGCCTTGTTCAGGTAATTTCTGGGCTGGTTCTGATCCCTACTCTCATCCTCCATGTATCCCTTTCTCAAATATAAAATGAATGTCTGTATGTAGGCACATCTCTGCTCAATTAGTGCCACTGTGAAGGCAGAACTCTCTGTCATGTAGAGACTTGTGTATAAATGTAGACATGTGTCAGATCATAGCAATGTGCCTTATACAGAGAGACACCTTGATATTTATATTGTCAACTTTGACTGGAAGCAGCTGCTCACAGCTTTTGGCAGGATACTTTCCTAGTCCTCTCTGGAGATAGGGGGACTGAACTGGCGATCATGTTCTACCACTGAGCTACACCCCTCCTCAATATTACACTAGGTGTTTCCTGTCTGATCCAAGTGCTAGAGATGAGCTCATGGTGTTTAGGTAGCAAGAGTAGTCGGCAAAAGCTAGAGTGGAATCTGCCCCTTTGATGCTATCAAAGTTCAGAAAGATTATTGAGACTCCCAGAATTCCTCAATCAGAATTCCTCAATTGGCATGCATATTCTCTCCACCCACTCACTCCCAGCAACTTTTTAAGGCTCTTAATGCTGTTTTCCTTTTTTCACTCATACGTATTGTTTATCCACTAGAAATAGATTATGAGGAGAAAGACATATAAAGTGACTTGCATATAATGGGCAATTCATCAGTGGCTGTCTGCCATCTTTTTTTTTTTTTTACAGATATCACAGAATCATAGAGTAATGGAGTTGGAAGGGACCCATAGGGCCATTGAGTTTAACCCCTTGCTTAAGGCAGGAATCCAAATCAAAGTCTGTTAGAGGGTTCTCCAGTTTTCTGTTATCCCTCCATCACTGGAGCACTCACCACTTCCTGAGGTAACCAGCTCCACTGTCCTACTGCTCTAACAATTAAGAGGTTTTCCTGATATTCAACCAAAATCTGGCTTCCTGTAATTTGAGCCTGTTACTACATGTCCTGCACTCTGGGATGACTGAGAACAACTCCAGCCCCTTCTCTACATGACAACTTTTATTTGAAGAGGGCTATCTAAATATTGTACCTTAACTTTATATTTATTATTGTTGTGCACTACTTTGAAATCTGTAGATGTATGCAATAAAGAGGTACAGGTAATAAATTATGCAACCCCTTGGAATTTTTTGTTTCACCTGTGAGAGCAAAAGAAAGGAAAACTTGCACCACCAGTCAGTTGGGGGGGGGCAAGTTGGCAGCATCTCCTCTGCTGAGATTCCAGAGCCAAAACTTGAGTCCGGGGGGGGGGGGTGTTGTGTGAAGCCACAGAGGTGGGCAGTGCAAAGGAATGAGAGACTGGCATTATTCCTGGGCCAGAAGATTTTTTAAAAGAGCATGAGGAAAATCCAGGTGAATAGTCTCAGAATCTGGATTTAAAAAAACCCTAATATGGCAACTCAAAGCAAGGGCAAAAAAGCCAATTTTAGAAACTGGGCAGAAGGCAAAATGTGCCCAGAAGCTGCAGTAGTTGCCACTCTTGCTGCTAGAGCTTACATCCCACACAATCTTTCGAACAACACACATCCAGAGTTTTTCCAAGCCCTGCATTATTGAGGCTTTTAGAAAGTCCACTACCAGCCACAGGGAGTCTTCGGCTAAGTTAAGACTGCATAGATACAACTCACATGCAAACACCTTCATACATGAACCAAGGAATCATGATGGCAGATGGAAAAGGATGAATATCCCAGGCTATTTATATTTGTAGTTGGTCCAAGCTATCTCAACCACTGCATCTCCCTTTATGAGCCTGCCCAATGGTAAGACCATCAGGAGAGGCCTTTCTCTCAGCCTAACACTTTTATAGGTGTCTTTGGTGGGAACACAGGAGCGGGCCTTCTCTGTTGCTGCTCCCAGACTTTGGAATTTCCACAGGAGGCCAGGCTGGTCACATCTTTGCTGTCCTTCCACAAGCAGACAAAAACTTTTCAGGAAAGCTTTTCTTCAAGGGGAAGGTCTGAAATGTCTTCACTTGCTTGTGGAAGGGCAGCAGAGATGGGGCCGGTCTGACCTCCTGTGGGAGAGAGTTCCAAAGTGGGGCCCTGTCCCCACCAAATATATCCCTGGGATACAGAGATGTCTCTCTTCATGTGATTGTTTACCTTCATTTACATCACACTCCTGAAAATCTGCCTAACCATTTGCTTGCCTTTTGAATGTGTAACTGTGCTGAGGGAGTTGATGTGAGAGAACCGCACCTTGGCTTCTCTCTATAAATGTCACTCCTAGCAAATAGGTTGTCCTCACATAAACTGCAACAAAATTCTGATGGCAGAGGCCATGCTGTCATGAGGGAAGGCTTGGTGGGCCACTGTTGGCAATAAAAGTAGCGTAGTGTAGAGTTGGTGGTAGCAGCACAACCAGCAGGTTGACTAGAAATGGTAGACTTTGTGGGTGTTGTTGTCATGTGCGTCCAATCACCTTTGACTTAGAGTAGGGGTCTCAAACATGCGGCCCGGGGGCCATTTGCGGCCCGCCGGATGATAGTTTGTGGCCCCCGCCTTGCCTGCCCCCCCCTGAACTGCCCACGCGTCCTCCGCTGTCAAGAGTCAAAAAAAGCCTTGCCTTGCTCACCGGCTCTCTCCCAAGACAGCGCCTCTTGCACCCTCCATCCAGAACTGCCTTTTTTTGAGGGGGGGGGCCCTTCAGAGGAAGGTTGCCGGACCTCCATGTGTGTGTGTATTTGAGGGCTCACGCCCCTCCTCCTCCTCGGAGGCCCAGCCGGGTTAAGGGAACTCCTGGGCGGCTTCCTTGGGCTCTTGCTCCACTTGGCGGAAAATCTGATGGGGCCCAGCCTCACACAGACTCTGCCTCCAGCGGCCCCCAGGTAAATTGAGTTTGAGACCCCTGACTTAGAGCAACCTATGAATGAGTGATGAGCAAAATGTCTTGTTGTTAACAGCTCTGTTTAGCATGTGCAAAATCAAGGCTTTTGGCTTCCTTTGTTCAGTCAATTCATCTCATTATTTGGTCTTCCTCTTTTTCTGCTGCCTCCCACTTTTCTGAGCACTACTGTCTTCTCGAGAGACTCGTGTCTTCTCATGATGGGCCCAAAGTATGATAGCTCCAGTTTTGTCATTTTTTTTTTGTTTCCAGAGAGTTCAGGCTTGAATTGATTTAGGGCCCAATTTCTGTGTTTCTGGCAGTCTACTCCGACTTGAAATATGGTATTCAAAGTTCTCCTTGTATACCATATTTCAAACAAGTCAATTTCCCCCCTTTTGGCTTCACTGTCCAGCTTTCACACTGGCATATAGTAACTTGGAATACCACAGCAAGAGTAATCTTGGTCTTGGTTTCTAAGTTCCTCTTGTTGGTGGGTGGGTAATGTGCTTCTAGACACGACACAGCTTGTTTCAGAAGGGCATCTATACAGTTCAAAAATTCAAGTCATGAAAAAGGTGATGTAAAATTGATGGATAACAATGTTAAAAGCGTAGAACAGTTCAGGTTCCTATAGAACCCCAGATCTTCCTGAAGTATATACCTAAGGTGGCACTACTTTCTTCTCATAGTAGTATATGAAATATGTAGTAGAAGGATAACTCCTAGTAACAACCACATAAACCTCGGCAGTTCCAAGTGTTGTTTTTTTTAAAAAAACAACAACCACTGATTCTTCCCAGTTTTGAAAAGATTGAATTAGTTAATTGATTTGTTAATTGATCTTTAAACAGAGATAAGGGATAGCCATAAGCGAAATTATCATTATAGAAAATTAGTGCATCCTCTATAATTGGGCCATTATAACAAAGACAAAGCCTGTAACTGAGAAATCTATCTTGAGTTTGGGTTGTTTCAGTGGTGGGGATTGTGATGTCCTTAAGAAAGATATCCTAGACCTTCAGGCTGTTTTGAATATGGATCTTATGTCATACTAAGTAATTGCTCTTCAATAAATATTCAGGACAAGCCAGCATTCATAAGCTTTCTTGGCGCCTTTGGGCATCCCGGTATCCAGTGAATAAAATGACTGATTAGTTGTAATGAGTCCTGCAGCTTAGAAATAGTATGTTCTTTTATGATTAGAAAAGGAACAAAGTAATTACACTTTAATATAGTTGTGGAAAGGAATTATCCCTAAGGCGAAATGTGTATTTTCAGGATGCAATGCAAACAAAAGAGCAACAGCATAGGAACTATGAGAAGCACCTATGAGGATCTAAATCATATGAGATGCTGTGTTTGCTGTTATGAGATTCTACAAGCACATAAAATTCAGAAAGCTACAGTGCTTTGAGCCTGCAACAGGATTGCTACAAGTAATCATTCAAAGTAACATAAATGGGAAAAGAAACACAGAAAGGGGAAAATTCATTGGTTGATGAACTTAGAAGACTGGTTCATCATCATTGTTTAGAGATGTCACATGCAAACTCAAACAGCCACAATGACACTCAACTTTCAGTAGTCTCCTATTGGAACAATATAAAAGGGGAAAACACAACAAACCCATGTTTAGCTGATGAATAAGCATCACTTCCCTTCTCCAGCATCTTCCCTCTGGAACAAACCTTGCCTGATCCACCTTCCTGTGTAAACACAGCAGGAAAAATAAGTCCTAAGTGAAGCAGGGGCTGGAATTATGAGCTATGAGCAGAGCAGAGGTATTCAGCAGGTAACATTGACAGAATACTACAGTGTGTTGTGTCTTAAGATAACATTGCCTGCCTCCTGACCTGACAAGGCAACTTACACAGGCTTTTTGGCATGATTCAGCCACCTGAATGTTTGACTCATGGTTACTGCAGAGCAGGAAAATAATTCAGAGAAACTACTGTACCATGTGTTTCCCACTAGGTGGTATCCAGCACCAAGGATGTACCATATCAGACCACTAGGCAATAATTTTCAAGCCAACAAATAAAACCACCTGAGAACACACTTCACTTCTTGCATTTTTTTTTACATTATTCATGCACTCAGGTGGAACATTTTAGTATCTCAGAATCCTGTTTTGTCATAGAATTCAAATAGAACTAGACATGAATGTAAGACATGCAAGACATTATGCCCTGAATGCTCCCTGAAAGGACAGATCCTGAAGCTGAGGCTCCAATACTTTGGCCATCTCAAGGGAAGAGAAGACTCCCTGGAAAAGACCCTGATGTTGGGAAAGTGTGAAGGCAAGAGGAGAAGGGGACGACAGAGGACGAGATGGTTGGACAGTGTCATCGAAGCTACCAACATGAATTTGACCAAACTCCGGGAGGCAGTGGAAGACAGGAGGGCCTGGTGTGCTCTGGTCCATGGGGTCACAAAGAGTTGGACATGACTTAACGACTAAACAACAACAAATTATCTCTTTTATTCCCCTTTATGTTTGTTACTCTGTGTGTTTCATTAGAACACATTCAGTTCTACACACACAGACTCCAGTAGATATAGGTCATTTTATAACCTATATTGGACTTTTCACTGGGTGAGAAAATGCACTTACTGTAGCACTTACTGTACACTTTTTTAAAATTTGTAGTATTATGATTTAGTGCACAGGGGATAAAGTGGCAGAGTTTATTAGCAGAAAAAGTGTAGCTCCATTTTGTCAAGGTGTCATTTGCAATCTGAAAACTGAGGGAGATGAGGAAAAGGCCAGAATTTTACATGGGCTACAAGATGGAGCTGAATTGTTTTTAAACATCATTTTGTTTTGTTTGTGTCAATACTTTGTTTTTTGGTGAGCCACCTTGCATACCATTTTAGAGGAAAGGATCAGATATCAAAATAACTAATGAATGGGGGGACGGGATTATGTAAAAGTTATGTGGAGATGAAGAGACTGATTTACTCCTTACTTTTTATAGATACATTCTTGTTGGTATAGTATCATTAAAGAATTAAAAATACAGCCTGTATGTTAACAATAGAGATAAGATGACAAACACATTTTTCTTATGACTCATCCTCCCCTTCTAGGTCATTTTCACTGTCCCAGTTTAGAGAGTGAAACTGTTGTCATATTTACTGACTTTTTTCTGAGACTGTCTTCCAGTGTATTAGCCCATCTGGATAATATTGCACTGTGAAGTTCAAAGACAATTTGGGGGTTTTCAAAGAGGATGCATTTGGCATGTAAGTTGTCCTGCAGTTGATATGCAAAGAAACTATGTTTTTGTTCTTGACTGAGGAATGTTCCTTTCAAAGCTCCTGCTATTTTCGGAGAGGTGTATAATTTAACACGTTGACGTACTCATGCCAGGCATCCTTGTATCACTTTCCTTATTTTTTTTTACTAAGACACATGAGTTTCAACCGTTAATTGGTTTCACTGCACCAATGTTTATTTTTCTGATCTGCACGCAATACAGGATTTTCCTTTTTAAGCTTGCTATGCAATAGGGTCAGCAGTACTTGGGGACAAAGCATAGATCCAACATCATCTTCACTACATCAATCCACTGGGAATGAGAACTGCAAAAAAACTGGGTCTTGATCTACTCCTGGATTTGTATTTTGAAACAGCCAGATTTTTGTTTTTAGTTTTTTTAAAATCTGAAGTATTGTAAAACATATTCCAGTGAATACCAGTTCACCTGCGGACAAAACTGGCTGCATATACTTCTTTAAACACGCAGCTCATTTTGCAAAGTTTGTAATTATGAATGAGAAAATATGGGACAGTGAATTACATTCTTACAAGAAAAATGTGTCCTTATTCCCTGGGTTTAGCCACTGGTTATAAAAACAGGCTATTTATAAGAAAATAACATAATAAGGGCTCTCCTGGGCCCATCTAGTCCAGCTCCCTTTATCTCACAGGGGCCCCACCAGATGCCTCTGGGAGCACACGAGACCACTAGATGCCTGTCTCCTGATACCCCTCCCCACCATCTGGCTTTTGGAGGCACCTTCCTTTTAACTAGAGATGGGAGTGTTCGTATATGCATACAGAACAAATACCACTGCACAGGTGAACATAGTGAGGGTCTTCCACTGCTGTCATAGGCTCCGCATTCCCTATTGCTATGGAGCTCACCGTTGACTAGCCACTCCTGGCAGGAGATGCGATGACATGCCTCCCTGCCAGGTCAAAGAGTGGCTCGCTGATGGCAAGCTCCGGAGCAATAGGAAGGGAGTGCGGAGCCCGTGGCAGCTGAGGAAAGGTGAGTGGACTGTCCGGCCCCAGGGGACAGGACCCTTGTTAGGTCCACTTGTGCGGGGGTATTTGTATTCATATATGAATACGAATACCCCCATCTCTACTTTTAAGACTGGAGATTATACATCCACATCATGGCTTCTAACTTGTGATGGACTTTTCCTCCAGAAATCTGTCCAATTCCCTTTTAAAGGCATCTAGGCCAGATGCCATCACCACATCCTGTGGCAAGGAGTTCCACAGACTAACAACATGCTGGGTAAAGAAATATTTTCTTTTGTCTGTTCCCACCCTCCCAACACTCAATATGAGTGGATGTCCCACTATGGATGGACTCTGTGGAGAAGATGCACATGGTTGGTCAGGTTGGGGCATATTCCAATTTACAGACAACACCGCAGTTTACAGCAGAGAAGGGCATATTTATCAAACTGGGGCTGTTTTTTCAGTTGGCTGATTGCTAAGGGTGGCACACTGTTAAAGGGAGAGTGTCCAAGGAAGTGAATGAGGCCTATTTATTATAAAATAATTTTTAAAAATAATTTATGACAAGATCTAAATCTTCATATTTTATTTTCCTATTTCAGGTACTCCATTATAATATTTCTGCCCATTAATATTTCATTAATTAATAATTAACTTAAAAAGATTCAGTCAAATTAACTTGAGTAGATTTAATCACATTTACCTCAAGTGCATTCAATCTTATTTATTCATTAAATTACATTCATGGTAGGAAAAAAAAACCTGAATACAGAACAACCTCATCAATTTTACATGTGAAGTAATTACTGGCTTTTTGTTTACCATACTAAAGTTGCAACTAAAGTAGGCCTGCTGAATCAAGGGAAGTTACAGAAGAGTTGATTCACCAAATACTCTACTGTACTTTAGTAAAACATACTATGCTAAGCAACAGGATTTCAGCCTCTGTGTATTTTCCAGAGGAAACAGACTGGAAGAAATGAATGTGCATGGTATTCATGTCCCAGTCTCCATTCCAGAGTACTATCATATCCCAAGCTGCCAAACTGTTTACAGTCTGCGGGCAGATGTATACGAAATATTACGGTAATTGCTTGCTTAGGAAGCCTTTCCCCTCATGCCTACAAATGCTTCTCCATATCTCTGTGTTACTAGATCTTAACCCTCCTCCTGTTCTTTATAACGTAAGGTTTTTCCTTTGTTGTTGCTTTTGGGTTTTATACACAGTGTAGGACAGTTAGTAACTCTTGTTCACAGCAGCTTTCCGCCTCTTAATTTTACATTTTAAAAGCTCATTTGGGAATGCTAAACAATTGAGCCCAAAAGGAAGCTTTTAAAATGAAAAGTACTTGTGAAAGTAGCAGTAAGCAACCCTTCCTTAAACACCAAGAAGGCCCAATAAACAAACCCTTTACATTTAATGTCTTGCGTTATTTTCTTGTAAAAGACTGCAGCTCTGCTGTTAGCTGACTCCTTTTTTTTAAAAAAAAAAAATTATTCAAAGAACATCAAACGTCGACAACCTAAACCTACCACCACAGCTGACTCCTTCTGACTCCAAAGTTCAGATCAAAGACAGAACTGAAGTGCACACCTGTGAAGACGGGGCCTCCTTCCCACTCCACGCTTTTGCTCTTTTCCTGATGGGCGCTCTTCTAAATGACATCAAGCCAGAGCCGCAGAGTGTCATCTACTTTTTCTTGAGGTTTAAGGGAAAGGATTTCCTGATAATTTGTCAGCTTCTCTGCACTTCACAGAAAACCCGAGTCTCGTTTATTTCTATATTAAAAGCCCTCAACTTCTGACATCTCCTCTGTAGTCTAAGATAAAGTGTGATCATGGGCCTCATGTGGCCACAAGGCTGTTTTTGTGGCTCTCTTCCCCCACAAATGACCATGCCAATAAGCATTTCCTTAGTAAGACATGAAACGTGGTACTTGCAGAAGCCTTCAAGAGCTGGCACTCATCTTTTCAACAGGTTACAGCCCCCTCCCTTGACCGCTTAACATCACAGCCATTTTTTTAAAAAAACCACGGGGTGAGCTTCCAGCCAATTACAGTTTCATTCATGTGGCCTCCCCTGACCCCCTGCTCTTCCTTTTGCATTTGTACTGGTCTCCCAGGCCCTGAGAAGATCCAGGGGCACAAGATTGGCTCTCGGACTTAACAATTTTGGCCAGTCCTAGTTTAAAGCAAGCGTGGTACAACACATGGGAAGTAATTATCTGTTTGCTTCCATGTTTACAATAAGTGTGTGTGTGTGTGTGTGTGTGTGTGTGTGTGTGTGTGTGTGTGTGTGTGTGTGTGTGTGTGTGTGTGTGTGTGTGTGTGTGTGTGTGTGTGTTTTGTGCCATCAAATTGGAATGGGCTTATAGCAACCTTAATAGGGTTTTCAAGGTAAGCAACATATTTAAGGGGTGGTTCTACCTGTTCCATTCCCCCAGTGAGTTTCCATGGCTGAGCAGGGATTTGAACCTTCTTCTCCAGAATGCTAGTCTGTCACTATGTTGACTACACCACACTGGGAATCTTACAAGAAGTACAGTAATGTTGGTCTTTTTGGGGTTTTTTTTTTGGTTTTTTTTGCCAGAAGTGGCATTCGAAGTGCCTAAAATCAATAACATACAGATAACAATCTAAAACATATTGTTTAATAGTTAAAAGAACAAAAACACAACTATACAAAGGTTAATACAGTTGACTCCACTTGTCTGGTCTGGTCCTCAAAACCAGTGTGTCCATATTCTTCCAGATGCCATTGTCTAAATGGATATGAAGGTACCATTTAGACTCCAACCCTAATTGCCCCCCACAAATGGAATAAAGACATCAGGCAACAATGATGAGTCACAACTTTGTTTCAACTTTTAACTATGAAACTACCCCCACTTGCAGAGGGGCCTGGTCTGGTGTTGTGGAAAGTACAAAAGCAGTGGTCTCTCTTTACTCTCTCTCTCTCTCCTGGAAGAGCAAGGCCCATGACCCAATGCTATAACATGACACTGTCCAGACAACCTCTAGGAGACCTTTCTAGACCTATTCACATCCTAAGGCCCATGACTCCGAGAAGGCTGTAAACCCATATCAGCCTCAAAGGAGATGTCCCCTTGGGATTCAGCCCCTGAAGCCCAAGATGTGATGAGCTACTGCCCTGCCCTCATCCTGACTTTGATAACACAACACCACCACCACCAAGCACTGTCACAGTCAGCATCTGCCTCTTCCGTGATATGAGATGACTGCCCTACCCAAGTGTACACATTTGCAGATAGGCCTTAATTTCCTGAGCCCATGAAGTGAGAAAGTTTACGAGATTTTAGCCCAAACAAATGATGTTTTCCATTTCTGTAGTAGGAACCTTGCCTATGAATGTTCTTAGTGTGAGTTGCACCAGCCAGTATCTCTGTCTAACTTAGAGTATAGTCCTAAACATACATATCCTGGAGTATATCTCATGGAAGACAATAAGGCCTACATCCGATTAGACATGCCTCGGTGTGCCCATTCATTTTGTATGAAGATAAAAGGGATGGAGTTTTCAAAGAAGGAGTTGTGTTGATTTGTTTCAGCATATTGGAGAGAAAGTTGAAGAGAGAGGCAAAAGTTTGCAGCATTTTAAAGACTGACTGATTTTGATCCATAAAAGCTCACATGGAAACAAATCTCTCAGTGTATTCGTGAAGGCTTTTGGGAGTGGAGTATTTATGGCTGTGAGATAGGCTTTTGTCCTATTCAGGGGATGAGTGATTAGTGTGTCTTGTTGTGGATGTATTGTTGTGATAAGGAGGAGAGATTATCTGTCACTGTGATTGATGGGTGTCATTAGCTGGTCTTTTGTGTGTAGTGATCCCTGGTTCTTGTGGCTGGGTAGAGTTCGTTGACCTTTTGCACGCTGTATTTTTCAGAGCTCATTTTTCAGAGCTCAGAGCCAAGTTTTGTTGGATTTCAAACTTTCCTCTTTTTTGTTGAAGTTCTGCTGGTGCTTGTGGATTTCAATGGCTACCCTGTGCAGTCTAACTTAATGATTGCTGGTGTTGTCCAGTATTTCAGTATTTTGAAATAGAATTTCATGTCCAGCTTGTTTTAGGGCATGTTCAGCTACTGCCAATTTTTCTAGTTGTTTTAGTCTGCAGTGTTTCTCATGTTCTTTGATTCTGATGTGGATGCTTCGTTTTGTGGTTCCAATGTATACCTGGCTGCAACTACAAGGTATCCGGTATACTCTTGCAGTGGTGAGGGGGGTCCCTTCTGTCCTTTACTGACCGTAACATTAGTTGCATTTTTGTGGTGGGCTTCAATACTGTTTGGAAGGTTGTGTTTTTTCAAAAGTTTCCCCATGCGGTCCATGACTACAACAAAACTTCAACAAAAGTTGAACTTTTTTTTGCCAGAAGTGGCATTCGAAGTGCCTAAAATCAATAACTTCACAACTTCAACAAAAAAGAGGAAAGTTTGAAACTCAACAAAACTTGCCTCCCAGCTCTGAAAAACACAGCATGCAAAAGATCAACAAACTCTACCCAGCCACAAGGACTAGGGATCACTACACACACAAAAGACCAGCTAATGACACCCATCAATCACAGTGACAGATAATCTCTCCTCCTTATTACAACAATACACCCACAACAAGACACATTAATCACCCATCTCCTGAAAAAGGACAAAAGCTGATCTCACAGCCATAAATACTCCACTCCCAAACAAACTGTGCCAGAGCACAGAGTACTGTCCTCTGAAGATGCCGGCCACAGAGACTGGTGAAACATTAGGAAGAACAACCTTCAGAACACGGCCAAAGAGCCCCAAAACCCACAACAACCAAATCTCTCACTCTTTAGGTTGCCACAACATTTTATTTTCCTCCCACTCCACCACCCACCAGATGGATTATATGTGTATGTGGTGGGAACAGTCCATGTCCAGTGTCCCAAACTATATGTAGTGATGAACATCTGTGTGGATAGCATTATACATAAACCAATTATTCTGGATTAAAAAACTATCAGTGGCTCCTCTTCATGATGGCCATATCCTCCTTCCAGTTACAGAGCCAATGTCTTTTGAAATATCAGTCACTGGGGAAGCAATAGTGGGATACAGCTGTTTCCTTCATCCTTCCTTATCAGCATCCCATACATATCTGGTTGATCCTGGAGGAATGGAATTCTGGGCCCTATGCCTTGGTCCAACTTAGTAGTGTTCTTTGGTCCAATTTAGTAGCATTTCCCTTTTATGTTTATATTCTTGTGGATGTAATAGATAAATCAATGTAAGCAGCCTTGTTTAATTGAACTTGCAAAATGGTGCCAATCACTATTTTTAAACAGTGCATGCCTGCCTTGTAACACAGAATGCATATGAGGGCATTTATAGTAGCATTACCAACCACATACCATAACTGCAGATGTCTGTGTCGCGTCTATGTATAATCTCATGTTTCTGTGATCATGGCAAAAAGTATTTGGCTGGATTTACAGAGCCACCCTCTATTCAAAGCCTGAATCCAAATCAAAACGGATATGACAGATGGCTGTCCAATGTTCTCTTTAAAACCACCAGTGTTGGAGTTTGTTTAGTGCTGGCTTGATATGAAAACATGTCAATAATATCTGAGTGGTATAGAACATAAGGAAGGTTCAAAAAATTTTCTGAATAGAGAAAGAACTCAGGAATATGTGATTAGTGAAGGTGGAGTTCATAAAGTCAAGCAGACGTTGAAAGCTGGGATTACACTAGAAATGTAAAGAATATTCATGAAAATGCTCACAAGATAACTTTGTTCTCACCAATTTGTTGTTGTTGTGTGCCATCAAGTCAGAACCAAGTGATGGTGACTCTAACGGGGCTTTCAAAGTAAGTGTGATATTTAATGAGTTGTTTTACCAGTTCCACACACTCAGTGAGTCCACACACTCGAACCCCATTCTCCAGAGTCGTAGCCTGTCACTCTATCCACTACACCACACTGATAATACACCCAGTATTGAGTCTGCCTCACTGAGGCACCTTGATAAGGAAATTCTAAGCCCCATGATGTTTCTGGCCTCCCAGCAAGATCGATGGCTCTGCTTTTTCTCACCAGTCTCTGTAATTTGAGCAAGACCAGCATCCTTTCTCTTTGAGAAGCCAAACATATGGGCACAGCATGCAAAGAAGGACTAACCGGTTGTCCTGAGGTTTCTAATCCTTAAAAAATCTATCCAATATAGTGTTCTTGAAATTTGTATTATTCCCAATTTGTGTTATTACTGAAGTGTTCTCTTGTTCTCTTCTTGTAGAAAGGGAGGCTGAAGTCAACAGCTTAACCAAGAACAAGAACAAATACAAAAAACCAGAAAACCTTATAAGAGTTGGTTGCTCAGTGTCCCAACCTGTTGAAGGAAAACAACTGAAACCATTTTGGTTTAACTTCCTGTTGTTGTTGTTGTTTTCAAAATCCCCGTAATATTTAAAGCAATTCAGAGCTACGTACACTGTCCTTCTTTGTGTTTACGTACCAGAACATGTCCAGCCAGTGCATGAAGATCCAGGCCTTCATCCTCCTGCTTGAAAAGCAAGGAGTCAAGCGTGTTCCTTTCGCTTACCTGATGCTTCCGCTCTCCTTGCTGATTTTGTGGGCCTATTGTAGTTAACACTTGTATTGGCTGGCATTTCTGTTTGATAGTCTGCCTGCCAAATAGGAATACTGAAACCTGCCTCAAAGAAAGGAAGAGGAGGGATGTGACTTTGCTTTTTTAAAAAAACCCTTAATGGTGTCTTTCATGAGCTTGTCTCATGTAGTTTAGCACAAGTGACTATGGGCATAGCAGAAAACAGGAGCTGCAACTATCCAGAAGCAACTTGGCTGTGTTATGACTCCAGATGAAAACGAGAACAAAAACAAATGCCTTGCCTATGCCAGCTGCTGCAACAACTGTCATGCCACAAATACAATTGCAATTGACCAATAAGTGTCTTCACAATACACAAGGTCAGAGTTCCGTAGGACACTGGATTGAAGAATCTGCTGCTCTTCAGCTTAGGGCACCCAAAGTGATGAAAAGCAACTTAAGACAAGGTCACAAGAAGATACCCAATATGTTTATTGTTAAAGTTTGGGTTTGAAATAGGTTGCAAGTTGTGACAAGCTCGATAAATAAATAAACAGACTTGCAAAGTAAGATGGTTCTAAAAATAGAAAAGACTATCAATCGAATGAAAGGGGAGCACTGAAACTGAAAGTAGATAGTTACACATGATTACACACTGTAATCCAACTATAATCAGTGCAGCCTAATATACAAAGGGGCTGGATCCAGAGAAATGTGAAGCCAACTCTGATCAAGCCACAGAGCTTTCTTGTCTCCTCCTCCCCACTGTGTTTTCCAAAAGCAACCCTTGGGGATAGCAAAATTTCTACAAGAGGAGCTAAGACCAACTCTAAATGCACAGAGTATGTAAGTTTTCTAGATCCACAAAATTCTTCATCAAGCTAGATGATTAAAAAAAACTGTGAGGGGGCGAGGCATGGAAATCCAAATGCATGGCCAGCTGTTTCAAGTCTGGAGGACCACACTAAGTCAAAATGCAGTGTTGGAAAGTTGGACTTTGTGAGCCAGAGGCTAGAATCCGAACTGGAGTCTGCATAATTTGCCACAATCGCTTGATTAATAAGGTGGTGGGCTGTGTCTCACCTGTGTGCCCGGCATTGCAACCTATTACCCAACTGAGATGTTCATCAGTTATCTGCAATTAAGCAGCCATTGTATGTTATGGAAGCCTCATGTGAACAGCTATAGGATTCTGGCCAGACAGTCATGGGGGTGTCCCATAGTCTGAGCAAAGCCGCTGGGAAAGAGATAAGATGGAAATGAGAACAAGGACAATATGGATCTGCTTTAGCCATAGGTGAAACACAGGTTGTTTGCTGGGTTTAGCACAAGAGCAAAAAATCCCCACAAAACATGTAATCTGTTTAAGACTGTGGATTTTGGAGACTGAATTTTGCTTTACATCTATGGATCAACATAGTCACAACCTTTTTTCCCCTAGTGTAGGAAAATACTGTACAACATTTGCCCAGAACTACCCAATGGTGATAGATTTCTTTTTTTCCCATAAGAGCACATGGAAGACTGAAGGACAAAGTAGCATTTTTTCTTTCTCATATCACTGACTTTTTCATCTAATTCCACAACTATATTTAATATCCAGTTTTGATATTCAAGGCTGCAGTGTCTTTGCACCTCTGCTTAGAACACATCAAAACAAAAAGTTTTGAGCAAATCTAAAATCCAGTCTCTTGCAAGGTAACTACAAAGCACTTCTCAAATTATACATCTCCCATGTTGACTCAGAAGCAAAAGATATGCTCAGCTCATGCATTTCTATTCCCAAGTAGAAAGGACTACATTGCTTAGGAGAAAGCACATTCTTTCCAGACATAAATCCATTTTTACTGCAGGCAGAAATACAGACACTTTACATCTGATGAATCTGAAGAAGTAGGGTACACACTTCTTTTTTCAAACCATGCAAGTAAGTAGTGGGGCCACACCAGATCTGTCACATATGCCTCTTAGATCCCAACCCCTGGGATCTCCAGAGAAGAGGTCTCCCATAACTGGCCTTCCATCTAAAAAGCCAGACTCTTGTGCTACTAGGAAAAACTGTCTTCTTTGCAACAATGTTTCCCGTAAGACCAAATTCCATGGAAGGGGCTAATTGGCACTTGGGCCACTGAGAGCAAAGCTATGAATTGTGACCCCACCCCCTGCTCACCTGTTGCTTTCAATGGTTTAGAAACACTTAGGAGAAACTCTTGAACAATGGTTGTGGTGGGTTTTTCGGGCTCTTTGGCCGTGTTCTGAAGGTTGTTCTTCCTAACATTTTGCCAGTCTCTGTGGCCGGCATCTTCAGAGCACATCACAGAGACTGGCGAAACGTTAGGAAGAACAACCTTCAGAACACGGCCAAAGAGCCCGAAAAACCCACAACAACCATTAGATCCCGGCCGTGAAAGCCTTCGCGAATACGTCTTGAACAATGCTTGATATCCTTCACATGACTTCACTGAGTGCAGCCTTTCTTTGGATGGGTAGAGAGTGTACATCTCTTCACTGAGGAGGTTTTGCAAGTAAGCAAAACCTTGATCCCCAGATACTGTACAGTGATGAGTTTGGATGTCTACATGGTACACATGTCAAGATTATACTGTATGATAGTAACCACTAGGTTATATATATTTATTTTGTCTTGTTTCTCTCTTTTTTTCTTTTTCTTATCTTTCTCTTTCTTCTTCTTTTCCCCTATGGTTGTTTTTTATGAGTGTTGTTTATGGTTATGTGATGTTTTTTTAAAAAGTCAAACAAATTTAAAAAGAAAGAAAGAAAGAAAGAAAGAAAGAAAGAAAGAAAGAAAGAAAGAAAGAAAGAAAGAAAGAAAGAAAGAAAGAAAGAAAGAAAGAAAGAAAGAAAGAAAGAAAGAAAGAAAGAAAACAAGTATTCAGTCAGGTCCGTACTATAAATTATCAAGCTAGTATGTGCAATAGGGACGTGGTGGCGCTGTGGGCTAAACCGCAGAAGCCTGTGCTGCAGGGTCAGAAGACCAGCAGTCGTAAGTTCGAATCCACACGACGGAGTGAGCGCCCGTTGCTTGTCCCAGCTCCCGCCAACCTAGTGGTTCGAAAGCATGCACATGCGAGTAGATAAATAGGTACCACCTCAGTGGGAAGGTAAACAGCGTTCCGTGTCTAAATCACACTGGCCATGTGTCCACGGAAAGATTGTCTTCGGACAAACGCTGGCTCTATGGCTTGAAGAGCGGGATGAGTGCCGCCCCCTAGAGTTGGACACGACTGGACAAAAATTGTCAAGGGGAACCTTTACCTTTACCTTATGTGCAATAGTCTCAGATTTATTACATTTTTCTACAGCAGAGATTCCCAAAGTTTGTGACAGGATTTTCTCAGCCTCTTAAGAGGCAAGAGAGATTGTAAAAGGTATGGAATAAGAGGTTTAGTTAAAGGGGAAATCTGCAATCTAGAACTTACTTAGTCTATCTCAAGGCCTGTTCTTAACATTCACGACCTTAGCAAGGCAGCAGCAGTGTGAGATTTAAAAACAACAACAAAAGGAGTCAACAGGTATTCATTTTTAGCTTTTGCTTATCATAAGTCTTTTCCCCACATGTCTTCCTCCACTTGTCCCATGGCCATGCCAACTGGGGGATTCTGGGATTTGTAGTGCAAGAAGCAATTTTCCCAAGCCCTAGTGGCAGTGCAGCAAGTGAGGAGAAGGTTTACAAGGGTCTTCTCCCATAAGATGGTGGCAGCATGGGCTTACTCCCATGTGACTGTGTTGGTGTTCTTCCACCCCCATCTTCCATTTAGACTGTGACATATTTCCACTAGGAGGAAAAGAGTCCTTGGGGGCGGTGTTGAGCTGCTAAGTTTCATGTCCTGCTTTCCACAACTTTGGTAAGAGAAGCAGGAAGAGAATTGGGAGGAAGAAAAAGATTGCCTCCTCCCCACAATATTTCCACCATCCGAGATGGATGGGGAGGTGAAGAAGGGTAGGGGGAAAAAAGATGAGCAGCAGTGGTATGCAGTGGGTGACAAAAGGCAGCACCCATGGGTATTAGCTACAAACTTTCACTCTGTCTTCTGTAGTGTAAAATCATACACTCTGCCAGCAGTCCACCAGCTGATTCTTCAAATCCCTGTCTCTTTGGGCATTCAGTCCTCAGAGTCAAGACACTGTGGGTAGAGAGGCCGCATGCACAATCTCTAGTGGTGGAGTAGGCTAGTAAGTTGTGCATGTGCCCATGAGCATTAGGTGGTCAGGGATACGGCCACTTATCATCTCCTTCCACTTTTGACTTGGAGTAGTGGAAGTGTCTTGGTGCTGAATACATTCACATCTGCCTCTATGCATAATAATGATAATTACATGATTTTGATTTATGATGATCCTTACCAGGGATTTCTAGTTCTAAAATACTCAGAAGTGATTCATTATTCTCTTCTGGGAATTCCTGGAACTCGCTCTTTCCCCAGGAGCCACAATGGGTAACTGAACTCCAGCTTGCAGAGTTATACAGTCAGTTCTTATTCTTTCATACATTATACCTTTAAAACAAAATAGGCTAAATCCAATGTCAGATCTACCTAGAAAAAACATACTGAAATGAATGGTGCTTGTTAGTCACAACTACAGTAACCCAGCCATGCTTCCCTTCCCACATCCTTAATTTTGTCATATAGAGACGCGCAGTCATGCATTCCACCTGCAAAAACAATCCAAAACAAAATCTACATTTTGTACATCTATTTCCTTTACTTCCAATTGTTCAAATGCCAACATGCTTTTGTAAATATATTCACAGGGAATAGGTTTTTCTTAAGAAGAAAACAAAAAGAAATTTCGGGACAAAATAATTTATTCCTTAGTGAAGCTGCAGATGGAATTTGTAGTTACCGCAACACATTTATAACCTCTGCCGAAAAGGAAGTACAGTACATGTGCCTACATTCTCCAGGCGGCTGATGAAAGTCAAATGGAAGTATTTCCCTGTATAGTGTAGAGCTTGTTTCCTGAGTTCTGCCATCTGAATGTAAATTGCAACCCTAACATGGATAAACGGTAATCCTAACAAGGAAAAATTAAGCAGCTCAATAATATGTGGTGTTTATACAGTTTCAAAATCTCTTCCTCCCTTCCTTTAAAACTTTCAAGTCATCTTACTGGGTAGGATTAAGTCATAAGAACGGTACGTATTTACAGGCATACCATAATTAAGACATAGGAAACTCTACTAAACTTTGACAAAGTTTTATGGTTCCCAAAGTATTTGGAATTGTATTTAAAATGGGGTAAGCAACAAGACATAGTAACCATGTCTTGTTTAATATACTGCATACCATATACCATATAGCAAAACTGTTTTTTATAAAGTGAATATTCTAGTTTTTTAAGAATGAACCTATATTTTGCTGAAAAACAATGGCTTGAAGCATGGAAGTTTATCGCCTCTATTTATTTTGTAGTATTCTACTTGATTTCTAAATAAATTAACTTTCTATGTTTTCAGCTTTATGTCATCTATATCTCTTTTTCTATGCAGATCACATTTCCTCTACAAAGGCAGCAAACTCCATAACAACTAGGGTTCCTGTGTCGTCATATTTTAAGTATATTCTACCATTGGAAATCAAATAAAAGCTAAAGATTCTTGATTCTTAATGTACTTACAGAAGATGTGAATATTCTGAGAAAAGTGAATAATTTAAGATAGAAAAGCCTTGCAAATCATCACAAATAAATAAACGTAAATATCACAGGAGCTTTACAATACATTACTTTTGTAATCAACACTGCCAGCTGCAGTTATATTTCAAATAGGTTGTAGTAACAAAGTTCTATAAACAATCAAGGTACTATTTGCACTGTTTATGCATGAAATGCTGCTTTGCAATGAAGTTTTTGGAAAACATTCAGTTATAAAAGCTCCCTATAAATTCCTCTTTCCCACTCTTTAAAAATAAGAGCTATGCTCTAAACAGATAAGCATAAACCCCTACGTACAGATTCAAAGTTTAAGCTTGTATATATCATCATAGTGACTTCTACAGCCGAATTCTCTCTCTCTCTCTTTCATACACACACGTGTACACACACACACAAATCCTTACTGGCTTTACTGCATTAAAGTGAAAATTCTTCAGGGGAAAAAAAAGCTCCCACCGATATCAAACATCCTCTGTTTAGCAGCCTACCTTCGTCCGTATCTTCCAGCAGCCCCATATGCTCAAGGGCTTTGACAAATGCCACAATTATTACCAGAACAACAATCATTTCAAGTCCCTCCAAGTTCATCTTGAAAAATTATTCCTGTGACGACATTTTTTCATAAGGGAGCTTCCTGACTTTGGAGTCAGACCTTAATTAAAAGGGTCTCCCAGACGAGGACAGGCTACACAACCAGATCAGAACACATTGCGAAAGAGGTCCGGCATATTGCCACCATAAAACATTACTATTGACAGCAAGATGAAGAGAGGAATGCGAGAAAGTCATATCTTACCATGTCTGCATCACTTGCTTGCACGGATACAGATGTTTCAGTCTCTAAGGCAACAGAATATACAGGAGCTACTTTGTTTAGCACCCCTCCACCCCCCCTTTCAGCCAAAGTTTGCAAAAGAGTGGCTTAGCTCAATTGGATGGTATTTTCCAGGGCAAAACTGCAACCTGGGCTTCACATCTGTCTAAAAATGTACAGGCATATATTTACTTTGATTTCACTCTAAATGCATTTGATGCAATGGCATGCATGAATCTATCTGTTTTCCTTTACTGATCAACTGGTCGATACACATACTTGGAAGC
This sequence comes from Pogona vitticeps, assembly GCF_051106095.1. Taxonomy (NCBI): domain Eukaryota; kingdom Metazoa; phylum Chordata; class Lepidosauria; order Squamata; family Agamidae; genus Pogona; species Pogona vitticeps. The sequence goes on from NC_135784.1 coordinate 114,288,252, forward strand.
ACACAGACACCACTGTGTCTTTGTAATATGTACTTTATTAGGGCAGTTTTTTCAGTCTGTTGCAGCAAAACCAACCAAGAGTCCTATAGCACCCAAGAGGCTACCAAGTTTTATTGGGCAGAAGCTTTCATGGACAGTAGCACAGATTATTAGAGGGAACGGGCTGTGGTTCATAAAATACTTCAAGGTTCCACAAGAATCTTTGTTTTTGTTGTGTTTTTGTATCTTTAGTAGTCAGAGGACTAAATAAACAAGTGACAGATTAAGAGCCAGGATGTTCACATTTGAAACCTCATTTCCTAGTGTATTTTGGAAGATTATTAAAAAAATAGATATAGTATGCTGCTGCTGATTACAGATTTAAGAGAGGTACATATAGCACTTTAACAAATAACTCTGGCATTTGTTACATGCTGTAGGCTGGACAAGCATAAGTCCTATTGTTGTGTCATGACTGCAGCCACAGAGAGGGCTAAAATAGGATGTAGGGTGCAGGTAAACCCTAATGCCCATGTCATAATCCCAGCCAAAAGGCAGGGCTCTGTGCAGGCATGGGAGTTCAGTAAGTGTTTTCAGACAAATACTCCTGAACCTATTACACAATATGTCTGAAACTGCAGATATGAGGGAAACCTGTATACAACATACAAGGCAATGGGACAAAAGCATCATGCCTTTGTCCCATTGAGCTCTGGCAAACTATGATACTGATCCCGTGGATACGAAGGTCTTACTCTAGCCGCCTAGAGTGGTCCTGACCCGACCAGATAGGCGGGATAGAAATGAAATGAAATGAAATGAAATGAAATGAAATGAAATAAATAAATAAATAAATAAATAAATAAATAAATAAATATTCTCATTCAAATCCCAATGCAAAGGTCTGAATCACTTCTGTGAATAGAGGGAAGGGGAACAACGGCAGTGCTTAAATGCACACTCTTACTACACTTTTAGACCTCTACATAGTTTCAGACATTACATCTGAATAGGTTTTTATCAGAATATTTTTTTTTACCTCCTTTGTGGAAGCTGTTTCACAACTGAAGAAAAGAGACTGGTGTTAGTTCCCTCCCCAACTCCCTGCTCTGCCATCTCAGGGTGTTGGGCCGGCTGGTAGCCATGGATGTGATTGTTATGCTTCCAAGTGTCTGCACCATTTCGGGCAGAAAGCATTTTCAGCAGCAACTGTCCATGAAAAATGAACCAAATATTCACGTTCAATATGGCATTTGACAAATGGTTCAAATCTCATGACATCTAACGAGAACTTTACAAGCCATCAAAAGTACCAATATCCATAAGAGAATGAGCAATGCAAACCCAACGCAGGAAAGAAAACTGAGTAAGAAAGAAAGCAATTTAAAGTTTCAAAGCTATCAAGAAAAGCAGAAGTCTGTGTTAAAGTGTTCAGAGAGTGTATACAGAATGTGAAAAAGCAATTCAACAAAAATCATTATGAAACTAAAAATGAAAAAAAGGCTTTTGATAAAATGAACTGATTTAATATCTTCAGAAGTTACTTTTGCTGAAAAACTATCTTGTCTACCTGTAAAGCTGTTTATTTTATTTTCATTTTACACTGCCCTCTAAAGCCATTTGCAGTTTCACTCAAATTAATTTCATTGGTGACTTTGGAAAGCATGCTGTAGTCCCACCAACATCAGTATTAAAGATAGTAAGGAGCACAGATCCTTCTTGATCACCTGGACACACATTTCCTAGATGATGGTCAATATGCTCATTTTCTATCTTATACCCAGCAATGTGACACTGCTATTTCAGCTAGTAGCCTGCATCCCCCTCCCCTGCTTCCTGTGAGTGTATAGGTTCTTGATTTCTACTATAAAAGTGCTTATGCAGATCTTGTATAGACTTTTTATTTTGATATTATTATTGTCCACCATTAGCATGCTGCTTATATGCCACCCCATAGTGCTTAAATAACTCTCTAGGTGGTTTTAAATTTTAATTATGCAGGCTACACATTGCCCCCTAACAATAACAACAAAATCATAATGTCCAAAGATTGCACAAACAGATTACAAAATTAGACATGATAGAGTGGCAAAATTAGTGCACTGGTCATTATGGAAAAAAATATACCATATTTTTCCATGTGTAAAATGACACTTTTTCCTAAAATAATTAAAGGAAGAATTGAGGGTCATTTTATACTTGAAAGTAAGGGGGGGAGCACTTTGATCCCTACTTTCCCCCTCCAAATTTTGCAATGAAAATTGAGGGGAAAAGTGATTCCTACTTTCCCCTACATTTTCATTGCAAAAAGCAACTTTCCCCCTCCACATTTTGCAAAGAAAATGGAGGAGGGAAAGTGATTCCTGCTTTTCCCCTACATTTTTAATTGCAAAAAGCAGCTTTCCCCCTCCACGCTTTGCAATGAAAATGGAGGGGGGAAAGCAGGAATTGCTTTCCCCTCTACTTTCTTGCAAAAAAAAAAAAAAAGAAATTTTGTGTTAAAAAAGTTGGAGGCATCTAATACATGGGAATGTCTTATACACAGAAAAATATGGGAACTTGCCAGCCTCCAAAAATCCATAGGAACAGGTAGAGGTTTCAGAAAATGACAAAATCAATAACTTGTGGGATTTCTGGATAGTCACCTTGAACATAAAACACCAGAGACATAGTAGTAATAGAATGAAGAAATATCTGGATCATTGACAGTTCAATTCCAGGGGATGCCAGAGTTTAAAGTAAAAAATTGGAAAAACTAACAAAGTACAGGGCTCTGGCAATCAAAACAACTCACTTGTGGGTAAAACACACTTCAGTTGTCCCCATAGTCATTGTGGCTTTGGGAAAAATATCAAGAAATTTCACACAACACTATAAGCAGTTGTAGATCTCAGAAATAACACCATCAGAGCTACAAAAAAACCCAGCAATATTAGGAACAGCATACATACTGTGCCGATATTTAACAGATACTTAGGTTTGGGGTTAAAACTTCTATCATGTAATACTAGTCAATGTTTTTACAATTTTGATTGTGCCTGATACTTTTAAATAATAAATAATAGTGTGCTTTCAAGTTGATTTTAATGTGACCCTTTCCAGACTTTTTAAGGTAGAGAATACTCAGAAGTTATTTCCTTCTTCTGGGATGCCCTAGGACGGTGCAGCTGTTGTACTGCCAACAAAATCCATGATATTGTCACATCCCATTTGCTTGCAAGTCATTAAAGGCAGCACGACAATGGAAAAATCTATATATGAGAAAACGCTAGCCTGTCTGTAGATAATTATTGTATCGTCCCTGTCTGATGATCAGAATGGGATTCATAGTGTCTAAGCTTTGATTGTAAGCTAAACATATTCTATTTGTCATTCTGGCTGATATTTCATGTCAACGATTCCCAGGACCTCGGTTACATCTTAGGCTCAGGCTGGAGTCTGCTGAGTTTAGCAGAGTCTAGCTTTGTGAAAATGGACAGGGGCAGAATTATTATGCTCAGGCGTTCCTGTACCCTTCCTGCAGGCAATCTGCATTTTTGTGACCAAGAGAAAAGAATGCCTCCCTCAAGGCCAAGAGCTATGAATAACTGCTTTCCATGTGATTTAGTTTGCAGGACAGACACTCGATGAAGGAGCAGGCGGGGAAGTCAGCTCTTTTGCAGTTCAGCTTTAATGGAATTCTCCCTTATGTTGTTCCCCTGATATAGGAACTATGAGTAATGGTCTGAGAGCATCCTGGTGTTTATCAAAGTGTTTCATATCATCATCTTCAATCAGCTTCAGTAAAAAAGGAACTTCTTTCCCACATAAACAGTCATGCTCATCAAATTCCAGCTGAGCCTAAGAGATTATGAGAGTGATCTGTCATCTTATGGTACACGATGTTGGGAGGGGAGGGTCATCCATCAATTGTGGAGCACCTGGTTTGCATACAGAAAGCTCTGAAATCAACCCCTTCCATCCTATAAAATGCATCTTAAGTAATACATCCCAGAATCACATATTTGAGAGCCATTGTGGTTGTAGTGAAGAGAGCATCAGACTACAAGTCAGAAGACCTGAGCTCAAATACCTTCTCAGTCATGGAAACTCACTTCAGCAATGGTGAACCACTTCTTGGACATCTCACATACCTTAAAAGACATATTAGGGCCCCATACATTGGAAACAAATGATGGCACATAACAGCAAGGTAATGTATGGGCAAGGTAAGGCTCAATGGAGAACTGTTGCCACTGGGAGAGATGGATGGAGAGCCTGGCTCAGTATAAGGGAAATGTGTATGTGAATGTTATTATCAATGGGCTGAGGCACAGAAAGGTTTTGCCTGGGCTTCTTCCTCATCTCATGTCTGCTTACAATGGTTCTATATGGTGCTTTGAAATCATCAACAACAGCAATAAGCTGCAAAGGGAGAAATCCTGTGCAACCTGTCCTCCATGTTGCATCACAGGCAGAGTTTCAGAAGGTGAGTTTTCTTGGGGGGCTGCACCCCCCAGAAATGAATTGTTCAGTGACCTGTTGGCCAAGAGAGTCTGAGAGTTGTAGCCAAAGACAAACAATTCCGAGCCCCAGTCATAGGTATCGTAGGGTGAAGAATAGGAGATGATTTTGACTGAAAAATCAAAAATGCTATTTGGGGGCTTACCAGAAGGTCCAGAATCTATTCCGAACCCTGCTCAAAATCAGAGTGCTTGCTTGCCCTTGCAATTCAACATTTCTTCAGAGGCTCTGGTGTCCTTCACTCAAAGAAGCTCCTTAGTTGGGACCTTATTAAATACAAGGTGGGGAAACATGTCCAAAAGTTGCTAGACTTCAGCTGCTATGTTTCCTCACTACTGGCGATGCTGGAGAGAGCTGATGGAAACTGGGTCAGTGGGGTGAAGCAGGATAAGTACCCTTGAGTGAAAAAGAACCACTTAGAATAGCAGGCTGCTGTGCTCATCACAAGAGTGCTTCAGCTTGCTTCTTGACAGGTTCATTCACTGTAAGGCTAAATGAAGGTCAAAATCCTGTTCCCGAGCCTAAGCCAAATCATAACGTTACCAGGTTACTGGTAAACAAAGCGACTGTGTTGTGATTCATGGGGTGTGTACCAATGAAGCCAGCATGACTACAAACAACCGAAGAATCACAGCAGGGATGGCTAATTTACTGAAGATGAATGGAACAAAAATTATGATTTGGCTTGTGCTATGCAATGGGATGGGGAGGGCATATCTCATTGCTGTCCTGGAAGGACAGATCCTGAAGCTGAGGTTCCAATACTTTGGCCATCTCATGAGAAGAGAAGACTCCCTGGAAAAGACCCTGATGTTGGGAAAGTGTGAAGGCAAGAGGAGAAGGGGACGACAGAGGACAAGATGGTTGGACAGTGTCATCGAAGCTACCAACAGGAATTTGACCAAAATCTGGGAGGCAGTGGAAGACAGGAGGGCCTGGGGTGCTCTGGTCCATGGGGTCACAAAGAGTTGGACACAACTTAATGACTAAACAACAACAAAGTAATGGGATTTCAGCCATTGTGTTATTTCCAGTCCTGCATTACTCCCCTGCTTATAGAACCACACGTGCGTACAGGCGTCCATTGTGTGTGATCATCATCGTAGTGTAACTGACTTCAGAAGTTGGCTGGATAGCTCAGTGGGTTAGGTATCTGGCTGTGGAGCCAGAGGTTGGCAGTTTGATTCCCCAGTGTGCCTCCTGGGAAAGATCCAAGCTGTGTGGCCTCGGATAATACTCACAGTCCCAGGATGCCCCCAGAAGAAGGGAATGGTAATTCACTTCTGAGTATTCCACACCTGGAAAACCCCAAACAGGGTTGCCACGAGTCAGAATTGATTTGATGGCACATGATGAAGATAATGATGAACTTCAGGATATTGCACTTCTTCACATGGGTGAATTTCACAAAGAAGCAAAATATGGCACTCTCCAAGTTACTTGGACAAAATGTGTCAATTTCAGTGAGCCGACAATTGCCCTACCATCTATTTACTGAAACGCTTAAAAGTATTACATGCCGCCGAGGTTTTCTATTGGAAGCTATATAAGAAACAAAGAAACCCAGAAAGAATATATATTAAAGCACGATAAAATGAAAATGACCAAAGATCAAATTCAGTCCTTAAATGAGCCTATAGCATATGCAGAAATCGTAGAAACCCTCAAAAAACAAAAACAAAAAAAAATGGGAAAGCACCAGGTCCAGACGGATTACCAGAGGAATATTATAAAGAACTGGAAGAGGTGCTACTTCAGCCATTTAAGAAGCTGTTAGAATGTGTTGGAGAAGAGGGGAAAATACCAACAACATGGACTGAAGCGACAATTTCTCTCATCCATAAGGAAAATATGGAAGGTAAAGAAATTCAAAATTATAGGCCGATTTCATTGTTGAATGTGGACTATAAAATATATGCAACCATCTTGGCAACTAGAATGAAAAGAATTTTAATCCACTTAATACATCAAGATCAGTCTGGGTTTCTTCCAAAAAGACAGATGAAAAATAATATAAGGATAGTCCTAAACTCCTTGGAATATTATGAAGCACACCCGGAGAAACAGATGGCCATAATATTCTTGGATGCGGAGAAAGCCTTCGATAATCTTGATTGGAATTTTATGATACAGTTGTTGGAAACACTGCAAGTTGGAGAAAGATTTTCAAAGCTAATTAAAGCAATATATACTCAACAAAAAGCAAAAGTGAGAATCAATGGCGAGCTGTCGAAAGAAATACAAATACAGAAAGGTACCAGGCAGGGGTGTCCACTCTCTCCACTATTATTTACAGTATCTTGACTCTAGAAATATTAAATGAACAAACCAGAGAAAAAAAGGAATTGAAAGGATTGAAAGTAAAAGGCCAAATCTATAAACTTCAGGCTTTTGTGGATGACTTAGTCATTATATTAGAAAATCCAGTGCAGTCAATAGAAGATTTGATGGCAATGTTAAAAAACTTTGGTGACATGGCAGGAATGAGAATAAACCAAAAGAAGACAAAAATGCTTACTAAAAATATAAGAGAACAAGAACGGCAAAAGCTATTAGAGAAGACAAACTTCCAAGAGGAAAAGAGAATTCGATATCTAGGGATACAAATTACAAAGAGGACATGCACATTATTTAAAGATAATGATATGAAATTGATGAAGGAGATATAGAACAATTTGGAGAAATGGGATAAATTACAATTATTGTTGCTGGGAAGGATTGCGACGATCCAAATGAATGTCTTGCCAAAAATTCTGTATTTTTTCCCAGTCAATTCCTATCATATTAAAACAGTCCTTTTTCCAAGAATTTAATAAGATAATCATCAGATTCATATGGCAAGGTAAAAAACCAAGAATTAAAATTAAGGCAATGCAAGATGCTAAACAGAGGGGTGGCTTTGGCCTTCTAGATTGGGTTCTGTATTATAGATCCTGTATTTTAGATTGGATAAAAGAATGGATCCCCTTTATGGACTGCTGCCTTGTCGTGGTGAAGGGGCTTGAGTAACTCAGAGAAGCTATGGGATATGCCGTGCAGGGACACCCAGGACGGACAGGACATAGTGGAGAGTTCCGACTAAACGCATTCCACCTGGAGTAGGAAATGGCAATGCCACTCCAGTATCTTTGCCAAAAATGCCCCGTGATCAGAAACAAAAGGCTAAAAGATATGACGCTGGAAGATGGGCCCCTCAGGTCAGAAGGCGTCCAACATGCTACTGAGGAAGAGCAGAGGACAAGTACAAGTAGCTCCAGAGCTAATGAAGTGGTTGGGCCAAAGCCGAAAGGACGCTCAGCTGTGGACGTGCCTGGAAGTGAAAGGAAAGTCCAATGCTGCAAAGAAAAATACTGCATAGGAACCTGGAATGTAAGATCTATGAACCTTGGGAAGCTGGATGCGGTCAAACAGGAGAAGGCAAGAATAAACATAGACATCCTGGGCATCAGTGAACTAAAATGGACAGGAATGGGCGAATTCAGCTCAGATGATTATCATATCTACTACTGTGGGCAAGAATCCCGTAGAAGGAATGGAGTAGCCCTCATAGTCAACAAAAGAGTGGGAAAAGCTGTAATGGGATACAATCTCAAAAATGACAGAATGATGTCAATACGAATCCAACGCAGACCTTTCAACATCACAATAATCCAAGTTTATGAACCAACCACCATTGCTGAGGAGACTGAAACTGAACAATTTTATGAAGATTTACAACACCTTCTAGAACTGACACCAAAGAAAGATGTTCTTCTCATTCTAGGGGACTGGAATGCTAAAGTAGGGAGCCAAGAGTTAAAAGGAAAAACAGGGAAGTTTGGCCTTGGAGTTCAGAACGAAGCAGGACAAAGGCTAATAGAATTTTGTCAAGAGAATAAGCTGGTCATCACAAACACTCTTTTCCAACAACACAAGAGGCGACTCTATTCTTGGAAATCACCAGATGGGCAATATCGAAATCAGATTGATTATATTCTCTGCAGCCAAAGATGGAGAAGCTCTATACAATCAGCAAAAACAAGACCTGGAGCTGACTGCGGCACTGATCATCAGCTTCTTATAGTAAAACTCAAGCTTAAACTGAAGAAAGTAGGAAAATTCACTGGGCCACTCAGGTATAATCTAAACCAAATCCCTTATGAATACACAGTGGAAGTAAAGAACAGATTTAAGGAACTCGATTTGGTGGACAGAGTGCCTGAATAACTTTGGATAGAGGCTCGTAACATTGTCCAGGAGGCAGCAACAAAAACCGTCCCAAAGAAAAGGAAATGCAAGAAAGCAAAGTGGCTGTCCAACGAGGCCTTAGAAATAGCAGAGAGGAGAAGGGAAGCAAAATGCAAGGGAGATAGGGAAAGTTACAGAAAATTGAATGCAGACTTCCAAAGAATAGCAAGGAGAGACAAGAGGGCCTTCTTAAATGAACAATGTAAAGATATAGAGGAAAATAATAGAAAAGGAAAAAACAGAGATCTGTTCAGGAAAATTGGAGATATTAGAGGAACTTTTTGTGCAAAGATGAACATGATAAAGGACAAAAATGGGAGGGACCTAACAGAAGCAGAAGACATCAAGAAGAGGTGGCAAGAATACACAGAGGAATTATATCAGAAAGATTTGGATATCCCGGACAACCCAGACAATGTAGTTGCTGACCTTGAGCCAGACATCCTGGAGAGTGAAGTCAAGTCGGCCTTAGAAAGCCTGGCTAACAACAAGGCCAGTGGAGGTGATGGCATTCCAGTTGAACTATTTAAAATCTTGAAAGATGATGCTGTTAAGGTGCTACATTCAATATGCCAGCAAGTTTGGAAAACGCAACAGTGGCCAGAGGATTGGAAAAGATCAGTCTACATCCCAATCCCAAAGGAAGGCAGTGCCAAAGAATGCTCCAACTACCATACAATTGCACTCATTTCACACACGAGTAAGGTTATGCTCAAAATCCTACAAGGTAGGCTTCAGCAGTATGTGGACCGAGAACTCCCAGAAGTACAAGCTGAATTCCGAAGAGGCAGAGAAACTAGAGACCAAATTGCTAACTTGCGCTGGATTATGGAGAAAGCCAGAGAGTTCCAGAAAAAATCTACTTCTGCTTCATTGACTATGCAAAAGCCTTTGACTGTGTGGACCACAGCAAACTATGGCAAGTTCTTAAAAAAAATGGGAGTGCCTGACTGCCTTATCTGTCTCCTGAGAAACCTATATGTGGGTCAGGAAGCAACAGTTAGAACTGGATATGGAACAACTGATTGGTTCAAAATTGGAAAAGGAGTACGACAAGGCTGTATATTGTCCCCCAGCTTATATGCAGAATACATCATGCAGAAGGCTGGACTGGATGAAACCCAAGCTGGAATTAAGATTGCTGGAAGAAATATCAACAACCTCAGATATGCAGATGATACCACTCTGATGGCAGAAAGTGAGGAGGAATTGAAGAACCTTGTAATGAGAGTGAAAGAGGAGAGTGCAAAAAATGGTCTGAAACTCAACATCAAAAAAAACTAAGATCATGGCCACTGGTCCCATCACCTCCTGGGAAATAGAAGGGGAAGATATGGAGGCAGTGACAGATTTTATTTTCCTGGGCTCCATGATCACTGCAGATGGAGAGAGCAGCCTCGAAATTAAAAGACGCCTGCTTCTTGGGAGGAAAGTGATGACAAATCCTGACAGCATCTTAAAAAGCAGAGACATCACCTTGCCAACAAAAATCCGAATAGTCAAAGCTACGGTTTTTCCTGTCATGATGTATGGAAGTGAGAGCTGGACCATAAAGAAAGCAGACCGCCAAAGAATTGATGCCTTTGAATTGTGGTGCTGGAGGAGGCTCTTGAGAATCCCCTGGACTGAAAGGAGAACAAACCTATCAGTTCTAAAGGAAATCAACCCTGAGTGCTCACTGGAAGGACAGATCCTGAAGCTGAGGCTCCAGTACTTTGGCCATCTGATGAGAAGACTCCTTGGAAAAGACCTTGATGTTAGGAAAGTGTGACGGCAAGAGGAGAAGGGGACGGCCGAGGATGAGAAGGCTGGACAGTGTCTGCAAAGCAACCAACATGAATTTGACACAACTCCGGGAGGCGGTGGAAGACAGGAGGGCCTGGCATTCTCTGGTCCATGGGGTCACGAAGAGTCGGACACGACTAAACGACTAAACGACGACGAAAAGAATGGATAACTTTGGAAAATGATCGATTACTTAACTTGGAAGGGCATGATTTACAATTAGGTTGGCACGCTTACCTATGGTATAAAAAAGATAAACAGCAAAAGCACTTTAATTTACATATGATAAGAAAAGCTCTATTGGGAATGTGGAGAAAGATTATACAACAAATTTACTGTAAAGTACCGGTATGGGGGTCACCTATAGAGGCCTTTGCACAATCTAATCTTATGACAAAAGCAAAACTTTTAAGATACCAAGATTTATTTAAAAAGAATGGTGAGTTAAGGTCTAAAGAAGAGCTAGAGTCACAGAATATCTATATAGACTGGTGGTCCAGAGCACACCTGGAATCTAGATATACAAAAGACAAAAAAGAAGGTTTCTACTCAGAACAAACGATGTTTGATAAGCTTTTATTAGGTTCAAAAGATACAATAGTTCAGAAAATGTATAACTATCTGTTAGAAATTAAAATGCAAGATGAAATGGTTAAAAATATATGATCAAGTGGGCACAAAACATAGGGCATAATATTGATATTGATCAATGGTTGAAAATATGGCAAAATAATATAAAGCTTACAAGATTGGTTAATTTTAAAGAGAATATATACAAGATGTTTTACAGGTGGCATATGACCCCAGAGAAATTGTCGAAGATGTACACAGACGTATCGAATATGTGTTGGAAATGTGAAGCACAGGTGGGAAGCTATTATCATATGTGGTGGTCATGTAGAATAGCGAAACAGTATTGGAAAAGAGTACACGCTGTATTGCAACAAATATTGCTTTGTAAGGTGCCACTAACCCCAGAATTGTTCTTATTGAGTATAATACCTGATAACATAGATAAGTCAAAGGAACATATAGTTATATATATTGTTACTGCAGCAAGAATTCCCTATGCCAAAAATTGGAAAAGTCCGACGATACCGAAACAAGAAGATCTTATCGAGAAGATACGGGAAGCAGCGGAAATGGACATTTTATCAGAAGTAATGAAGGACTGTCCTTTACAAAAGGCAACAGAAAGATGGGACTTATTTTATAAGTGGACTAAATCAACAGGCAACGTATGAATAGCATATATTGAAATGAGAACTTAAACCTAGAAGGCAGAAAAGAGTAAATAGAGTAACGTGGAATTTTGATATGGCAATAGGTATAGAATGGATGTTAGTATGTGATTGTTTCTCTTTTTCCCCTTTAACCTCAACTCCCCTTTTCCTTTCTGTCACCCCTCTTGTTAAAAAAAAATTTAAAAAAAGGATTACATGCAACAAAATCAAAACCCAGTTATTATCTCTTTTGCATGCCTTACAATGTCACAATCAGATGTACTGAGAATTTAATGCGAATGCAAATTAAGCCTTAAAAAAATAAACCACAAATGGCTGCCTTTTCAAATTATGTGCCAAATAAAAGTTCAGAAGAATAATGGCTAACAGTCCAGAACTGTTATTGGCTTTCTGTTCTTTATAATAAATAGGAGGAAGCAACATTCCATTCCATTGTAGACTTCAAATCCCCATTTTCTTATTATTTTACAGCAGTGGGGATCAGATCTGCAGTGCTTGATGTTCATTTTCAAAGTTTTCTGTCTCAAGAACAAAGGAGAAAATAAATAGGCTATATACAAATATGGGATGTAACTGTTCTGCAGCACCTGTCACATTAAAGGAAGCTTATTTTTATCTCCACTCTTGTTTATGTAACCCAGCCAGATTATTATTGTGGGGAAGTGAGGAAAAATACTAACATTGCCACATCTGGGAGCTTGAGAAACATTGGGTTTAAGTCTTCAATTTATATTTTGAAAGCATGTGCCCAGACTTCATCCATAGTTCCCTGTGTGGTTTTATTCCCTGTTCAGTGAGGACCCTCCAAAACCATTTGGATCCTGTCAAATCAGTGGCCCTTTTGTGGTTGACTTTACCCTTATTCTATTACTTCTTTGTTGGCAAGTACAGATTAAAGGAAATGAAAATGGATTTTTAAAACATTCTAAACATCTTACCCCAAAGCATGGAGTTGCTTTCAGCATCTTCCTTTATAATATTTTCTACACAAGCCCGCCCCCCCCCCCCCCGTGACAGGAATAGCAATAATGCAACGACCATCAGACCACCCCCCACAATGGCTGAAGTAAGTTCCTATTTTGTTACCTAAAATAGGGTGGCAGTTCCATTTCTTCAGGCAAGGTGCAAAGTACTAGGAAACTCCTAATCAATGCCTTGGCAACTACTGGTCTATGGTGTCACTCAAGGGTCTGTTTTTGTCCTCCATTTTATTAAATACATATATGAAACCACTGGGAGAGGCAGGGATGATGGCAAGGCTTTGGTCTAGATTTCAAGTCCAAGTCTGAGTCTTTGCTACCAAGCCCCAAGCCCGAGTCCCTATTAAAAACTAGCTCCCCCCCCCCGAAAAAAGGGAGGATGGGTGGGTTCTGAATTGCGGGTCAAGTCCAAGTAAATTGAAAAAAGACACACACAAAACAGAGTTGACTCTGAGTCAAGTCACTGGTGGGACATACATCTGACTCAAGTCCCCAGAGGCTGTTTGGAGTTTTGTGGGTTGATGTCGACAGTATGTGGATGACAGCAAACTCTTATCTCTCCTTTCTACCTAACTCCACGGAAACTGTTCCTGTTCTAAGCCAGTTCTGTCATCAGTAATGGACTGGAAAAGGAAAAACAAATTAAAATGTAATCCAGAGAAGACAGCGGTGCTCCTCATCTATTGCAAGGCAGATCAGGATATGGATATACAACCTGTGTCAGGATACAGATATTCAATCTACAGATATTCGCCAGTAAAACTAAGGTTTGCAGTTTAAAAGTCATCCTAGGCCTGGATGCCCAGGTATCAGCAGTGGCCAAAAGTTTGGAAGTCCTCCTTGAGCTGGTCAGAAGCGCAGTTAAAGCTAGTGTGCCAGCTGCATCTGTTCCTTGAAACATCCAATTTGGTTACAGTGGCACATGCTTAGTTACATCCCGTTTAGATTATTGCAATGCACGGTATATAGGGCAGCCTTTGAAGATGGTTCAGAAACTTCAGATGGTGCAAAATGCTATAGCCAGATTATTGAACTCTTACTAGGAGCATGTAAACACCCCGCCCACTGGAACATTAGCTTCAGTGGCTGCTGGTTCATTTTCAACCACATTCAAAGTACTGGCTATAATTTATAAAGGCGTATATGGCTCGAGTCCTTCAGTCTATCTGAAAGGCCATATCTCTCCATATAACCCTCCCCGGGTCCTAAGAACATCTGTGAAGGCCCTTTTGTTTGACAGAAACCCTACAAGGGGCTTTCTCAGTCACTCTTCCAAGTTATGGAATGCCCCCCCCCCCATTGGTCTCTTTTCAGCATCAACTGAAAACAGTTTTGCTCCAACAGGCTTATATATCTGATTTCAGCACAGCTCGTTGCCCCACACTTTATGCTGATATACATAAAATGTGTTCTTCAATGGTTTTATAGTTCTTATTTTGTTTTTAATGATTTGAATGATTCCTTGTTAAATTTTAGTCCTTTTTATATGCTATTTTACTGCTTATCTCTTTTAATAACTTGTGAGCCACCTTGAGTCCTACTGCTTGGAAAAGGTAGCACAGAAGTACAGTCTCTCTCTCTCTCTCTCTCTCAACAATCTACCTTTTGCTACCCTTGGAGAGAACTTGAAAATGTTACTATGTCGAATTACATGATCCAAATATTCCCTAAAACACAGGAACATATTCAGTATGTTCTGTGATTTCTCTGCATTAATATTATGCATGACTATTCAACACACAGCTTGCAGAAATCACTTTTGGTAGCAGACCTTCTAGAATCACCCAGCCACCAGTGGTAATACCAGCTAGAGGTTTATGTGGAATTATAGTTAACATAGTAACGTCCCCAGCTCTGATTCAGGAATGATGAGCTACACAGGGCTTATTGCCACGTAGGTGCATACAGGACAACAACCTAACTCTGCAACCCTGTGCCCACTTGCCTGAGAGTAAATCCCATGGAAATCACAGGAAATTACTTTGAAGTTGACATACAGAATTGTACTGGATATGACCTGTCTCTTATAGCAGTGGTCCCCAACCTTGGGCCTCCAGATGTTCTTGGGCTTCAACTCCCAGAAATCCTGGCCAGCAGAGGTGGTGGTGAAGGCTTCTGGGAGTTGTAGTTCAATAACATCTGGAGGCCCAAGGTTGGGGACCACTGTCTTATAGTATTAAATACCTAGACACTGCTTTTAAAAGGCACCCAAAATTATTTAGCAGCTACTTGCAAAGGTTCTTCAGATTTAACTTAAATTCTATATGTTTGCTTATGATAGTAAAGTCAGTCAAGCTATACTAAAACACATTATGAACTGTGCTTTGGCTCCTGCCAAATAACATAACATTGTAATTCTCTGGCTAAGAAATTAATTCAAAGGAAGAGACGTATCTCTCTCTCTCTAAAAAAAAAAAAGTGTATTGGGAGTCATGTTCCCTTTAACTGAGCTCAGAAAACAGCACCAGACAAAGAAATGAAGATGCAGCAGGGCTTCAGACAAGCTGGGCTTGACAGGAGGTTAATAAGTCTGTCTTGTGGGTCTAAAAGCTCATTTTTCTAGTAGCAGGCTCACCACAAACCATCCTTCTCAAGGTGACCAAGTGGATTTTTTTTTCTTCCTGGGGAAGGGAGGTTGTTTTGGACTCCTAAAACAACAGGTATATGCCAGACCCAGAGGACAAATAGCACACTGCTTACTAGCAAGGTAGGTTATGTCAGAGAGTTAGTAATCTGCTGAACTAAACTTCTAGGGCACTGCAGAAAATTCAAGGCACCGTGGAGCTGTTGATCTGGAAGGTTGAGAGGAATATCTTACACCTGGAAAAAATATATTTTAAAAATCATACATATTTATAGCCTGGTGATAAAGGAAAGAAAGTGATGATCACCATCAACCAGCTTCTGAAGGGTATTCTGTCAAAAGAGGAAAGGAAACACTGTGCACAGCTCAAGGAGTTACAGGATGAAGCTGAACCAAAAGAACAAACACGCAAAGGACAGCAATGAAGGAAATAGAAAAGATCCTCAAGTGTAAGGACATGTCACTGGAGACCAAGCTCATCCACACTCTTGTTCTCCTGACCACCCTGTATGGATGTGAAAGCTGGATGGTGAAGAAAGCTGGCAGGAAAAAAAAAAGATTTGTTTGAAATATAGTGCTGGAGGTGAACTTTGCAGTTTGCAAAAAAGATGAACACCTGAGTCCTGGGATCAAATCAAGCCTGAACTACCTCTAGAGGCAAAAATGATGAAACTGAGGCTGTCCTACTTTGGGCACATTATGAGATGGCAAAATTCTCTAGAAAAGACAATAATGCCGTGAAAGGTGGAAGGCAGCAGGAAAAGAAGCAGACCAAATACAAGATGGATGGACTGATTCCCTAAAGGAAGCCACAGCCTTTTGTTTACAAGAGCTGAGCAGGGCTGAGGAGGACAAGACATTTTGGAGATTGCTCCTTCATAAAGTCACCATATGGTGGAGGCAACTTGATGGCACAAAGCAACAACAAAGAGCAAAGCGAATGCAATTGGAAGTGCATTCTTATGCAATGTTTAAATGTGCTGATAGAATGTACCTTCCTCCCATGCATAAAAAGAGAATACAGGGGATTTTAAAAAAAACATAATTCAGCGCAACACTACTGAATCCACAGGATGAATCCACAAACTGTGTGTGTGTGTTTGTGTGTGTATGTACGTCTGTGTATTACAAGTGACAGATGAGAAAAAATCAGGAAAAAAATGTGTGGTCCTTAAAATTACACAAGGGCAGGAGAAGATGATATTTTTATTAGACCACTAAAAAAATATCAGCAAACCTTCATGAGTCCAGTCTAATTCCTCAGGCTATGCATCAATATTTTGTGGGCAGTGCAGAAAAAGTATTAATGAGAGTCCCAACAATTCATAGCAAGATAGTTCTGCCAGGCTTGTTTCTTGGAAGTAAGTTCAAATGTTGTCTGCAAACAGCCTTTGGGCGTGTGGTTTCAAGCTTCACACCCAAGAAGAATTTGCCTGGAATTTTCCATCCAGCTCTTTATAGAAAAGACTGCCAAATATTCTGCATGTACCACCATCACCCCACATTGCCTGCTTTTGAAATGCAAGGTTCCTGTTTGGCTGGGAGGGGGCTGTGGAAGAGCTACTTTGTGGTTAAAATTCGATCCAATCACCAGACAGGTGAAACCAATTAAAGCCAAGTTGATAGTGTTACCCGGGGAGTATAAGTAGGTGTATTCTTCAGTCTGTAGTCCCACTTGGCTGATGTCAAGAGTCCATGTTGTATTATAGGTGGTGCAATGGGGGAGGAGTGTTGATGGCATCTTTCATAGTTTAGAAAAAAATAGGAGAAGTCTGTGGGGACCTTAAAATTACCCAAATGCAGGACCTGGTGATACAAACTGAAGAAAACATCTGCTTACAGATAACACATGGTCTGAGGAACTTGACCCATGAAACTGGGACTGATGGACCTGATGCATGAAAGCTCACAGATTGTTTGATTCTTTAGCGGTCTAATAAAGGCATCATCTGCTCCTGCATTTGCGTAAAATGAAGTCAAATTCTCATTCATCTCTAAGTAAAACATTATTTGTTTCTGCTAAAGGAGAGGGATTATATATATGCAAAATTGCAATTTTGTCTGCATGGCCTTTTAGCTCAAACCACATCTCTTCCAAAGCCAACCAAAAAACCCTCCAGACAAGGAAGTGAAACCAGGCCATTGGTCAAGCATATAGGGTGGAAAAGACAATTAGAAGCAGAACTATCCGGAGTAGTGATAGGGCTTGAGCTTTTCGTGGCATCCCTCACAGAGCTCTCAGTTTGCCGTATAAGATGTCTCCACTTTAAAAAAAATGTAGATGCCAGCTAGACCATTCAACAATAGAGAATGCCTCATATCTCAAGAATGAAAGAGTGGGAAAGCTAGCAGCTAGACAGGCATGCATAAATCTACATTTATTCTTTACATTTTCATTCCCAGACAAACGGTATGCTAGCACAAATGTAAAGCAGATGGGCGCGGGCACAACCCATTTCCCTAAGCTGCTGATAACTATCTACTGTTTCAGGAGGGGGTTTTTTTGTGCTTTTTGTTTTGCTCTTACAGAAATGGTATGTGCACAAAAACAATCTGTCACTCAGCACTGTAAATATTTTCTTCTCGTTGTGTCACTGTTAATTCCACCCAATTTTCATCAGGAAAGGATGAATATACCAGCCATACAGTAACTGTGTGAGAAATCCATAGCCCTCCATTAAGAGAAATAAAATGAGCATTATTTAAAGCTCCACATGCTCCCTTAACTTTATTAGATATTGGTGAGATTGACTTTTGTATAGGGAAACAGGAGAGGGCTTTCTCTGTCGTTGCTCCCAGACTCTGAAACTCCCTCCTATAGGAGGCCAGACAGGCCCCATCTCTGCTGTCCTTCCACAAGCAGGCAAATATCTCTCTCTTCAGGCAGGCTTTCCTTGAGTGAATGGTTGCCGAGTGGGGGGTTTAAATGGATTGTTATGCCTTACTGCTTTGCATGTGTTTTAGCAGCTTAAACTTTTTTTCCTCCATGGCCTCTCCCACCTCTTATAGATGAATTCTTGAAAAAGCACTCACTAGTTCCCCTAAGTTCATACTTCCAAGTTCTCAGAAAGAAGATGTAGCATCTTTGCTCCTGGCAAGAGATGCATTTTGGCCACAGCTTTGGCAATATCTTCCCATTGCCACTTCCCTTTCACTGCTGTCAAATCCCTCTAGAGTTCCCTTTAGTATCCCCAGAGACAAGACCCAAGGCTGTAGTTCACCCATTGCTTGCCTAGAAGTAAGCAGTATTACCAGCTATTAATGGCTAGAGCATGGGCCACTTTGTTATTACTGGTTTTTTTAAATGCCAGCTCACTGAACATGTTCTCTTCCATCCGTATATATCTTTGATCTCAACTTCTTTTCATGTCTGGAGTCGATTTTGCTGATATCATCCACAAGCATTTCTGAAAAACTATTAGGCGCCATGCCAGTGATCATAGACTCCCCTACAAAGATCTGTCAAATTGTTAATATGATTCACAAAGAAATAACTGTTGATACATCCAGTCAATAGCTCCAGGGTGTCTCTTTTCCTACTTAAACACAGTTATCCTATATGTATATACAATAGCAATCACAGAAGTCAAAAAGGGCACAAAAAGCTATGCAAGCCTTTGAGATTCTCAGAGCTGTGCATCAGTGAAGATTTTTTTTAAAAGCAAGCTGGGAAGGAAGGATGTGGGAGAAGAAACTTGGTAATCTTTTTGTCCTTTAAAAAAAAAAAAGGAATCCTGAGACCAAGAGAGTCTAGATATAATCCATTTCTTGGATGAGAAAATACTGGCAGGCCCATTTAAAACAAAAATAGAGAGAGAGATGACATAATACTAAAGCTTTTGACAAAGTGCCCCATGATATTCTGAATAGCAAACTAACTAGGTGTGGGCTGGATAGAACAACTGTCAGGTGGATACACAATTGGCAACAGAATCATATTCATACTCAGAGGGTGATGATTAATGGCTCCTTCTCAAACTGGTAGTAGGAAACAAGTGAGCTACCTCAAGGCTCAGTCCTGGGCCCTGTGGTCTTAAACATTTTTATTAATGACCTGGATTGGGGGATGCAGGGAATGCTAATCAAATTTGTAGATGACACAAAATTGGGTGGAATAGCTAATAAACTGAAGACCGGAACAAAATTCTGGATGGGCTTGGGTACTGGGCTGAAAACAACAGAGTGAAATTCAACAGGAATAAGTGTAAACTACTGCACTTAGGAAAAAGAAACCAAACACGCAGTTACAAGATGGGGAATACGTGGCTCAGCAATACTACAAGCAAGAAGGATGTTGGAGTCATTGTAGATCACAAGCTGAATATGAGCCAATAGTGTGATGTGAATGGGAAAAAAAGAGAGAAATGCTATTTTAGGCTGCATTAACAGAAGTATAGTCTCCAGATCTCACAAGGTGCTCATTCCCTCTATTCAGCACTGGTTAGGCCTCACTGGTTAGATGAGGCCTAACCAGTGCGAGTCCCCTGGACTGCAAGGAGAACAAACCTATCCATTTTGCAGGAAATCAACCCTAGGTGCTCACTGGGAGGACAGATCCTGAAGCTGAGGCTCCAATACTTTGGTCATCTCATGAGAAGAGAAGACTCCCTTGGAAAGCCCCTGATGTTAGGAAAGTGTGAAGGCAAGAGGAGAAGGGGACGACAGAGGATGGGATGGTTGGACAGTGTCATTGAAGCTACCAACATGAATTTGACCCAACTCCAGGAGGCAGGGGAAGACAGGAGGGCCTGGCATGCTCTGGTCCATGGGGTTACAAAGAGTCGGACATGACTAAATGACTAAACAACAACAACAAGGCCTCATTTGAGTACTGTGCCCATTTCTAGACACCATGCTTCAAGAACGATGCTGATAAATTGGAACAGAAGAGGGCGACAAGGATGATCAGGGAGCTGGAAACCAAGCCTTATGAGGAAAGACTTGAAGAACTGAGCAAGTTTAGTGTTCAGAAAAGAAGACTGAGGGGAGATAGGAAAGCACTCTTCAAATACTTGAAAGATATAGAGGAAGGGCAGGATCTGTTCTTGATCATCCCAAAATGCAGAACACACAAAAACAGGTTCAGTTTACAGGAAGCGAGATTATAGTTGAACATCAGGAAAAACTTCCTAACCGTTAGAGCAGTATGGCAGTCGAACCAGCTACCTCAAGAGACAGTGAGTGTGCCAACTCTGGGCATTCTGTTGAAACCACCCAGAGTGTCCTTTGGAGCCAGATGGGCAGTATATAAATTGAACTGAACTAAATGGAATTGACTAATTCAAGGGAAATTTAGACAGCCCCTTGGCAGACATCCTTTGATTTGTATTCCTGCACTGAGCAAAGAGTTGGACTTGATGGCCTTATAGGCTCCTTCCAACTTCATGATTCTACAATTCTATGATTCCATAATATCATTCATAAGCTCTACAAACTCCTATGCTACTGGGCTGCCACATATTCCAATTGCCAGATATTTACATATCTTTCAAATTATTGTTTTTTAAACAAATGAACAGGAGGCAGAGGTGAAGAAGATTAAAGAAAACCCCCAAATAGTTAGTACAGCTAATTGGGCATTATTGTACTCAACATGACTCATGTCAAACCGCTGAATTCTGCCATGAATTGTCTATTGTTTCTTCTTCTGCTCAGCTGTATGCCCTTTCCCCTCTCTTCTTTAATTAAGCTCTCTGCCAGTGCAAATTTGCCCAGCTATCTCTTTGAGTTCGAGACAGCTAACATAGCAGGTCTCACTTTGCCACAGCCTATTCTTCCCAATATATGCCTGTCTCATTATTTTACAGCTTGTAATATTGTAAGCTTCATCAAACAAATTCTCAGGCGTGGTGGGATTTTCTGCATTGCAGAGCTTGGAAAAAGTTAGATTTTTGGACAGCAGCTCCCAGAATCTGCTGGAAGTTGTAGCTGGAAAGAGTACATTCTCTCTCCATTTGTTTCTCTGGAGATTACATCATAAAATGGGGAACTAAGTCAGAGATTATGAGGTTCCAGACATAAAGGACCTATTTTCCTACAAGAAGTTTGAATTCCCCATTTAAGCCACTCCCACAATATTGATGGGAAAGTTTGAAGAAGAGGAGTTGGAAGAAAACCACAGAAAACATGAGCCAGGCTTTGATGGCCAGAGGGGATTTTAAATACATGGCCTGATCAAAGCAAGAACCATTGTGCTGTGTGTTAAAATAATGGTCCCCAACCTTGGGCCTCCAGATGTTCTTAGACTACAACTCCCAGAAGCCTTCACCACCACCTCTGCTGGCCAGGATTTCTGGGAGTTGAAGTCTAAGAACATCTGGAGGCCCAAGGTTGGGGACCACTGTGTTAAAACACTGTCGAGTAGCTTCTCTGCTGAAAAAAAGGCTGATATGCTACTAGGGGTGAAGCTTGGTTTAACTGCATTCCACCACAATCTAGTGGTGTTACCAGCAGATAAAGCTATGCACAAATGACCTTTTCAGATTCTTATTGTGGGATGAGAAACTGGGAGAAACATTTCCCCAGATTTCTAGAGGAAAAGGATAAATCCTCAGATATATGGGATCTGTGATTGTAGCATGGCTGTTTTTCCTTGTCTAAGGATTTTCGTTGCATGCACTGACACCATTTCACATCCTTCACAGTTACTTTTACCTAAAGACATTCTAAGACATCATAGTGGTGGTGGGAAGAACATGTCATCAAAAATGATAGTTATGCTTAGATATTTGCTTAAATGGTTTTGTTTGTTAATCACTCTTATAAGTGTGCACTTATTGTGGTGATTAACTGCATCCCTCAGACAAATCCAGGGAAACCTTAATTGCTTATGTTGGCCCAGGGAGTAGTTTCAATTCATTCTCTGTACTAGGAATTTTGTAAGCAGCTGTGGACAGTGGACATTTAGCGAATGGAGAGGTTTAATATCTAAAATACATAATTAAACTGGAATGTTATACTTTAATAATAATAATAATAATAATAATAATAATAATAATAATAATAATAATAATAATAATAATAATAATAATAATAATAATAATAATAATACAGGGGTATAACTTTAGAAGCAATCTCTTTCGTGTGTCTTGAAATGAGTGTCATTAATGTCACACAGAGAGTTAAAGAAGGTGGGGTCCAAAATGTGCTGTTTTGCAAAGAGAGCCCTGCTAACAGAAAGACTGACCCAAAGCAGGGCCAATATAAGCAGCTTCAAATAAATTCTTTTCCTCACTCCTCACCTCCACAACTTTCCTGTGCGCATGGTCATCATTACAGTATTTTAACTGAGATTTGTTGGCATATTGCCATGTGGAACCAGGTAACTGAAGGGAAAAGCCTTAACAATAACAAAGAGATTTAGCATTGAAGAAATGTTTCATTGCAGATTATTGTAAACACAGTTTATAAGTCTAAAAGCAACTTTTCCACTAAGTGAGCTGAAAATAATTAAAGCCCTGTACAGTGGAGTCTCAACTTACGGTCGGCTCCACTTATGAACTTTTCGAGATCCGAATTTCTCCGGCCGCAAAGTTTTACTTCAACTTACGGCCGGAGAATCAACCTACAGACCAGAAGAGGGAGGCAGGAAAAGCGCCAAATTCAAATTTGGCGCTTTCCCTGCCTCCCCCTTTCAGTCTGTAGGCCGCGGATCTGCCTCCAGATGCCTTCCAGGGATTCTCCGCTGCCATGGGAGGCATCTCGGAGATACCCCGCCGCCGCCACTGCTGGGAGCTAAGCCATGCTGGGCATGGCTCGGCTCCCAGTGGCAGCGGCGGTGGCTGCTGGGAGCCTTCCAAGGTCTCATAGGGCTTCCCCCCCCCCGACATTGGAGGAAGCCCTTTGGGAGCTCTGAAGGCAAACAGGCAGGGAGAAAGGGCTGGAAATTCGAATTTCCCGCCCATTTCCCCTGCCTTTTTTCCTTCAGAGCTCTCAAAGGGCTTCCTCCAATGTTGGGTGGAAAGCTCCGAAGGCTATCTCCCTGACATTGGAGGAAGCCTTTTGAGAGCTCTGAAGGCTCCCAGCAGCAGCAGCGGTGGCGGCGGGACCTCCAGATGCCTTCCAGGGCTTTTCTGAAACACTATTGGCAGCAGGGGAGGCTCTAAGAGGCCTCCGGCAGGAGCACCAAAGCCCTCAGAGTCCTCCGGCAGCGACGATGGCGGCAGCAGGGGACCCTTTGAAGACTTTGAAAATGTAAAGTTCATTTTTTAAAAAATTATTTTAATTTTGTGGGGAGGGTGTTTCTTGGGCGGGTTACGGATTAATGTGTTTTCAATGCATTCCTATGGGGAATACATTTTCAACTTGAAGACTTTTCAACCTATGGACCCTGTTCCAATATGGATTAATTCCGTAGGTCGAGACCTCACTGTATTGCTCTCTCCTCTCTTAGGCATCCTTCAGTATCTAGAGACTATGGTAACGTGCTCTGTATGGAGGACTTGGAGAGTGTCCTCTCCAGAGCATGAAGCCTGGGTAAAATAATATGGAGTATAGGCTGTTACCCAAGCAGCAAATCCCTCCTCTCCATGTCACTGAAATAGTCCAATGGAAAGGCAAGAGCCAATACAACTGGTTTCAGCGACGTCACAGGAGTTGCCAGAACGGCACAAACTGCCTCCGGGACTCCAGCTCTCAGTATCTTGATACAGATCTTAGAACTACCAATGTCACAGATCTTAGAAGTACCAATCAAAAGCTGGACTCTTGCAGGCATTTTTGCCTGAGTCTATCTTCCTGCCGCATCAGTATGATACAGAGGTGTACCAGACAGAGGCTAAAGAACTGAGACAAGCCATCCACCCATCCGTCCACGAATTGATGTGCAAGAGGAACTGTCATTGTGCGAGAGAAAGATAATTGCTTGCAAAAACACCAGTGTGTCATCTTTTATTGCCAAAGCAAAGTACTGTAATAGGATTTTTTGTTTCTACCGTTAAAGGTTTTCATCTTTGACACTAAGCCTTGCAAATACCCAGAAGAGAAAACATTCAGGTATTTTGGAACATTGCAAGCTTATTTCCTTATAGCAGGCCTGAATAAAATCAGTTTCGTTAGAGCACAATACAAAGCTGCCCATGGGGAATTCCAGATGAAACGTTGTTATTGGCTCTGTAAAGCACACCAGATGTTTTATTGGACTAACATATGTTTCAGATATTGGTTTCCAAGATGTCATCAGAAGCTGAGGAACCAAACTACAGTATATAGGATTCTGTTTCTATTGAAATCTGTCTTGATACAGATTTCAATAAATAACTTCCTAAATAACATACCCAATTTTTAATTATTTGTTGCTGAAACCAATTATCTTCTGACCTAATTTTACTTTTTATATGAATGCTGTTGCATTAAAGAATGCTGAATTATCGGTAGTAGTATCAAGAAATGAATGCCAGTTAATCTGGTACAACTTGGTATGAGCTCTTGAAATGAAAATAAAATCAAATGGAAGATTAGAGGGAACAGCTATAATAACTACACTCAGTGCTTGCAAAAATGCTAATAGCAATAGTTCATTATTTGAGTATGAGCAATGCATATCCTCTACTTTCCCCAAAGCTTGTAAATGTAAAGCTACAGTATGTACTGCACATTAGAGCAATAATAATAATAAAAAACCTAGCTCATTTTCATTAAATCAGTTTGCTGGAAAAGTCGGATATATTGTATAGTCCCACTGCTTCCTCCCATTCCTCTTGTACTGGCACTACCATTATGCCTTGAATACAGAACAACTCAAGATTGAAGCTTCTGTTCATTATTCATACAGATTAATCCAAATGTAGAGAATGTGGCACTGTAGTTTTAGAAGAGGATCCATTTGCATATGAAATGTACTATCTCTCTCCCAAAGTATCTAAAGAATTACCATAACAGAAAATCCCCTTTAAAATGATTTCATTTTTCCTGCACAAATGTCATATAGCAACAAAAGGTACCCAGCATGAAGCAAAGGTAGCTTTCTTTAGGTGAGAAATTGATCTCTCTCACACTTAAATATGCATACACAAAATGCACTGAGAACTATACAACTGTGCAGTGGTTAAGTTTGCAAATTTCTCTTGGGCCTTATCTATTCAGACAGATAATCTGGTCTGCTCTGAGGTTTAAGGCTGGGATGAAATGTTAAAAATGTCAATGACAACTACCATCACCACCTATTTTTCACCAGTATGTGTAGATAGAAAAAGCAAAGTGCTGTGTGAACACTCAAGAACAAACATGTGATCTAACAATAGAGAATTCTTTAAATATGTTAGGAGCAGGAACCAGCTAGGAAAGCCACTAGACCACTGGATGACAATGGATCCTGGAGGTAAAATTGTTCTGAAGGAAGACAAAGGAATTGCAGAGAAGCAACATGAATTCTGTTGTGCAGATCCTGTGCCCAAACTTGTGTTTCCAGGAGGGGAGAATGCAGAGCTGAGGAAAAAATATGACAAGACATTCTAGAACCTCAAACAAGGTTTCCAGTCCCATCATCCCATGTTCACTAAAGGACTCCTGTAAATTCTGACTGGTTTTATAAACTAAGTAGGGGTAGGGTTCATTGATGCTTAGAAGAACTGGGGGTCTCCAGAGAGTACCAGGGATCTCCAGGACAACACTGGGCTAGGAAGGCCTGTGTTATGGCTCCTACATTCCAAACAAATTATGGAGTCAGATGGTGTCCATCTGAAACTGGCAACTCACAGCCTGAGCAAGCCGTCATACTTGGCTCGGATCACAAGGCACACTGCCTTCAAAGAAGGATCAACTACCTTGAATTGACCAAGAAAGCTTAAGCGTTTGGATCAACATCTTGATGAAAACATCAACACAGTCTTCAGCTTCCGTTAAAAAAAAAGAAAAAGAAAAAGCAATATCTATATTGGGCATAACTAGAAAAAAGAACGAACAACCAAACTGCCAATATCACACCACCTTTATCAAATCCATGGTGTGATCACATGTGATTTAACATACCATTTAGCACTTAGTACTGGAAACATGTGTAACATAGTGATCACATCTGAATAAGGATGTCACAGAGCTGGAAAAGTGTAGAAATGAACCAAAATGTTCAAGGTGCTGAAGCCACACCCATGTGAGGAAAGGTTCCAAGATGTTTTAATTAGAAGGAAAGGAAGTTAGAGGAGAGATTATAAAGGTGTATAAAATTATGCATGGTACACAGAAAGAAGGTATCATAGGCTGAAATCCAGTACAAAGCTTAGTATTCCAAGTAGTAAGAACTGAATTGAATCAGTGCAGTCAACTCCTTTGTAAGTTCCATTGCCTCAATGAATTTACACTGAATCAATGCAACTGCTGGATTTCAGACACCATCTCTCTTATTCTTTCATAATATTAGAACCTGCGGTCCTCCAGTGAAGATGAATGTGGGAGATTTAGGAGGTAACATGTTTTATTGTCAAAGGAATAGGAATTATCTCCTACGTTCAAATGCAGAGGAAGAGAAATGGGAAATGCTTGCAAAACATAAGGGTGGGTATCAATACAATTAGCTTCCCATGTTCTGAACTTCAGCTCCCAGAGACATCACCCTGTAAGTGCTGATCTATATCAACAGGCCATCTTGAGTAATTTGCTTCTGTAAAAGGAGCATTTTTTTTTTCAAAGCGAGAGTTCTCAGACCCAGTGTAAAGATCTGTGAGAATTCTAAACATTTGGAGAGCCAGACATTCTCAACTCTGAAGTAGATCTGGCTACCTCACAGAGCCACTAAATAGCTGGCAGGGCTGTTCTAGAAGCTGTAGGCCAAAATGTGGCTTTTCTAAACTCAACTATGAGCAAAGCTACCTATGTCTAGCTCACAGTGGGCTCACAACTTTTAAAAGAACTATAGGAAAATGGTGAGAGGTGTCATAAAGAAAGATGAAAATTATTTATTTGGGACTGAAAGAGACATTCCCCCCCAAAATGAAAAATCTCTTTATGCCCCAATGTTTTCTACAGACATACAATACAATACAAATTTATTCTACAGCCAAAGGCCTGATAACACAGACAACATAACACAGAATCTGAGTGCTAGTGTACCAAAGACAATTTCTCTGATGAAAAGACACTATATAGAGATGGTCAAAACTCAATAGTCTTTCCTTCTCCTCTGTTACACCTGCAAGAAAGAATCTGCCTTAAAATAGAAGTACAAATAAATAAATGAGCAATTCTATTTGAAAGCACTTACCGACCCTCGACATAAAGAAGCTGTTGTTCTGGAAGCAGATGAAATATTGCAGCGTGGAAGTGCCTTCCTTATCTATTTTTGCCTCATGTATATTGTAGTAAATGTTAGCATTTCCCTTCCTTCCTTCCTTCCAGTAAAAAGGATTTCACTGCTCCCTATAAGGCTACTGCTGAGCTGAGGTTAGCAAACTTCACTGGATAAGAAGCCAAACTATAACTAGACAGCTGTGCAGTGGAGGAACTCACCTCTGAAATGGTGTGGAACGCTGACTCCTTCCATGATCCACAAGGTGGATGGTCTACAGCATCTTGGTTGAGTAAGTTCAAAGTTCAGAGCACCTCGACTCTGCCAGCCACATGTACTCTGGAGCTCAAACTGGCAACCGTGTCAACGAAGCACTGATCTCTGTCAGCTACAGGTACTTCAAATTATAGTTTAGAGTCCTCGCAGCTCAGGTGATTGCAGGGGGTTGTTGCCTTACCACTGACTGATATAAAATCTCAAAGTGCCTTTAGTCTTGCTGCTGAAAGAGGTTGCCAGGTAATCCCTCTGAGATCCAGGTGACCCATCTTGTCTATCCTTGAGCAGTAATAGAGCGGAGATTTGCCTCACAGGTTTAGGGCATCAGGCCTTTTTGATAGCAGGGATGGAATGTCATCTTGCCACTCCAGCCCTGAGGCTCACCTGCTCCTTCTGAACTTGTAGCTGTGATTCTCATAATTGCCAATGGGAAAAAATAGATTTGCTTGGCAACAATGCTGCATTATCCCTATTGTAATGCATAGCATGTTGGGTAGCTTGATCTTGACTAGGCAATTGAGAGCCCTTACTTTTACAAAAGACCAGCTCCTCTTACAGAAGAAAACTACTCAAAGCAGTCTGTTGACATGGATCAAAATATCTTCCTGAAGTTTTGACCTCCCCTTAAGGGCCCAGCTTTGGGGACTATCACTACCAAAGATTGGATAAATTCTTTTTTGGATTACAGCTCCCAGTATCCTCCAGCCAATATGGCCACTAGTTAAAAAACATAATTTTCCAAGCATCAGTCATGGTAATTAACTGCATGTGGGCTTCTCAGACATGTACAAATGTGGAACCTTCCTCACTTTATATTTTCAAACAAGAGAATTGCCCTGACTTGGCTATAATATTACGGCTTCCTTTGGGCTACATTTTCTAGTAATCTGTAATCTGTACAAAAACAGATTACTGGAAGTTTCATACATCCTAGCTATTGACAGGTAGCTGACAGTTTTGATGTAAAAGTAGCACAGTGAGCCACAATACACAAAACAAACGCCCATGATTGGAAACATCAGGCTGCAAAGTTATGCATACTTACTTGGGATAAGGCCCAATTAAATAATTGAGCCTCGTTTCAGAGCACATATCTCTGCTAATGATATAATAACTACATCTGTGTAGTTTGCATCAGTTCCTTCAATATGAAAGTGTGAGGTATGGGGAAAAGAATATTGATTGAACCAAGAAAACTGTACCTTAATTTTAACTTCCTATTTTAATTTCACTAGGGGAGGGTGAATGACTTGTTTAACCTAAGGAAACCTGTTAAGAGTTTTCTGCACATGAAAAAACAACCCTTCTATGATTAAGCAGAAGCAAGAAAGGTTTACATTTGCAGGGGGCAGAGGTGAGGCTTCTTGTAGAAATTCCTTCAGCTTCTCATGGCCCCTACCCCTGTAGAAGAGACCCAATTTGCTATGCCGTATTAGATGAGAATTACTTCACAGTTCCTGGCAACGTTGGAGAGAGAAGCAAAAGGAGGAGGTGAACTCTGAAACAAAGGCAGGTTTAGCGCCAAGATGGCAAAAATGTATGACAGCTGATTCCATGAGTCAAAGGGGCTTGGTCTCAATGTTAAGATGCATGAGAGAACGGGCTCCTCGCTAGCAGCCAAGGGTCATGTAGGAAGCGAGGCATGCCTGTTCTACAGCCGTCGGAGAATGGTTGACAAGAGCAGCGATGTTATTTGGCTGATGATTAGTGGAAGGCAACCCCTGCCAACTGGGTCACAAAGTAAGCTTTCCAGTGTGTGTGGCCTGTTAACTGGCCTCTTTTCTAAAGTGAAAGGCTGGATGGAACCCAGCCTCTTAGAAATAGGTAATCTTTGTGTTAAAAAAGCTGAAAACAGAGCCACTGGTCTGTTATAGGCTTATGGTGTAGATGTGTAGCCCACATCCACTAGAGTCAAGTCAGCTAGACTTAGCAGCTCTTTGCTTTGGGGCATTTGATCCTGATCTTCCAGATAAAGCCCTCAAAACACTAGAAAATAAATGCCATTCAAATGAGTACCAGAGCCACCAGTGAATTCAGTAGGACTGATATCTTGGTTGCTGCAGCTCTTGTTAATTTGTGGATAGCCTCCTCTTGCATTTCAGTGGCTTTACATAGCCTGGAACACTGCATATCTTAAGACAATGGTCTAACCTTGTTAACAGGCTGTGACAGCTTGAAGAAGGCTTACTTTGGTTCCTTACATTCCCCACACCGCACATTTCACCAAAGAGCCCAATCCTGACTTACCTGCAGAGAAAAGAGAGAAAGAGAATATATGGTTGTTTCATTGGATTTTGAGGCTCAAAGGTCAGTACAAATATGTATATCAAGGAAAAATAAAGAATGGATCTCAACAGAAAACCAACAAGAAAAGAAAAAAAGAGCACACCAGTATGAGCTGAGGCAACGTGCAGCACTTTGACAATTTATTTATTGAGAGGCATTTCTCTCTAGCTCTCCTTTCCCATATGAATAACTGCAACAGTCTTTTCATTCCGGCAATTTCATTTTAAAAGGATGTGCTGCTAAAGGGTGATCTATAACGCACGTCAGCTTTTCCCCCTCTGGATTTCTCCAGTGCCAATATGTACTATTGGCCTGTTTACATCAGTCTCTCCTCCTCCTCCTCATTTCTCTCCCTCTCCCCTAGAGTCAATGAGCCGTGCGGAATATTCATTGGGATAAACATCTCAAACAGCAAGATGTGGCTGCCCTTTTTGTTCAAGTTTTAATTTCTTTCTCTTGCTTTTCCCTTTCTTTCTGTGGGGCTTCTGCCACTGTGAAACTGATATCCTTAAACAGGAAATGAAATCTCGATCTTGGGCTACTAGCATAACAAGAGGAATCAGTCAGACTTTAATATCATATTGCTATGAAATCAATCTTGAAGCAATTGACATTAGAATATAAAGCCGAGGAGAGGGAGAGAGACTATTCAGGAAAAATGTATATAGGGCACCAGCCAAATGAAGGTATATTCATAACAAATAATGTAATAATACTGAGATGGGATGTCATCAACACAGGAATGTATTGAAACTTATGGATATTTCGCATTAGGTATACACCTATATTTCCATGTGGCCACTTGTAACTATACACACCAGAAGAGGCAATCATTTGCATTTTCAATGTAATCACTGGAAAATTAATATCAGAAGCTAGAGCAGAATGAGGAATGAGAGACAACTTGTTTCAAAGAATTTCCTGATGATTTCCTTCAAAACTCCTCCATTTCAAATGAATAAAGTGCAAGTTCTAAAAGAGCTGTAAAAATTCAATTCCTGAAATGGAGGAGATGCAACAGGGGCTATTACATTAAAATGCTATACAAAGTGAGTTTGCTGTTTGCTAAAATTTGGTTCATCTCCCTACACCCAATAGGACCAAATAACAATCAGCCTGATTTACATGCAATGCTGAACTGATGTTCATAGCACCTGCAGACGAAATGTAGAAATTACCACCTCTAGAAAAAAATATGGGTGGGATAGAAGAAGAGGGCTCACCTATTTGGAGGTTTGTGGAAAAAGTTAACTTCCGTTTAAGGGCAACTGGTGGGATCTAGTTGGAGAAAAGGGGACAGAAAGCAGCTTTGATGTTTTAGCCTGCTTTGACTCTTACCTCTTAAACGATGTCAAAATTCCTCCTGGTATCTTTGAAAAACTCAGGGACAATCTGGTTCACCTCACACAACCACTGTTTAAGTGTACCTTTCCCACAAAGCTTTTGGCACTGCCCTGTAGGCTCCATAGTAAAGGAGAGGCTTCCTCCACCAGACACTCTCCAGATACTTGGGGCTTATCATTCCCA
This sequence comes from Pogona vitticeps, assembly GCF_051106095.1. Classification (NCBI taxonomy): domain Eukaryota; kingdom Metazoa; phylum Chordata; class Lepidosauria; order Squamata; family Agamidae; genus Pogona; species Pogona vitticeps. The sequence continues at coordinate 114,319,863 of NC_135784.1, forward strand.
TCATGCTTTACAGCAGCCATGCTAGCTTGGCTGAATCGGAATTGTTCTTTTAACCATCAGAAGGGGGTCCAGGGCAGGAACTCACAGACAGAGAAATAAAACCAAACTATCTGCTCTTCCATGTGACTCAGCTGCTTTCCACACAGCTCGGCACAAGCAAGAGAGGCCTTCTCCCATCCTCCTCAGTCCTGGCATTTCATTCTCCATGTTCTACTTACTTGCTTACTTTACTCTATTCCAACTATTCTTTTTTCTCAAAAATGGGACTGAAGCCAGCTGAAAGGGAGCTAAGGCAAGCTATGGGGAAAAAGCTGTGTTGAAAATGGCAGTAATGTTTTTGTGGGATAAACTGTACTCTTAAGCAGCCATACAAATCCTCATTCCCAAGGACCTACGATTTGCACAGATGGACACATCTGTGCAAATGGCTTTAGTCCTCTTTCTGAAATATTCAGCACACATTCCAGAGTAGCAAAATCTTGCCTTCCCAAAGTAATAAAATGCTGCAGCAGGAGCTTATTACAGCATCAATATTTTACTAACAGAGAGATTTATTTATAAGCTTCACTAACTTTTTAGCTCAAACAGGTGCAGTAGATGAAGAGTGCAGTTCAGAATCCCTTCACTTGCTCTGCCATCGTGCTAAGCATAATGCTGCCCTCTGGTGTCTCTTCTGGCTCAGTATGCAAACCAAACTTTTTTTTTTCAAAATTCCTAGGGGAATTCTCCCACATCAGAAATATTTGAAGAAATATTCCAGCTGAATGTATTAGAAATATACACTTTTTAAATTAGCGCTCTCGCTCTCTCTCTCGCTCTCTCTCTCTCGCTCTCTCTCTCTCTCTCTCTCTCTCACACACACACACACACACCCCTGCCCTGTGTTATTATACCATGTTACACTTGGGCTACTGTTTATTGACAACGAAAATGCAAGATTCTTTCTTCAGTTAATGAAAAGCCTGTAGCCTTCCAACAGGGAGGCTGATTTTTCACCTTGTGTGTTTGGAAAGTACAGATGGCAAGTCATTCTATTCCTAGCCCCAGTCATTTTCACATTTGTTCGCTGAGTCTCATTCATCTTGTTTTGGCATGGATCTGTAAATTATTATTTAAATTGAACCGAAACGTGCATGCAGGTACATATTCAAAGTGTTCAAGATGTTGGCATATTAGTGCTTTTTGGCCAAAATAGCAAAGTCTCTTGTGACACAGTACAGACTAACAAATTTTATTTGGTATAAACAATGGGAAGAGTGGAACGGAGACAGCTGGCTAGTATGCACCACTTTTTCATTTGCAGAAAGCATGACTTCAGTGACAAATTATTCTGCAGTCTAAAAACATTTAATAATCACTACCATGTATCATCAAGTCAATTCTTACTCATGGAGACCTTTTTCAGGGTTTTCCAAGGTAGAGAATACTCGGAAGTGTGTTCCCATCTTCTTGGGGGTGGGGGTGGGGGCTTTTCCTGAAATGGTGCAGCTTGCCCAAGGCCACACAGGCTGACTCTACTCACAGGAGGCACAATTGGGACTCAAACTCCCAACTTCTAGCTGTGCAGCTAGATACTGAAACCACTGAAGTATCCAGCCAGATTTTTTTAAAAAAGATGGAGACATGAGTGTTGAACAGGGGTCCATTACACACCACCATGATTCACTTAAGATTATTTAGAAGGTGATTTTATTTTCCCTTTTCTCAATACTAATTTAGGTAACTAATTATTAATTCCAATAGGGGTGGAGAAATATGATATATACATTTTCCACTTTTTAAAAAAACTTTAAGCAACCCAAGCTGAAATTGGGAAGGAATTGCTGGACAGCTCAGTCCTTTAGGTCTCTGGTCGCAGAGCCAGAGGTTGAGAGTTCAATTCCCCACTGTGCCTCCTTGACAGGGGCTGGATTCAATGATCCGTAGGATCCCTTCCAGGTCTAAGATGAGGGATACAATTTCATGTTTCTTCTAAACAATCCTCATTTTCTTATGCAGTTTTACCAAAATAGTGCATTTTGTATGTTTAGTGGTGCTAAACATCTGTTAGCACATATCCTTCAGCGTTTCACAAATGAAAAGAAGGGAATGCTTTTAATACTATGCAGGCTTCACATCCACATTTACTGCCCCCTAGACACACGACAGCTGTAGTTTTCTTGTTCTACTGACTTATTTATTTATTCATTGAAAATATTTATATCCTGCCTTTATCCTAAAAAGAACTCAAAGCTGCTTTTAAGTTTTAAAAATTAAACTAATATAATACATAAGAATAATAGATAAAAACAGTAGTAAAAACACATTTGAAAGTAACAAGACACAAACCATCTGAATTGGGCCCTACAGGCAAATGGCTACTCCAAAAATGAAATCACAAGAGCCATCAAACCAAGTAAACAATGACAAACTGAAGAAGAAAAACAGCCACCCACAAATAAAGTATTTCTGCCATACATCAAAGGGGTCACGGACCGCATGGGGAAACTTTTGAAAGTCACCCCATCTGGTCCTGTCTCCTCCTTTTCCACCATCACCATTTTCAGAGACAGCCAGGAGCCAGGCTGGCAGTCTCTGTGCGTGTGCAGTGGGAAGGGGTGGGAGGTAGAAGGGGAAGAGACTATAGGTGCCCCTTCCTCCATGCACTAATTGGAAAAATGAACCATAAACCAGTTTGTTTTTCTGGGGGATGGTTCATGGTTGTGGGTACCCAAAAACCACAAGCTACTAGTCTTCTTTTTCGTGCCATCTAAAAGCTGCAGTATGTGTCACACAAGGCTATGCATTTTCTTCTGGGTCAAGTTGGCTTTATTGTTTTGTTAAGGAGCAAGCACTTGGTGTGCCTCCGAAATGTTCCATTTTCCTTTCTTAATAACAGGGAATTTGTACAACACCCAGTAGAGACCACCAAACAGCTCTTAAGAGGAAAGGGTGCAAAGCTCATAAATAATAAACGCTTTCTCAGTTGAAGTAATTTCCATTTCAGTTCTTTATAATCTCAAGAGGCCATCAGCATTTCACTCTCCTGTCCAGCTCAAGGGATATAAAAATGAAGAAGAAAACGTTATATTAATGTCCTCACAAAGCACCACAATCTTGCCCCATGATGTAACGAGCAAACCAACATAGCAATGACACCAGTACTGATAAAGTACTAGCCTGAAGTCCTAGAAAATCAGCCTGAAGAAATACAGAAGCCTTTGCTTGAAGGTAAAATTGGAGTGCTGGGCATTCTTACTTGTGGGGGCTGATTTATACCCATTTAAGCATTCAAAGAATAAATTGAAAAGTGAAGAATCGCAATGTACAGATCTCATCCCAGCTACCGCACTCAATGCCATTCCCACCTTCCACTGTCCTCTCATTTAAAAAATCAAGTGGACCACTTTTATCACCAATGTGAAAGATGATTATTATAGCAAGGAGATTCAGTGGTATGTACCAATATTCCTTCAGGGCTTAGACTCTTTTTGGACTGGCTTCATTCTCCTTATTCCAAGATAGGCAGTTGGCATTGCCCAGGATGTTATAGATCAGAATTCTATTTACTTCTAAATGTGTTTGGCAGAGGATCAAGGACAGCCACCTAATGAAAGGAGCAGTTGGGATGATCAATCGAGTTGCTGCATTAAGCCAATAAGGGAGTATAAGCATTGGCAAGACTGATCAGTTACAGGTATGATTAAGCATGGAACTACATCCTCAGGGCACCATCACTTAAAGAGCTTCAGTGCAGACTTAGAATCCAGGAATTTGCTGTGTATTTGTTTGTCTGCTGTCATTTCTAAGGAGCTTCTGACAAGCTGAAGGATGTAAGATGGATTCTCTAGCCATATATCTTCTGATTTGTTATTTTTTTTAAGTCTTTACCTCACTGGTTCATTCATTGTCTCTGCTGGCAGTCCTTGGGAAAACAGGGCCCAAGGTACACATCTAAGCATGCACATAGACCTCCATCATGCAGAGGAGGAGTGTGGTCCAATCAAGATTCCCCTTTTGCATAGACAGAAATAGAAAGATATGAAGTGTCTGCAGGAGCATATGCTGATATGAGTATAGAATCCCTCCATGCAATGCCAAATGGAGCACAACTGGTGCAGGAGGTAGGAGTACACAATGAAAAGTAAGGTCCTGCACTTAGGCAGGAGAAACCAGATGCACAGGTACAGGATAGATGGTACCTGGCTTAACAGCAGCAGCTGTGAGAGGGATTTAGTTGTCCTGGTGGACCACCGCTTAAGGATGGGTCAGCAGTCTCCTGCAGCTGCCAAGAAAGCCAAGACAGTCCTAGTCTGCATCAACAGGGGGATAGCATCAAGATCACAAGCAGTGATGGTACCACTCTATACCGCACTGGTGAGTCCACACTTGGACTGCTGTGTCCAGCTCTGGTCATCACAATATATAAAAAAGATGCACCCTGGAAGGGGTGCAGCGAACAGCACTAAAGATGATAAGGGGACTGGAGGCTAAATCGTATGAAGAATGACTAAATGAACTAAGGGAGACATGACAGCAGTCTTTCCAATATCTGAAGGGTTGCCACAGGGAAGAGGGCATCGATTTATTCTCCATTGCACCTGAGGGTAGGACAAGAACCAATGGGTGGAAACTCATCAGAGGGAGATCCAGCCTGGAAATAAGGAGGAATTTCCTGATGGTGAGAACCACTAAGCAGCTTGCCTCCCAATGTTGTGGGTGCCCCATCGCTGGAGGTTTTCAAGAAAAGATTGGACAGCCATCAGTCTGGGATGGTATGAGGTCTGGGATGCTATGAGGTCTCTTGCCTTGGGCAGGGGGTTAGACTAGAAGACCTCCAAGGTCCCTTCCAACCCTATGACGTTTCTATGATTCTATGATTCTTCTGACACATTAATTTGCTATGGGGAGGATTTATAGGCCCTCCACAATTAATTCTTTGAGTCCTCCCCAGTTAAGCATTGAAATTTGAGGTAGGTCCATCTTTCAAGTCCATTTCTGACAATACCATTTTCCCCTACCTTTCTGCCCAATATCTCATATACTTTGAAAGCCTTACTAGGTTCACCATTAAGGGTCTACGTAGCAAAAACCTACATTTTTGCTTTGTTTCAGGGGGCGGGGTGGTGGTGTCAGGTCACTTTTTAAAATTTAAGTTACGTGCCAATCCTTTTACCTCAGCACTTCTTTGTGCACTGCTCCATTAGGGTTCTAAATGATAAGGTGAAAGTGAAGGCAGTGCTGCCACAGCTGAGGTGGCTCCTGCCCTGGCATGCAAATCTTTTGCTTGGCAGCAAGGGCCGCTGCTGGATGTGCAGCCATTCTCCTTGTCCTTTGCCCATCCTGATACCTGGGTTGGTGTAGCTGTACTTGAGGAGGAGGAGGAGGGAAGCTGGTCACCCTGCCTGCCTCTGGGGCCGAGGGGCACTGCTGCTTCTGCTGTCACAGTGTAGTGGCCTAGCTATGGCAGAGGTGGCAGCTGCTGCTGGCACTGAGGAAGCTGGCAAGGGGCTGAGAGTCAGTGACACAGGGATGGCTGGCACAGACAGCGGGAACCCAATGATTCCTGAGGCTCAGTGGATGCCCACTAAATCACTTCTGTGGATAAATTCAAATTTAGGGGCAAACGAAAGATGGAAACCAAGAGAGAAATGAATGTTTGCTGTGTCCCTTCATATCTCAGAAGCTCTCATAAATTCAAAATGAACAAAAGAACATGGAAGCAAAAGAGCCTCTATTTTGTTCCCCCCCACATCTGATTCAACATGAAAACCCTGTCCCTAGTTGCCGAAATTCAGATGCCACTTGATAACATAACATAACATAACATAACATAACATAACATAACATAACATAACATAACATAACATAACATAACATAACATAACATAACATAACATAACATGGCCTCCAAGGAGCCACACACAATTCTCAGATTGCTCCCAGCTGTCTTCATTTTGGGGGCTGCCAGGTCACTTGCAATATCTTTGTATAATGAAATGAAGCTATCTCCATTTTGGGGGCTACCAGGTCACTTGCAATATCCTTGTTAAAATGATGAGTTCTCTTAGAACTCTTATAATAGCTTCTAGTAAGGTTATATGCAAGCACTTTGCTTTTCTGTGCCCGTAGCCCCCTTCTTCTTCTTTAACCAGGCCATTTCCTCCAGCCCACTTTCTTAAGTCCTGCTTTACATATGCACTTATTGACATTCCCTTGTCTCATAAACTGACCTTCATTATTCTTTATCTTTAACATTAAAGGTGTGACCTACATTTGGATTATTCCATTGTCTTTCCATTTGTAACACAGCAAATACTGACAAAAGATGGACACGCATATTGCCTCTTCCAACGCCTTCAAACTTGACAGGTTTTGCTGAATCCTGTCTCTGAACACTAGATGGCAATCAAAACTTACTAACCTCCTTTAATCCCATGTTTTGGCAAAACAGATTTTTACATCTAAGAATTAATGTTGAAACCGTATTCTTTCAGCAAGTGTTCTCAAAGAGCATTAAGGCACATAAATAAGAGTAAGTACATATGGCGGATAATCCACTATGGTTCCACTATGTAATTTGTTTTGTTTTCTGGCATGAGAGTTGTCACCTGTGTGAGAATAATTTTTGCACAACCTGGTGTGGAACGTTAGCTGTGGCTCGATTGCAGGATTTTTTTTAAAAAGCATAACTATTGGAAAGGTGGCTTGCAACTTCTTCATCACTCATCCAGTCCTGCTTACTTGGTGTATGGGGGCTGAACTCCTCAAAGAGAAAAGACATGAGTTTTGTGCAAGGACAATCTCTGAAAAATGTGGAAACCTCAATAAAATGATGAAACATTGGTGAGGCAGTTCTGGGCATAAGTTATCTTGACGGAAGCTGAGAGAAAGATCAGTGGAGTTTCTAGACTAATAGCTTTTTCAGGATCAAAACCCCAAGATCGGGACAGGCACTTTTGAAATCACATGGGGTAGACAATTGTGTAGCAACCGTAAAATAATTCATGTGCAAGCGTGTGCGCATGAGACAGACAATGTGGATGCCCTGCACTGCCTTCTGAGCAAACACTATGGGTACTATATGCCTATATACAATTTTGCACTGGGCCCATAAGCCCCAGCCCTTGCTGGAAATGGATGAAGATCAGTGCCATATCAGGAGTGGGTAATGCTTGTAACTGGCTTACTGGGAATTTTTTTTTACAGCCCACAAAGCCACTTGAGAACACTCCACCTATTAAAACATTTATTTGAATAGAAAGAGTTGGGTGTGTGTGTGTTAAAGCTGTTATTTTCACTTAGAAGACTCTTGGAGTGGCAGTTTTTGCACTGAGGACCATGAAGGGTCCCTTGTGGCTCTCCCATCTTGTCAAAACCATAGAAGACAAAATGGGAAGTACCCACCGAGCCAGTGCTTGTTTTCTTTCTTCCTTTAAAAATGGCTGACAACAGGCACATATAGTCCTGGTGCAGCATGTAGGAAGATTTGGGATTAAATATTTGGCCTCCACCCCTTCATGGATAGCTGCCTTGTCATGGTGAAGAGGCTTGAGTAATTCAGAGAAGCTGTGGGCTATACCGTGCAGGGCCAACCAAGATGGACAGGTTGAAGTGGAGAGATCATGGTCACTGGTCGCATCAACTCCTGGCAAATAGAAGGGGAAGATATGGAGGCAGTGACAGATTTTACTTTCTTGGGCTCCATGATTACTGCAGATGGTCACAGCAGCCACAAAATTAAAAGACGCCTGCTTCTTGGGAAGAAAGCAATGAGAAATTAGACAGCATCTTAAAAAGCAGAGACATCACCTTGCCAACAAACGTCCACATAGTCAAAGCTATGGTTTTTCCAGTAGCGATGTATGAAAGTGAGAGCTGTACCATAAAGAAGGCTGACCACCAAAGAATTAATGCTTTTGCATTGTGGTGCTGGAGGAGACTCTTGAGAGTCCCCTGGACTGCAAGGAGAACAAACCCATCCATTCTGAAGGAAATCAACCCTCAGTGTTCACTGGAAGGACAGATCCTGAAGCTGAGGCTCCAATACTTAGGCCATCTCATGAGAATAGAAGACTCCCTGGAAAATACCCTGATGTTAGGAAAGTGTCAAGCCAAGAGGAAAAGGAGACGACTGAAGATGAGATGGATGGACAGTGTAATTGACGTTACCAACATGAATTTTACCCAACTCCGGGAGGCAGTGGAAGACAGGAGGGCCTGGCGTGCTCTGGTCCATGGGGTCACAAAGAGTCAGACACGATTTAATGACTAAACAACAACAATAACATTTGGCCTCCAAACCCACTGAGGTCTTCTGCCCTTCTTTAACATCACCTCACTAACAAAAAGTTGAGTAGGCAACTGGGAATAAACTGTGTGGAAGCAGTTTTCCTTCTGTCTAAATGAAAAGCTTCCCTCAATTTAAAAAAGAAAAGAAAAAGAGTTAAGAGCTAAAGACAGGATTTTGGGGAAAGCCTGAATTATGGGATGAGAAGCCATCAAATGGCAGGTAGATAGAGCAACCATCTTTATGGAGGCAGCCTCTGTTGGGGTTCATCCCCCCATGCATGCTTGCTAGCCACAGCAAATCCTCATGACTTGCGAAGTGCACAGGGGCTTTTTGAAGAAGGCATGAAGAGCTCTACCCCCAGCCATGTGTTGGATCCTCATCCCACAATTTGGCCTGAGGGGATCACACTGAATTGTGGGACTGGGAGTTCACAAGCCCTATCAACCGCACTGTTGAACTTTATGGGCCTTTTGTGTCACATGATTTACCCTTTCCTGATAGCAGCACTGCAGGGCAACAGGCCCTCCTCCTTACTCCACTTATCTGAGGGCACAGCCAGTCAGGTTGTGCTGCTAGTTTCTCCAGATTAAGATAGGTTAATATAGAATAAGATTGGCTAATAGAGGTTTAAGGTGGAAATATGGAGCACAATTTCAGTACTGAGTGTTAATGCAGAAAAAAAACTGCATAGATCTGCTAAAATATGGGCAGAAAATTTTGAATAAGAGTACTATATGGGGAGGGCGGGCTTGAATTCACAATGCTGCTAATGTTCACCCAGTCCACAAGGGTACATATACTTAATGATGCTCATGCAGTAAGCCATGGGAATTCTGATGTGGAAGATATGGGTTCATCATATTTTCCTACCCACATCTGCTAGATTAGGGGTTTGTTGCTGTTTAATTCCTAGTCTACTTAGATATGAGTCTAAATTTAAAAATAAATCTACATCTTGAACATAGAGAAAGCTGAGCTGCATGCAGCAGACACTGAGAAAGATAAGACGTAGCAAAAGGAATGAGAAGGCATATATGTCTAATCATGGAACAACTCCTGCATTTTCAAAAAACATTATTGTGCAACTAGAACAGTGCTTCCTAACTCTGGGTCCCCAGATGTTCTTGGACTGCAACTACCAGAAATTTTGACCAGCACAGCTAGTGCTGAAGACTTCTCAGAGTTTTAGTCCAAGAACATCTGGGGACCCATGGTTAGGAACCACTACACTAGAGGGTACAGAGCAGGTTTCTCAGGAAATTGTTTTATATATAAGGGGGGGGGCAGAGTGACTTTATGGAAGGGGATGAAGTTCCTCCCACCCATATCCTGGGGATGGGTTTGTGCACTCCTTCAGTCTCTGGAGATCTTCTACTCCTGTTTTAGAAACTCTGAAGAAGCAAATTTTCTTTGGCTTCCTCCTGATTTTTGTAGCCATGTTTACGAACCCACAAACTTTACACACTGCGCAGATTGTCCTAAACAAGATCACCAAGGTTCTAATGAAGACAGTAGTAGTAGTAGTAGTAGTAGTAGTAGTAGTAGTAGTAGTAGTAGTAGTAGTAGTAGTAGTAGTAGTAGTAGTAGTAGTAGTAGTAGTAGTAGTATGAAGAACAGCGTAGGTTCCATTCTATCAGCTTTGAAGAATGGCAAAAATCCATCATGATAATTTTCTTTGCTATGGCACAGTGTATAGTCAGCAAAAAATGGACTCCTCAGGCTTTTAATGTGTATACAATATATGCCTCTAACTACAGTGAAAAAGAAAAGTAACATCGATTAAATTCCAAATAGTATAGAATAGCAATGTCAGGGAAAAAAGATAAATGCCTCCTATGAAACCTAACAGTAAGGAAGAAGATGAAGGAATCCAAAATTTCCGAACATCCTTCCTTCCATTGCAAAGGACCAATTTCTCCCTTGATGTAGTGGTATTTTATGTTGAATGTTGTGAATTACAAGCAGGCCCTAAAGTAGACTGAAGGATTGAGCCCAGATAACAGTCCTCATTCCCTTTTACATTTCATTTCAAAAATGCCAGTTTTGGGCCACCTCCAGAATTCCTCACTAGCATGACTGGGAGTATCTAGGGGTTGTCATTTCAAAATGTAACTTTTCCAAACTTTGCAATCATAAACAGTTATTTAATTGGGTTGCACTTGAAAAATAATAATGACTTTTATGATTTCAGAAGAGACTAGGAACTCTAAGTCCAAACACACAACAATCCACACCATGCTGTAACTGGACAAAAGTGAATTTTAAGGATTTTATGGCAGCCTGAGAATGTGTATGTTTTGAGGGATACCTTGGTCTCCTCAAAAGATACCAAAGTAAGATTAGATTGCTACACCCAGATTTAAAAGCCTTCCAACCTTTGCTCTTCTGGGAAGCCAGGCCAAGGCATCATGGGAGTAGGATGGGCAACCCCTGGTTTGATGATGACTGCAGACAATTTTTAAAAAGAAACTGAAGTGCAACATAACTTCCTGATGAAAAATGATATAGTTCCTTACTACAGCACTATTTGATGATGCAGAAACAGTCTAAAAAGTTAATTCATGAAAAGAAGCTTGAGTATACTACACAGCAGTAGGCTGAATTGGCACAGGCTCTCGAAAGTAATAACAAGTCTAAGGTTTGGCAACTTATTGCAGCTACAAGGCACACTGACAAACCCTGTACTGTCCTAACAATCTCCTTATGTGAACAGGAGCTACACTACTGCTCCCTGTTTTTCAATAAGAAGGTCTGTATCTTTGCAAGCAGATGACCAAGCACTGCCCTGCTGGGCTCCAGTTACCTGTGAGGAGGTAGTAATGCTTCTAAAAAAACTGAAGAGGGGCAAGGCCACAGGAAGGAATAGCATCCTGCCTGACCTCCTGATTATTCACACTGGTGAATCCCTGTGCTAGCTGTCTTATTCACCTCTATAGATAGGGCTGGGAAATTCCCTTCAGAATGGACTGAAGCTATTGTAGTACTTAGCTCTAAGAAAGGCATCCAATCAGACCCTAGGAATTACCACCCTATAAGCCTCCTAGATGTAGCAGCAAATTGTGTAAGGGTAGAAGTAGATACCTAGTGGGATATAGGGGACAGAGTGATGGACTAGGATTCAGGAGGCCTGGGTTCAAATCCCTGCTCAACCATGAAAGCTCAGTGAGGGAGTGGAACTAGTAAAATCACTCCTTAAATATCATAGTAGCCGAAAGCCCTACCAAGATTGCTATAATTTCGTTTTGACTTGGAACTACATAACAACAACAAAGGAATAGATATGTTCAGTGGTGTCACCTAAAAATACATATGCTTAAGCCTTGATCACCTGCTGCATATCCACTGAATTCATGGCGGCTTTGTCAAACTTATCAACTCTTACATAGCTGTAGGCAAGTCCTTATAAAACAGTTTATTTTGCCTTTGGTTTAGTGCCTGTCCATACTGGCAGGTAGACTGATATATGGATTGCTGTTGGAAGGGTTTGGTTTGAATGAAATGAAGACATCCACATGTATTTCTAGCTAGATCAATCCATTCTGTCCCTTTAAGAGCTGCTGTACAACTTTCTGGCACAGTGCTAGGGCATGTATGCATGTCGACATGATTCTGTGTAATCCTAATTGTCTTGTTGCATAGCCTGTGTGGATCGAAAACCCTACTAAGGTCACTATATTAGTGATTTGCATCAAAATGGAGCTATGGGTAGCGTTTTCAGAGGTGACAACCCTGTGATGTCATTGGTGGGTTCTGACATTAAAAGGGAGGATGAAGAAACTTCCATTTTGTTATTGTTATACAAAATATTTCCCCAACTGAGGCAGCACAATTCTATTATGATGGTGGGCTGGGGCATTACTCTTTTGATATGCCACTACAGCCGGCTGGATGACGGCTGTAAGAAAAGACACAGAAGGGGGCTAGTCGATTCTATGGACTCAGCCCCTACAACACAGCACAGCTCCAGCAGATCCCAGTAGAGAAGAAAGATAGGAAAAGGGGAGGGGTACATCCATTCTGTTTACCCAAACATCTCCCCAATGTTTGCCCCTCATGCCACCACTGTCATTGCTACTGCCTCCTTGCTTGTGAGAAAACTGAGTAAGCTTACTAGTAAGCCAGGTAATGTTACTCACAAATAAAACATGCAAACATTACTTGAGGGTAAACTGGTGGTTGAAAGAACTGTGTGGACCCTTCTCACAGGAAAACAAGTATCTCCAGTGGGACTGGAAAGCTTGCTCAAGTGGGAAATAAAATAGATCACACTGAAGATAAGAACTTTTCAGGTGCAAACTAAACAACTTAAAATTCCCCCATCTGGACATGCCCCAGTGACACAAAAGCAATAAAGCACAGCTAATAGCACAAGAGGATATATTTTTGATTCCAGCTGCAGTATCTCAGGGTTTCTGCTATTGAATTTAGGGCATCTGGGAAACACCACTCAAAATTTAAATTCAAGATATCATCTATGAAACAAGGATGGACAATGTACTGCCTGCATGTGTTCCCGATCATACCCCTGTTCAATTGACCAGTACCTTCTGAAACCTTCTGGAAGTGTGATTTGGCTTGGTAAACACTCCTGCTTGTCTTCTTTTAAGAAGAAAGTGCTGTGTGGGGTGGGGTTGCTGCCATTGTGATGGCGGAGTGTTTAGCAAGACAGTTGCAGCTGATATTTTGGCCCTTGGTAGGATTGGAGAGGTAAAGCACCTCCAGCCTCTAAAGTGTTAAAAAAAGTCCCTTGTCTAAATGTGAAAGAAAAAAGCAAGCAAGCAAGGAAATAAAAGTGAAATTGGATGATCACAGGTTGAAACATCTTTCAGAAGCTACAGACTATAACAGTTGAATTGAGTCCCTGTATGAAGAATCTATCTGCCACTGAATAGCAGTTTTTGGGAACAGAAAACTGTTACTTTTGTACCCAACTAGTAGGTGCTAGATGCCTCTGGTGTCACCTTTTGGAAACATCATATTGGACTCTTTTTTTTGAATAAACAGATGAATATGTAACCATATGGATTCTGGATAAATCATATACATGCCAAAGATATTCATATTCAGGATGTTCCTTCTCTAAGTCATTGTTACACTGCAAGGGAGAAATAAAGATTCCTAGCTCACAGAATGTAAGGATATCCATTTCCAAACTCTCTGGTTCAGAAGACACAAAAACAAGTAATAAAATGACATATTCTTTCTGGCTTCTGCACACTCAAACATCACAAGAACACATTTCGCAATGCATTGATATTAAATAACAAGCAGTGAGAGGTACAAATACTTTATCACAGTGTCAATGGATATGTGGAACACAGAATCATAGAATAATTGAGTTGGAAGGGGCATATAAGCCAATTAAGTCCAACCCGCTGCTCAATGAAGGAATTCAAATCAAAGCAGATCTGACAAATAGTTGTCCAATTTTCTCATGAATGCCTCCAGCACTGGAGTGCTCACTACCTCCTGAGATAACTGGTTCCATTGTTGTGCTGCTCTAACAGTTATGAAGTTTCTTCCGATAATTCAGCCTAAATCTGGCTTCCTGTAGTTTGAGCCCATTGTTACCTATCCTGTACTTTGGGATGATCAAGAACAGATCCTGCCCCTCCAATGTATAGCTATCTTTCAAGTATTTGAAGAACTCTACCACATCTCCCCTCAATCTTGTCTTCTCAAGGCTAAACATGCCCAGTTCTTTCAATCTTCCCTCATAGAGCCTGGTTTCCTGTCCAACATATCTTATTAAATGCTTTTGTTAACAAAATGAAGCAAGGCAGCTTTCCAGAATGAACAAGAAAAAAGACACAACTTTTGTCAGAAACAGTTTTTCTGTAAGCAATTTAGAGGGCAGTTCTAGGTGTCTTTACTTAAAAGCAATAGTGGGCAACTTTTGTTGGATTCCAATTCCCTTCCTGCCTCACCAACTGACTATGCTGGCCAATGTTGATGGGAGTTGCAGGCCAAGAACATCTGGTGGGTCGCATGTTACCCACCTGGGCTCTAAAGGAAATCCAAGCTACGGTGACCAATGCAATTTACTCCCAGGGTGCATAGTGTGGCAGCTGAAGGTTTTGCAGACATGAGAATAGTGATGAATTATATACAGATGACGTGCAGGAAAAGAATTCTGTGGATGCTGCAGGGTAAGCAGAATGAAAGGAATCAGGACTGCAGAGAGATGGAAGTGTTTATGGAATATCAGAATCTAGCATCAGAACCCAGAGAAAAAGTCAGAAAAGGAGGGAAGAGACTGCTGATCTAGAATTCTGTGTGAGTATGTACAGCTGACTTACAGCGACCCTAGTATGGTTTCCAGGTGAGTGAGATGTTTAAGCCCTGGTCTTATAGTTAAAAGATGAAAATCCTGGTACCTGCAAATTACCGTACTCTATTGACTTAAGAAGTCTGCTTTGGGAAACAGAAGAGACTGCCTTCATCACCTCTCTCACACACTAACATGCCTGTAGCTCTAATTGCAGTCTATCTATAACATTTGTTTTGGCCCTCAGATGCTCATTCTGTGCCTCATTTATTTATTCTTTCCATGGATTTTACAAGAAATCAGCATATTCAAGCTACCAGAGGTTTTGCACATTGGGTGGAGTGCCGAATTTCATGCACAGTAATGAGTTAGGGTTTTATACATTCTTTCACACATGGTATGTGCTAAAATGCTGAAAGTTGCTGCATTTACACATACAGTACATTCATGAGGTGCTGACAGGCAGGCAGTGATATGAAAGATTACTTGATGTGACTCATAGCTTGACCTATCATTCAGTGACTAAGTTCAACATGTCAACAGCCTCCACTGAGAAGAGCTGTATTTGTCACAAAGTGGGAATGTGAAGGATCTGTCAGAGGTCATTTAAGGTGCACTAACATGAGCCTGAATTAAGTATGTCCTCCAGGTTTCCTCTGTTACCAAAATATATCAAGCTTATCAAGGTTCCTCATTGCTGACCAAGGTTATTTTCCGGGATCAAGTGCATAAAGAACAATTTCCTCCTTTGCAGTGTGGTCTCATGTAAAATAAATAAAATCTAAAATATATAGGTGTGACATTCAGAAGCAGTAGGAGTTGGAACAGGAGACATGTCAGTTTCCAGATATACCATTCCTTCCCTAGATCATTTCAAATGACCCTCTCCTTTTTTTAATCTTTCATGCAAGCTGCTAAGACTTTTTTATTTTGATGAGACTTGGAGGTGGTTAATGCTCTTGCTCTCATTGATTTTATATTGAACTGGATGCATTATATGCATTTTATCATCGTCTTTTTGATTGGTTTTTATTGTAATTCTGTTTCATTGTATTTTATGTATTGCGTGAATTTTTGGCAAATGGCTTTGGGTTTATTTTAAAAGAAAAACTGAGCAAGAATTCTTCAAATAAATGGAATAAATCAATGCAGTGTCTCTCAGCCAGTAACATGGGGAACCTTAGGCATAACCCAGTCCTAATTAAAGCCATTTTCATTCCATTTCTTTCAATAGGAAGACTTTTTAGCTTCACAGAAGCTCACAATGAACACATTGCAAAAATACATCTATTTCAAAAGAGCCTTTTGATTTTTAAGTATAAGAATTGATACATTATGCATCCCGCAGCTTGTTTTGGAACTTATTTCAACAGTTTGTATGCTAGTGAACTATAAGCTTTTTTCTATTTTCCCATTTTAATAGCTTCCTCTATCAGGTTGCCTGATGAGGCAGAACACACCAGGTTATCCTCTAAATTTGCAACAGTCTTGTGATAGTTTTATGTATTATGCAACAATTCAAGTGTAATTCACACTCCAATTCAAATGTTGGCTGCATTATTCTGCTTACTGCCATGCATGCATGTTGGAAAAACAGCCCTGACAATTGCTTTGTGTTTGGAAGAAAAGTGGTTAATTGATGAAAAGAGGAGTCAGTCTCTGGGATTTTCCCTCATATGGTATCACTTTGGGAATGGTAGTGAGCACAAGAGGGTATCATGTAGAGTGACCATCTTGACTGCTACCCTTGGTGTTGTCAATATTCAGGTTTCCCTTTGCTATGTAAAGCTTGGCATCTTTTTACCTGTTGGCAATGTGGACATGATATTGTACGTACAGCAATATTGGGCCATTTCCTGGCTTTTTGAATTGAGGGTAGACATGGGCATTCCGTATTCATATCTTGAGGATACGTATCCTAGGGTGGTCCAGTTCCCTCCCTCAGAACCAGCCAGGTCCAGCCTAGAAGAATATACCTCACCAAATAAAATGTCCTCTCAAACACAACTCACCTCCTGCCTTAGCTCTGCTTCAGGAAAAGGGCTGAGAGCTTCTGCCAGCCCACATTTAAAGCCAAAACCCCGCACCCTTGGACCATGCAGTCAGGGAGAACAAAGGTCAGCCTAGAAGAAAATACCTCACCAAATAAAATGTCCTCCCAAACACACCTCACCTCCTGCCTCAGCTCCTCTTCATGAAAAGGGCTTAGAGCTTCTGCCAGCCCACATTTAAAGCCAAAACCCCACCCCCTCAGACCACGTGGTCAGGGGGAACAAAGGCTCTCTATGCTAAATAGCTGCTAAAGCACACCCATTTTAATTAATGGAACCCATGGAAGAGTTGATTCACTAAATTCCAATTGATTCAATGAGTCTACTCTAGTGTGATTTACTTCACAAAATAATAGGATTTTGGTCTCTGTGTTTTTCCTTTTAATAACTAAAGCCATTCTAGGTTTCACCTCCCAAATAAGTGTCCCTCAAGTTCAAACCACACTATGACTGTCCATCAGGGATGTTTTGTTAATTAAAGAGTACATGTATATTTCCGTGATTTCCAAACTTCCTAAAACCTTCTCTAGACTGCTGTTAATATTAGGCTGATATCCCAAACACATTAATTGTAGTTGGGATGGAAAACATTCAGCCCTATAGCCAATGACGGTGCATGATCAGAGTTGTAGCTAAACGAGGACTGAAATCTTGTTGCATAAGTTGGCCATGCAAAGTTGATGATATCATCAGCTGTAGTGATTTCCTGGAAATAAAATATTTCAATTTTCCCTCCAAAGGTCCCAACACTCACGTGGAATCCTTTTCATTGTCAGGAATCCATTAGAGTCTACAGGATGGAGGAGGAAGCTCTTTACCAAAAATTGTTACTTTAGGTTCCAACATGGCAAGTAGCCATAAGATTACTTGGAGATGCCTAGAATACAAGCTTTACACAATGCCAGCAGGAGCAACACATCATCAATCTCCCCCCCCCCCAATTTTGGTAAACAAAATGCCATTAATCTGGGATCCTAGAAACTCCAGGCTATACTTGGGCAGCATGCTTTTTTTTATTTAAAAAGTATTGCTCTTGGTAGAAAGAAAACAATACCTAAAACAGCAATACATTTTGTATATTCTACTTATTAATAACTTTTGCTTCACAAGGATCCTTAATCAAGTGATTTCTAGGACCGCAAATCATTTATACATTAATATGTGGTCAGAGTTTTCATATAAGCAACTCTACAACCTTTAATATATTAAATATATAGAGTCATTTAAGCAAATGTCACATTGGAAAGGCAATTCTCCTTGCAAGCAATGACAACATCAATACAAGATTATAATGACAAGGGGGCCAACCTGCTCCCTGATCGATGCAGGACCTGAGTAGAATTCTAACACTTCACCCAATAATGGCTATGCCTCAGGAATGATTATTGTCTGGGGATGCTGTGGTTCTGACTACTAATATTGTACCCTAACAAAGCTATTTGTGAGTTGGCTCAAGGTCGTAAACTGGCAAATAGATTGGACACTCATACCTGCCAATCACACATTATTGAAAAGGGAAAAGGTATGGTCTCCTGTATAATATAAACGGCTCCAAAATCATGTATCAAACAAGGCTTTGAAGCGAAGAAATGTATCAATATTTACATCCATTCAAATCACAGTTTTACTTATGCATTAAAAGGAGACAGGAAGGAATAGACAAAAGTATAATGGTTTGGACCTACAACCTATATTCTGCTAGTGGAAAGACATCTGGACAAAACTGTAGGGAATCTTCCCTTCCTCCCATCACACATATATCACAGCTCACATCTTTCCGCAGGAAGAAACTGGACCTCTGTGGATCAAACTGGACTATATATTTATTGCCCAATATAACATTAATTTTTAAAGAGTGCAATAAAAACCAAAAGCCAATTCAGAAAGGTTTTCAGTGCCTTCCCTCCATTGCCTCTGAGCCAAAGCATAAAATCGCACAATTGTTTGGAACCTGAATCAGAATCTAACCGCCTAATATAAGGATTTTGGCTGGTTCAACTCAGTGATTCATTTGGAAATATGAGAGTTGTATCTAAAATTAGGGGGAGCCTTCAAATCACTCACTCTTGCATATGAATGCAACCTTCTCCCAAGGCATGATTTCTCATAAAGTAATGCCAACTGTGAAATGAGGGGAGTGGTCTAAGATTGGCTAGTGGTTCTCCTGCATTTATTTTGACACATGGAGGAAGAGCTTCTCCAAAAGAACAAAGGAAATCTAACAACATGATGGGCTAATCAGGAATTTTTATAGACTCCGATTCCAAATGACAGACTTGACTGCACCTGACTTCTTTAATCAGCAATGTCTCGGTAGTGCAGCTGATTACCTTGCGTGTGAGACTTTTCAAAATGCAAACATCATAGATAGTTGATCAATGCCACAGGCGCAAATACAAATATTCTTTAGTCCATTCATAATGAAATTCACTTCGAAATTCTCAAACATTCCCCTAATGTATTGAATTTGCTTTGTGATTTGCTGCTAGAGGAGTCAAGGAAAAACAAGAAATCCCTGAAAGGAACGCCTACTGCTCTGTCTGTTTCTTCCAGTGCAACATTATGAGAACAAATATTGGAGGAAAACTGAACCATTTATCTTCTCTGGACAAATACATGTGAGCAAATTCTGGAGGATAGGCTATTACTACACGGACACGAGTGCATGTTATAAAATATGCATACACCTCAAATTAAATATTTAGTATTTTAGTCAAGCTGCCCTGCGGACATAAATGTTTGCCCTTCATCTGTCCAAAACAGGTAAGGACCAGTTCAAAGTGCCTGATTTTTTAAAAAATCATGAATACTATGCTGGAGAGTTTCAAACAAATATAGTGTGATCCCTAAACTGGAATGAGCCATTTTTGTAATGCGTGTGTTCCTTAATTTTACACTGGTGAATGACAGGGTCATACACTGACAGTATGTGGGGCTCCCACTTACTCTCTTACCACCAGACAAGCTGCAGATGGAAAAGCCAAGGCTGTGGCTGTATTCAGGAGTAATGACAGGGCTCCCTTGAAGCTGCATGCATTCAGCTCCCTGGAAGCTATTTGTACACAACCTGATTAGCCTGTTCCTCTTTGAGGCAGGGCCAGGACATTTTTCCTCTCTGAGAAAAGTGTGCTCCTTTGTTGGGAAGGTGGCAGAGACAGAGAACCTGCTTTCCAAACAGGCCTCCTAATCATCCCACTCCAGCAGGCAGGATGCAACTGAGACCACTGCTACAGAAGGAGAACCTGAGGCCGGCTGGCACTGGGCCTCCTACAGATTTATAGCTTTCATTTTTGTCGAAAGCTTTTTTCTTCATGGAATTGGGAAAAAAATTCAGGCAGGATTTCATTCAGCTCTGCAACAATATATGAAGGGCATGAGAAACTGCAAGCTGGCTCTGGCTCAGCATCAATTAACCCTTTATAAACCAAGGATCTTCTTCTATGCCCTGTTTTATAATGTTCTCTCTTTCTTCTCTTTCCATTCATGTCTGCTGCTTATTAATGTCAACAGTGAAGGATAGCAACTAAATTGCATCTCTATTAGAGCTGAAATAGCCTTCTATTTCTTCCATCCTGTTCACAGATAGTGAAAATGAGACCCATTTGGGCATTTTTCAGCAGCTGTGTGTTTGAGAAATGGGTTAGCCAGGGCTGTTACAGGCAAAAACAGGTATCTGTTTTCTAGCACCTTATTATAAAATGTAACACATTACAAAAATGCCTTTTTGGAAAAATGAGTTAATTCCTAGCTCTGAACTGGCATGGATACATACAGAACAGAACACATAAATCTGATTAATACAGTACATGAATAATTTCGTCATCAGTGGGACAATAGACTTTATTTGCTCAACTCCCCTCCAGTTGTCTTACATCCCTGTTCTTAACTGGGTGGGGGAGGGATGTTTCTGATAAAATAATGTTGTTTAGGAGTCAGCTCTCCAGGATTTATTTCTCCAATGTTTCACTCTATAACAGACACTGCAGAAGGCCAAATTATCTAATTAGGAGATTTATAGCTTCTGGTTGTTGTTGTTGTTGTTGTTTGAACTATATAAGAAGTATATGAACAGTAAAACAGAATAAGTGAATATTTAGTGCCTTGTATACTGTACACTGAAATACAATATGAATGTGATGTTCTTTGTGTGAGATGTTATGGTGAAGGTTCACTGCTAGCTTTATATCAGGGCTGGTGGACCCAGGTCCATGAGAGAAAAAGGCCTCAGAAAAGCTATTGAACTGTGTGGCGTCCACCCTCGTGCCCCTTTGCTTGACCTTCAAGCCTCAGAGCACACGAAGGCAAACACACTCTCCTGTTACACCTGCTGCCACCAGGTGATATCTAAATCACCATTACTTCAGAAAGATTCAGGTCCACACTTCAAGTTCTTTTAGATAAAACTTTAGTTTATTGATTACACCGATTCATAAATATCTTCAGTAGCTAATCACATCTAAATTTCCCAAACTACACATTCTATTACACGCCCTGGCTCTACTCTCAATCTACTCACTGCCTCGAACTCCCTTAATCTTACACTCTGACTCCCCTCTTATAGCATCTCCCTTGGCTCCGCCTCTCAGCAACATGAATATTCATTAACCATTACATCATACAACAAGAACCACAGATCTAATAAATGGAGAATGCTACAAACTGCTTGATAGCTCAGTGGTTTAGGCATCTGGCTGCAGAACCAGAGGTTGAGACTTTGATTCCCTACTGAGCCTCCTTGATAGAGGCTGGACTGGATGATCCATAGATTCCCTTCCAGCTAAGCAATTCTATGATGATGCCGATGCCGAACAGCTGTTTATTGAATAGCTGTGTATTGAACAGATGTCATTCAATCAAGTTCCATGATATGGTGTTTTGCTGTGCCAGATTAAACAAACCGAAGACTATTGGGGCAAAACAAAATTAAGTCTGGAATAATGAAAAACTGAGGAGAACTGAAAATGAACATATTTGTCCATCCCCACAGTTGTTGTCTAAGTTCCACCAGGCTGTCATTATGCCAGATTTAACTTACAGTGTACCAAGCACCTAGAAAGTATCAAACATTTAACAGATTGGCACTGTGTTTGATGGCTGAAGACCAGCAGTGTGCTTGAAAATCTCACTTTTAACTTCAATCAAATCAGTAGGAGATCGGAACAGAACATTGCAATGATTTGAAAGGCCACAGCATGGGAATGTCTGAAGTCCTGTATGGTACAGCTTCTCTATTCTTTTATTAGCTACTGAACGATACAGCCAGTGTTCCCAGTTGGTGGCATACCTGGCATATCGATTGTACATGCTATTCACGGTAAAGTAAAGCATTCAGCACTCTTTCGTACTGTAGAAGGTATAAATAAATAAATAAAATTTTAAAAAATCCAAGTCTGAATCACTGTAGCCAGAGCTTTCTTCCAAAGCTTCTTAGGCTGTAATATCAGAAATATGTAAATGAAACACCCTTGCTTTGTAGAATCCATTCTGGTTCCTGGAAGATGGAATCATAACTAAGTTGTTGAACATTTCCTTCCCTGAAGAAGATCCTGGTTTAAATCCCTGGTTTAAATCCCTAGCTAAGTTGTGGAACATTTCCTTCCCTGAAGAAGATCCTGGTTTAAATCCCTATCATCTCCAATTAAAAGGACCAGCCCTATCAGTAACAGGGGCAGATCTATCATGAAAGTAACAAAGCTTAAGTTTCAGGGCCCCTAATCCCAGAGAGCCCTAGAAGTGACGTGAATCCACATGCTTAAAAAAAATTGTGATGATCTGTCATGGAATAACCCATTGAAGAAGATAAGAGTGGTTACCCAGCACTTGTTGCTGATTCTGAAGGGGCCCCTATAACAGTTCAAGCTTTGGGGTCCCCAAAATGTAGGTCCACCAATGACCATTAGGCAGTGTGTGGGAGGTACTTCAAGGAGGGGAATGACAAACTAATATTGAAAGGCAGGTGTGTGTTGCCTGTTCCGAGACCATTTAATAAACTGGATGGCTGTTTTCAGGGTCTGGTACAATGTCCTCTCCTTTAAGCCTTCTGTTCAATACTGAAATAAGACTCAACTGTCAGTTCAGCTGGCTTCTCATTGTGGAAGTGAGATACACCAACTTGTTCCTCAGCTCAGACAATGAAGCCAAGTGTCTTCATTTCTACCTGAAATTAGTTTAGGGTAGAGCTGAAACACATTAAAAAGCCTCTGCCAATCAGAGCAAATAATCCTAGAGGGTACAAAACAATTTCCTGTATTTCAAGGACCAGAGTAGATTGTGTTTACATTTAAAAACATTTATATTCTCTTTCTTCCTCCTGGAACTTATGGTGTTTAATGACACAACTCACACATTTAAAACACTTGTATCATTTAAAAACAACATTCACTTAACATTAAAACAAACAAATCAGTTTATGATTCAACACTGCAATGGTTGCAGATTGCCACTTTTTGAAATGAAGTTCCAATAAATGTCTAGAATGGCATTTCTGGACAGCACGGACAAAATGCTTACTCATTAAGCTGAATGCCATTTCAGATACTAAAGATGTGGGGCACAATTTTTTCTTAATTCCCCCCCCCCCTTTCCCCATTTTCTGGCTCTCATTCCTATAAATCATCTATTTCTATGTCGGCTCAGCACTAGGCACCTGGCCTAGCATTCAGGAGTCATTCCAAATGCACGCAGCCCTGGCCCCTAACTCCATGTCTGTCATTTTTAAAGAGCACAAATAAATAACCAATGCAGCACTAGGATTGCCAAATCATAATACTGCCTACTGGTACAACCCACTTTCTAGATCAGTGCCCTGTGATGTATTTGCAGAATAAATGAGCATTCTCGGGTGGAAGTCAGCAGAGAAATTCTAGCCTTTCTCACTCATTGTCTGCAGTATTCCCAGAGAACTGCATCATCTCCTTGAAAAGTCACTTTTGTAGTTAAAGGAAACATCAACTGACCCTACCTCTGTGCACCTGGCCACCACCCCACGTGTCTCAATTATATCAAGACTTTGCTGAGTTCTGCTTTGTGGCTAGTCGCTGGAAGGTAAACATGGAGTTGATCTGCAACTCTGATTGATGGGGCATGAGGCATGTCCAGGGTTTCCATATGCCAGTTCTCCCAATTTAGGCAGCCTAATATATCTATTTTACAAACTGAACGGTCCAATGGGCCGAATAAGCACATTCACATCATATGATAATTAATGTGGATGTTTCATATTATGCAAATCAAGCACATTAATTGTTGCGGTTCTTTTACCACTAGAGATGGGCACTTATTTGGTACTTTGGTGCAGTTTGGTGGATTGGGGCCACAGTTGCTGTGCATGCACCCCAGATTCCACATGCTGCCTCCTCCCATGAGCACCTGTCAGAAGCGGTGCTGTGGGCTTCCCTGCTCTGCCTCCTCTCCTGAGTGGATGCCCATATAGGAGGAAGCAGGGCATGGAATCCAGGGTGCCCATATGACACCTTCAGGTCTGATCTGCTGAACCATGCCAAAGTGGTCACCCCTTTCTATTTGTTACCTGTATATTTAGCTTTGGCATAGGAACCGTTGCTCTGGGGGAGCCAGTGTAGTGCAACAGTTGGAATGTGGGACTTCCAACAGGGAGATACAAGTTCAAAGCTGCTTGGGTCTCCTTGAGCCAGCCAGTACTTTTCAGCCAAACCTACCTTACAAGATTATTTTCAGAATAAAATGGGGAGCAGGAACTTATATAAAAACTGTGTACATTGCTGGTGCAGATAAATATAGAACGACATTTTGCCATACACACTTGGCTTTTACGGTATTCAGATACTTGGAAACTCTAATGAGACGACCGTAAAAAATTAATGACACCCCCATCAATCTGTGAGAATAGCAGAAGAATCTCCCATGAGTGACACACTGTCATCTTATTTGCAGGGAAACTGCAAGGGAAAGTCAGGGCAATCTGCAAAAATCAGGGGAGGGGGAATGAAATGTCATTTCTTTCAGAAGAAATTAAAATGTCTGAAGAAGTGGACTTGTCCAGGAAAGCTCACATTCAAATATAGCAGCAAGTCCTTAAGGCACCACAATGTTTTTGTCTTTATTTATTTATTTTTAATTTTTCTTTTGGTTTTGCCTGATGCTTCTTTCAGAGATGCAGACTGAACATTTTATTATAACTAGAAAATACCCAGCCTACCTTTCTTTGCCATATTTGACTTTTCATATGCAAACACATACATAAGGTGTGTGCATTATGGATTTGTCTTAGTATCACTCTTTGAACTTGAAAAACTTTCTTTTTTGGTAATTCAACTCCCAAAATCCCCAAATTCACTGCTATGGGCTAAGAGCTTTCTAGGTACTGTTTACAGGCATCTCTGAAAACTGATTTCTGCAAACAGATTTCAGCTGTTTGCTACGTGACAAACTGGATTCTCACAACTGCAACATTTACCAATTTCTTTGATTTACAACTCCATGAACGCTTGCGGAACTGGAGATAGTTTCCTTCACTGGTTTATCAGATGGAATGCCTTGTTTCTTCTTGAAAAATAATTGGCCCAAACAATTGACTGCATGTTGTGTCATATATCACTGGTTCTATCAAAACTAGAGGCCTCCTTTTTTAAAAAAAGGGACAATTTGGACCAGATTAAGGTCCAAATAGGCACTAGATGACCTCTCTATAATCCAGAGAAGAACCAACTAAGTGAGTAACATGGCAATCCTAGGCATGTAGCTCTGAGGAAATCCCATGATGAGAGGGAATACAGGTTAACTGCTGAGAATATATACATGCTGTCAGATCTCTAGTGTGACACACAAAGTGAGCTTTAAACAGAACAGCAGTCATATATGGGTGGTTCATTCAGGCAAGCAGAACTTCAGTTACACAGACCTAGCCTGTTTTAGTGGCAATTGACCCAACAGTACAGGGTTGGGCCTCCTGGGCTAGAGGAGCTATACAGAAATGAAAGTCTTGTCTAACTTTTTAAACACAGCACCAGCACATCTGTCCTCTAAGGCAGTGCTTCTTAACCTTGGGTTCCCAGATGTTCTTGGATTACAACTCCCAGAAATCTTGGCCAGCTCAGCTACTGGTGAAGGCTTCTGGGAGTTGCAGTCCAGGAATACCTGGAACACACAAGGTTGGGAGCCACTGCTTTAAAGAAAAAGGTGGGGGAAAGGGTTGTGACAAATGTGCTAGGAAAAGGTTACAAATGCAGCAGATATCATTACCGGAGGTTAAAATTAAGAGAAAGAAACCAAAAGGAGCCCAATCTGGTGATGCAATGACATGAAACAGTGTTTGTCCTTGAAATTCTCTGACGATGCTCGAGTCATAAGCAGAAATATAGGAAGAGCTGGCCCAAAAAATCTTTAGGCTGGGAAATAGGGATGGCTGTTATACCAACAAATTAATCATTCTCAGTTTTTAATTTTCTAAACAGGCCCCACAGGCAACTCTATTCTTCCCCTCTGGTGATGATTATCTGCCGTAAATTTGCATATTTAACTATTGTTAAATACAAATAATCTGCAAAACAGGGAAAAAGCACTGCTAGAGAAGGAAATAAGTCCTTATTAGTATTCATTACAGACACCATAATCACTGTTTAGAGACGGGTTAACCACTAATAGCTCCATAGGCATGTTTGAGCTGTAGAGAGCACCGGGTTTAATAGGAAATACTGCATTCAGAGATGGAAACTGTTTACAGAGTTTACAGTGCACCATATGTAAATATTTTGTGATAAAAAGAAGGGCAAAATAAAAAGGCCATGCCTTCAGTGCAGGTGCCAGCAGACACAAAGTAAGAACATCTCAGCTACCATCAGCTGGCTGCTCTTCACTGACAGTTACCCTGTGGGATGTGAAGTGTCCTGTTCCAGGCATGTGTATTTAATTGCAAGACTGCCATAGCCCAATGACAGAGCACATGACTCTTACACACATGGCCACAGAGTCAATCCTTGGTACCTCCAATTAAAAAAAAATAATAGTAGCCAACTTATGTTGGCCTCTTGACCATAGTCATCCTAAGACAGTAGTTCCCAACCTTGGGTAACCCAGGTGTTGTTGAACTGCAACTTCCAGAAGCCTTCACTATTACCTGTATTCACTGGGAGTGGCAGCCCAAGAATACCTGGGTTACCCAAGGCTGAGAACCAATCCCCTAAGATGTTGTGCTGCTTAAGGTGGAACAGTAAATGGCACTCCCTCCAAATCAAGGTATGTTTATCCAAGGTGCATCTGCTATAGAAATATCTTTTCACTTTCCATGTGTACATACATTAATGAGCACCATGCAGGAGGTGGAGGGGCAGCAAGGAAGGTGTTGCATGTGGAAGTACTGTTGCCATGAGGGTAGAAATTATCCCTGATTGTCACTGAATTTCCTCCTGTTATACATTGATATGCATCAAGGGGAGAGTAGCAATAAGTCTGTGCTGCATAGAACTCATTAAAAACAACAACAGGGCAGGTAATGTATCTGTTCTAATGACTGACATTCCATGCATATAAATTATGCATTTTTGTAAGCATAGCCTTCAACACCTTTCTTTCTTTCTTTCTTTCTTTCTTTCTTTCTTTCTTTCTTTCTTTCTTTCTTTCTTTCTTTCTTTCTTTCTTTCTTTCTTTCTTTCTTTCTTCTCCACTCTATCTCTCTCTTTCTGACTGCCAGAACCAGTGTCAGATTTTCTAGAAATCTGCAAATAATTCCAGCAGGTCTCTGAGAGGTTCCAGCAGCATCTGATTTGCCAGCATGTTTGTGGGGTGTGAGTTTTTCCCAAGACACATGCATGCCCTCATCACCAATTCACTTGTCCTATCAAGGCCAAGTCACAACTCCACAAGATAATACGCCTTTGCACATACTATTCTATGGTCTGAATGTCTTTTGATTAGCTTATCACCCAGTGTTGAATCTTCTGGCATACTTCTGTTGGCACCTAGATGAATGACAGCCATGTTACCCCCCCAAAAAAACCCCACACACCCAACCCCCCCAGCTCCATGATCTAATAAGATATGGCAGTAATGAGGCTCATCATAAATGCTTTTTATACAAATTGCCCCCAAAATCTACAGCATTAAATGGAAAATGGCTTCCTTAATTCAGACTCTTAAACCTTTCCATGAAACTGAATGCAGAACTATATCCTGCTGTTCAACAGAGAAGATTGCCGAAAATTCTCATTGAAAGTTTATTGCTGCCTCTTAAATTCTATAGGCTTTTAAAGGTTAAGATTTGAATATCTAAGCTCTCAGGCTCTCTCAACAGCTTTAATCCTCCCCTTGCCGTTTGAAGCAGCATTAATCAGCCTGAAATAATGAGTCTCTTGCAGACGGAATGATTTCTTTATTTCACTTTAATTATAACTTACAAATTTAATGCTGGGAGTTTGACAAATGGGCATGCAAGAAGAATCATTGCTTTAAGGGCAATTAAGGTCAGATTGAGCAATATATTAAACCTCAGCAAAACACAATTCCTTCTTTATCAGCACAAAGGAAGATGTATGCTGTTATTAAACCTGTCTTTATGCTGATAAAAGACAAGCTTTGGAAAGAAATATGGAGGTGTCGAAGTGACAACCCTGCCATATTCTGGAAGCTGAGTTAGTTTTGTAATAACACCATTCTCTGACACCTGGATGCATGCACAGCACCAATTTCTCCCATTCCTGTTATGCTCAATAATTCAGTTGAAATGAATGATCTGTCACTCCAGGCTGATATTCTTATCAGTAACAAAATGCCCTCTGCCCAGGATGTATAGGATCAACACCCCCCCTCCGACAGGATTTTCTGTGCTGTGTTTCCCTCTTGGGTCTTATAAGGTGGAGAGGAGGGTGACACAGCACAATGCCATCCAAGTAATGTCATTTCTTCATCATCATCATCATCATCATCATCATCATCATCATCATCATCATCATCATCATCATCATCACCACTGGGTCCAGCCCCTGTCAAGGAGCCACAGACAATCAAATTCCCAACCTCTGGTTCTGCAGCCAGAAGCCTAAACCACTGAGCTATCCAACAGTTTCGCCTGCACTCTAATGTTTCCATGCGGGGTGTAGTTCCATCCTTAGGACCAGGCTGGATTGTGTCATTTTAAAAAAACACACACAATAGAAACTCTCACTTGCTTGTTTAAAAATAAGACCATTGTGTGAGCACCTTTATTCTCTCCATATCATTTCTCTCCCTGCACCAAAGTGACCTTCCCCAAATTATTTCCACCAATAGTGTTATCGTAGCAAATGGCAACAGAGGTGGGGGTGAGGGACTGATGAAACAAGGCACTGAAAAAGGGCAAGAAACCTTTCCCTCATCCCATAGCTTCTTTTTTCCTTCTTCTAGGACCCTTCCCGAAACCTGGGTCTAATGTCTGGTGAAATGCTGTTAAATGAGGGGCTAGAGAATTAGAGTCAGAAAAAATCGAGGAAGGCCAAAGTCAGAGAGGAATGAGAAAGCAAGGGTGTGACTTCTTGACAGCCCCACATGTCCAGGGTTCACTAACCTACCTATGCTGCTTCTGTATCTTCCAGACTCATACTGGACCAGGTAGTCACCTGCACATCTATCAAATTGTTACTGCTCAACTTTAACTACTCGTTTCATTTCTTTCCCCCTGAATGGTGAATATGATGGGGGCAGTCATCTTTGAAAACAAAGGACAGAAGTTTAACAGATGCTTTCTGTGACACTTTCCAACATCTATTGCTACTGTTCAAAATAAACCTAAGACAGGTGAGGAGACTGCAATGTTGCACCCATTATGTTCCCATTGCCAGAGGAGACAACTTCTGACTGTGCCCAGTGTAAATCATGGGTTGGCAATTACATATACAGTGCATTCTCAAGAGGGATTTTGTTTGTCCCAAGCTATATTTCTTGGATGGTTGACATCCGTGAGGAACACTGTTGTTAAATCCGAGTTGTAATTGGGAAGTGGGGGGGAGAGACATAAAAGTGAGATTGAGAAAGCTGTGGTGACACTGCTAAACGGTCAGTTGGGAGAGCCTCACAATACAGGCAAGGGCTACTAAGTGATTCATGAGTGGTGACTACACATGTTCTGACTGTTGTGCCCCTGGACTTTGCTGTCAGCCCACATGATGCTTCATCAATGTTTAGCTAAACAGATTGGAAAACATTTTTGAAACAGCTGAAATGCTCAAAGGCTAGGAAATGCTGCCAAAATTCTCTATCCTGCTACTTCTGCTAAGTTCTCTTCAATTTAAACAAGGGATTACCAGGTTGAACATGTATGGCAACAACCCTCACTCAGCTTGATTTTGCATGGCTAAGAATCCTTCCTTCCTCACTTGTGTGTCTGAAGGCCTTTTGCAAACCCACAAAGCAAATGGCAACCTCCCACAATTTACTTTACTTTACTTTAACTTTATTTAGATTTATACCCCGCCCCTCTAGACAAAGTCTACTCGGGGCGGCTTACAAAATTTCTATGGGTGTAAGTGTTAGCAACAGACCAAAGTCTACTTAGTATCCCTTAAAGAAATAGCTTTTTAGCACCTGATACTGAATGTGTTCTTCAGTGACCTTGCTGGCATTTATTGTGCACATAAATTGAATATAATTAGGCAACTGCAGAGATCAATAAGTTCAAACAGTGCGGCGAATTGAAAGGTCATCCCTAAAAAATGAGGGCCTGATCAATGATTATGCCTGTTATTACCCCAGATGACCAAAATCACGGTTATCTTTTATTATCATTTATTTGAAGTACAATAAAGGGTGGAGGGGGACATGACAATTTCCCAGTACATTGACATTGACAGAAATATCAGTTGTATCGAGCATCTTATCCCTAACCTCCTACCTCATGTCTATTTTGACCCATCGCTATCATTACTGAACACCCACATGCCAGCATATTTCACAACAAAGAGACATAAGCTATTGGGCTACAACTTCCACAATCCCCTTGCCAGCAAGGTCACTGATTATTCCAGGAGCAGTCATCCAAAACGGCACTTCCCCATGGTGTTTATGGAATGTGTTTCATAACTGGAAGCAGGGGGTACTGTGAAATCGGTGGGCAGAGAGCAGCTGAGTATGAAATGTTCTGTGTGAAGGCACTCTTCCAACAGAAGAATAACTGTGTGGTTGTTTAGGGAAGGGTGTGACATGCCTTTGCCATTCACTGTTACTGATGACATCTAACCATCCTCTCCCTCCCACAGAAGAACCAAGGAAAATTTCAGTCCAGTTCTCGTACTGGTGTGACCTGCAGGTCGTAAATGATGGAAATATGATTGAGAGAGATTGGGAAGACAGCACTGGTCACCTGCTGAAAATGGGAGGCACATCTCTTGTTCCTCCGTGTTTGTGACTGGTGTTTCCATTGCTCGCTGATAAATCACATTGGTTTGCTACTGCCTGGCAGAGGCATTTATTTCTATAGCGCTTACTGCAAAATATTCCACCTCAACGCATTCTCATCTAGAGAAGATAAATTGAATGGTTTATCGAGCCAAAAACAAAAGAAAAAGTAAAAAAAAAACCCCAAGCAGACAAAAATATTATGGCACCTTAAGGACTAACTCCTATATTTTAATGTGAACTTTCACGGACAAGTCCACTG
Organism: Pogona vitticeps; assembly: GCF_051106095.1. NCBI lineage: Eukaryota > Metazoa > Chordata > Lepidosauria > Squamata > Agamidae > Pogona > Pogona vitticeps. The sequence continues at coordinate 114,351,056 of NC_135784.1, forward strand.
CCGCAGACATCTGGAAAGTCATATTAGTTTGTTACTGCCTAGCAGAGACATTTATTTAAATAACACTTAATGAAAAATGTTTCAATGGTTCAATAATCTATGGAAGATAAATGAAATGGGTTTTCTGTGGTAAAGTATGACCCGTGGTTGCTTATTGTCTCCCAGGGGCATTTTTGCAGACCCAAGTAAACAAAATAAATTGAACAGTTTCTCTGTGATAAAAATTAAAGTGTCTTCTGGACTTTCTTGCGTCCCCCCGCATCCCCATATACAGGACTGCTCATAATGCCATGGCCTACTGAAGAATAGGTTTTGAGAAAACAGTTTGACTTAGCTAGCATTTGTCAGACAGCCCACAGGAAATAATTTCATGTATGAAACTGTTCCTCGGAAGGTTTTCCTGACAAGGTCACCATGGGGTCTAGGGGTATCTCTGCCAACTCGCTCCTATTGTGATCATTCCTGCTATCCACCAAACTTGCTCCCTTCCCCTGCTTCCTGTCTCCACAACAGTGGGAGATGGTTTGCGGTGGTGTCTCCATTAGGTCACAAATGCTGTTGTGATAAGGGGAGGTGCTGCACTATTGATGCTTAATGTAGGGTCTGCTGGGATCCTTCCCTGCTGCTGTCGGGCCATCTGGATGGCGAGGGAAAGCAAATGGTAGATGCAGGAAAGCCTGCTGCCAAATGAACATAATCACAAAGGAGATCCTAACGTTGAAGAGGTATGGATCAAAGGCGTGATGGATGCAGAGCAGCTCAAACCTGGACAGTTGGTTTTCTCAATCGACAATTCTTAACATTCCCATCATTATGTAAATACCAAGGTTGCGTCTTCTGTAGGCACATTGATGTTAACACTGGAGAAACACTCAACATTTTACACTTTCCAACAATGGTGCAATCATCATTCTTGCTTTCCGCTTCCTAGTATTGCAAATTTTCACATCAGCCCTGTCAACACCACACCCACCGCCTACCACCATGAACAACACTACGGCCATATTTCTTGAGATTTTTATAAACAACTGAAAGCTGCTAAGAATATCCACGTTCACTTCACCATCTAAGCTGAGGCCACAATAGCCTACTAACATAAATCGAGTGTTGAATTCCAAAGCCTCCCTTCCATCAAAAAAGCTTGGCTGTTGGACAAAGACAGAGCGCAGTAATGCCTAAGAAAAAGTATTGTAAGAAACAGCCTTCAGTAACTACTGGTTGCAATGTCTCTCTCAATTTTTAAACTGTCCATGGTCAAAGAGATGCTTGAACCCAGGTCCCTCCAGGCAGTTTTTACTTATGGATTTGAGTGCTGTGGAAATGATGTGGACAATGTCAGGAATATCATCACTGCCGTGATTCTGATTGAGACAGACTGTCTTGAGAGGCTGAGACAACTTTGCAAAGATTCTCTAAAATGGGAAAGGAAGACACAAGAAAATGGAACTGACTATATCTCCCAGTAATACATACTCAACCAAAATGTACAAAACCTTTTTTTAATATTTTTTAAATTTCCAAAACAAATACAAGAATACAAAATACTTACTAATGCAATCTAAAACACAGTGCACTCCCATACCCACGGGACCCTTTGGAACAATACTTTCTTACAGACCTCCTTTCCAAAATTGTATTGATTGTTCCTTAGAGGCTTTCCCCTTTCTTTTCACTAATACAAATTCAATAAATCTACCCCAAATAGCATTAAAAATATTTAAACTTATTTCCCCTCTTTTCATCTTAAGTTCAGTAGTCAATTTATCATTTAACGCAATGTTCCATACTTCATTATACCAATCTTCTAATTTAATATCATTTTTTATCTTTCTAGCTATTAATATTCTAGCACTTGTCATAAAATTAGAAATCAATTCCTTTGAGCAATAATCAAGTTCTATCTTATTAAAGATTGACAGCAAAGCAATTTTAGAATTAAGTTCGATATCTTTTCCAAATATATCACATATTTCCTTAAAAATCAATTTTCAAAATTTCTGAATCAGTTTACACTCCCACCACATATGATAATACGAGCCAATTTCTTCATCACATTTCCAACAGGCCTTAGAATAGTCTGAATTTATTATGTTCAGTTTCACCGGAGTCATGTAACACCTTAAACTAATTTAATTCCCCCCCCCTATTCTTACCGACATTAATCTTAAAACTCTCATCTTCCAATTTTTTGTCCAATCCTCTTTTAATTTCTGTCTTTAAACCATGTTCCCAAATTGATTTCAAACCTTCTATTTCTGTCTCTTTTTCCTCTTGTTTCAAAATTAGGTTATGAATTCTACTTACTACTCCCTTCCTCAAAGCATCTTTCTGCATATTGTCATGTAATGATAGAAATTGTTCTTACTTAGTACATTCCCTACATTTGTCCTTAGTCTTCAACCATTCATTTGTCCAATTATCTAACTGGATATAATTATACCTTGATAGTTGAAGTTTAACTATAATCTAATCCTTCGATCTCATTTTAATAATCCAGTCCTTCAATCTAGCAACTTTTTAATCTTTAAACAAATCAGCTAAACCCTTCATGTTTGCTGGGAAATTTTCTATTTTGGTCACTAATTTTAGTGGCAAACTAAAGGCCATTAAAAAAGGGGGGGGGATGTGATGGTGCTGTGGGTTAAATGGCAGAAGCCTCCGTGCTGCAAGGTCAGAAGACCTGCAGTCGTAAGATCGAATCCACGCGACGGAGTGAGCGCCCGTCACTTGTCCCAGCTCCTGCCAACCTAGCGGTTCGAAAGCATGTAAATGCGAGTAGATAAATAGGTACCACCATGGTGGGAAGGTAACGGCGTTCTGTGTCTAGTCACGCTGGCTAGAAACTGTCTACGAACAAAACGCTGGCTTGGAGACGGGGATGAGCACCGCGCCCTAGAGTCAGACATGCCTGGACTAAATGTCAATGGGAACCTTTACCTTTAAAGGGACATAACTTCTTTTATATCTGTTCCAGACATTTAACATGTTTCTTAAAAAAGGGTTGTTCACCTGATTTATTGTATTTATTTTTACTACATTAAACAAATATATTTTAATATCCCCATTTATTTCTGAGGATTCCATATCCCACCAAATTAACCTTCCTTTGTTATGAGCCTCGTGGCGCAGTGGTTAAACTGCTGTACTGCAGCTGAAACTGTGCTCATGACCTGGGGTTCAATCCCAAGTAGCCGGCTCAAGGTTGACTCAGCCTTCTATCCTTCCGAGGTCGGCGAAACGAGTACCCAGCTTGCTGGGGGGGGGGCAATGTGTAGCCTGCATAATTAACTTGTAAACCGCCCAGAGAGTGCTTGAAGTGCTATGGGGCGGTATATAAGCAGCACGCTTTGCTTTTGCTTTTTATATATAATATCTCCAATAAATCTTACTTGATTCGCTATACAATAATTTTTTATATTAGGAATACCTAAAACTCAATTTTTTAAGCCTTATACCAATATCTTTTATTTATTATTGATTTTTTAACCTTGATTACAAAATCCATTAATTAATCCCTTCCAGTACTTAAAATCTTCTTCTAACTGTATTGGAAGCATCCTGAATAAAAAAGTAATTCTTGGTAATATTTTCATTTTGATCATAGTGTTTCTCCCAAACCATGATAGTTTCAATTTAGAATACTCCTGCAATTTATATTTAATATCACTTTTTAATTTGTTAAAATTTTGCTCCTTTAATTTTTGAGTCACTTTAACTATATTTATGGCCCAAATATTTAATATAATTACACATATTAGACCATATTTATTTATAAATGGTTCTTGTTCGTATTTATTGTAATTAAACATAATTATTTGCGGTTTTGGCCAGTTAATAGTTAATCCTGTTATTTCCCCAAATTTTTGTAAATGATTTTTAATTCTATCCATACTTTCTAATGGGTTTTTAATAGTTAATAATGAATAATCAGCAAATAAATTAATCTAACTTGTATCATTTTTACCTAATCCTTTAATTTATTCATCATTTCTTATTGCATTAGCTAACAGTTCTATAATCATACAAAACACTATTGGTGAAAGTGGCCAGCCTTGTCTTGTACCTCGGCCTAGAAAAATCCGCTCTGTTAAACCATCATTAACTATCATTTCTGAGGTATTATCTGAATATAATTGATCTATAACCCCAATAAATCTTCTACCAAATCCCCAACCCTTTATAATCAGCTTTAATGTTGGCCATTCCACACAATCAAAGGCCTTAAATATGTCTAGTGACAAAGCAGTTGCCTTGGTTTTTTCTTTTTCTACCTCATATATAATGTTCAAAACTCACCTAGTTAAATTATCCATTTGTCTTCCCTTTATAAAAAGATACATTGATCATCTTTAATATAATTTGCTATAAATCTATTTAATCTATTTGCTAATCTTAGCATCTTGATTTATTAGAGATAGAGGTTTATAAGATCCCGTATCTGTTAGATCCTTGTTGGGCTTTGGAATAAGAATCACTAATGAGTGTTTCCAAGAAGGTGGCATTGTCTCCCCTTCCAATATTTTATTATAAAACATTTTTAGCTTAGGTATCAAAACGGAACTAAGATGTTTATATTGTTCTGGAGCCAATCCATCAGAGCCTGGTGTTTTACCATTTCTCAGTCTATTAATGAATTTAATCTCTTCTTCTAATATTCTTTTATCACATTAATTTCCAATAATGTTGTTTTTAAATTCTCATTTATATAATTTTCTATATCCTCTTTCAGTACACTGTTTCCTTTATATAATTTCTGATGAAATTCTTGAAAAATCTTCAATTTATCTTTCATTATGTTACATCTCTCACCTGTTCTATCTTTAATTACCCTAATTGTTTTTTAATCTTCTATTTTTGCACATTCTAGCTAATAATTTTGAGTTTTTATTGCTAAACTCAAAAAAATCCTCTTTATATACATCAAATCCCTCCGAACTTTCTGTATCTCTAAGTTTTCTAGTTTCTTTCTCTTTGCCTGAATTTCTGCCAATAGCCTTGTCTTTTCTAAAAAAAACTTGCTTTTCAAATTTCTCAATTGTTCTTCTAGTTTTTTCACATTTATCTCAATTTTTTCAGCTTACAGGATTCCCTTATTGTTATTCCTCTTGAAATTGATTTCATCGTGTCCCGTAATAGGCCTAATTTTGTTCATCCTGCTTCATTTATTTCTTTGTATTATTAAAAAACTTCACCACCATTGGTCTTATCCTTGAGATTTTGGGATTACAAACAAAATGATCTCTTTCTATGTCCTGTCCATCCAAGTATTGTGTGCCCATTATGGAGTTAACCCACATTATAATCTCTTTTTTGAGGTCTTGTCCATGTTGCAATTGAAAATTCATTATTTTAATGTTAGACCTTCTGGAATTGTCTTCCACATAAATCAGCTTTTTGTTTGTTTCACTGATTCTCTCATCCAACCTGCTTATCTTAATCTCATTTGCTTCTGCCCTAAAATGTACAAAACCTAGGCTCAAAAATATGCAAAATCTCTCTGAGACTAACAAGTTTTCTTCCATCTTGCAGCAAGAAGAAAAACGTTTATTCTTGCACTTTTTCCTTTACAGTTCAAAGATGAAGAAACTTGTGATTTATAGTATCTCCAGGCATCATACAACACAGAATACTGAAGAACTAGGCGTGTATGAAAAATGCACTCTGTAGATGATGACTTTTATGTTTAGCAAATGTACCCAGTCAGATGGGTTCAGTAAGTTCTCATCTATGGAAGGTAAATGAAAAGGTGTTTGCACACTGGCCAGGAAAGCCAGCCAAGCTTGTTTGTGCAAGCAGAACTTTGCTTCACTGGATCTAATTATATATTTCTCAGGAGAATCAATTTAAGAACCTGGTTAAATCCTCTTGAATGACTCTTCCATCCCTAACTGAGATTGCTGCTAAGAAACAAGATCCATTGTTGTGAATCTCCTGTCTTTTGTGAGTTGTGAAGTGCTACTGTCACCTTGGTCCTTCTTTTTGTTGTTGTTATGTGCTGTCAAGCAACCCTAATAGGGCTTTCAAGGTAAGTGAGAGATTTAAGGAATGATTTTGCCACTTCCATTCCCCCAATGAGTTTCCATGGCTGAGTGGAAATTTGAACCCAGGCGTCCTGAGTCATTGTTTGTAACTCTGTCCACTATACCACACTCGGTATCATGTTGGTTCTAGAGATGCTAAAATAGATTACCAGAATAATCTTATTTGTTCTAAACATCTTACTTTCCACATATGCACAAGTAACAGGATAGGCCACACTTTCCGTACAAAAGAACATTGATGTTAGAAACAAGTTCTACTGCACTATGTATGGATCTTGTTCCTAAGTAAATTTTATTAGGATTGTGACCCAAGATTGAAATATTATTTTGTTTCATTTTAGTGATCTAAACAATGCCCTGTGCATTCTGATATCAATTCTATTAAGTGCATTTCAGCAGTTACTCTTGCTTGAAATCTACTGCAATTGTTTGTGATTCATACAGCCTATTGCTCTGTCAGTCAAGCATGCAGAGTGCATTTCCCATTAACATCACTGGAAAATAACATAGATATGTATAGGGGGTGGTAGTATGAGTAGCTTTCAAGATATATTGGGGAAAAACAGCTAAGCTTTGATAGCTTGATTCTTTCAAAGCCATGAAATTTTTCAGCAGCAATTTGATCATTAAATATTTCCTCTATATTTTTAGAATGCTTTAGGTTTGCCACCCGCTGGTCATCCTTTTAACAACTTTTTGAAGGGTAACCTGATTTTGTTACAAAATGATTTGGGACACGTCCCGGCATGACACTTATTTCAGAACCTGTAACCTTAGCTGTCAGCGAAAGGGTGATAAAAAGACCTTTCTATCTTTGAGCAATTTTAAGTACAGTTAAACCTGCCATTCCAGTAACCTTCTCCATTGTATTGCTAATTGCATGTAACTTGATAAATGAGGCAGCAATGCCAGTTGACAATATTCCTCAGCTACTAGACAGTATATGGAACAATACGTACTGCTTGGAGAAGTTACTTCTCTATAATAAATAACTTTTTTTAAATTAAAGGTTTTCTAACTTTTGGCAATGACTACTGCACACAACATTGTTTGCCTCCCTGGATAACATTGGTATAAAGACAGGCTGTTGGCTCAGTGAGTAAGGCTGCAGAACCAAAGGTTGGCAGTGTGAGTCCCCACTGTGCCTCCTGTAAAGTAGAGCCAGCCTGTGTGGCCTTGGGCAAGCTGCACAGTCCCAGGGCACCCCCAGAAGAAGGGAATGATGAGTCCCTTTCTGAGCACTCTCTACCTAGAAAACCCAGAATGGGTCACCATAAGTCAGAAATGACCTTACAGTGCAGTATTATTATTAATTGTTATAAAGACAGGGAAAGCCCAAAGCATGTTTAGTGATCTAACGAGGTGCAACAGAAAATACAGTAGTTCTCCCCTTATCAAAGTACCCAGTCCAACCAAGTTGTCATCTGAGACAGAAAATCCCTGAAATCCACAAACACTTCTCCCAATCCCTGACAGAAAAAAAAATACAATCATAATGATTTGCTGCCTTCCCATTGTCCCAGAAATCTTCTGCCTGAAGCAGCTGCCTTATCCTGACTAATGGCAGGGGCGTTCTTGCATAAATAGCTCAGGCCAATACATATTGTGGCAGATACTACACTGTTTCTCTGCCACATCTCCCCCCCCCCCCCCAGGGAGACTTGGTTTAATGATAAAGAGATCTTCTGGCAATAGACGGTGGTGACTTTTTTCCTTCACGGCTGAATAGCACCCAAAGGTAACTCTCTTTCAGGCTTTTTGTTATCTTTTTGGAAATAAGGTCAGAAATCAAAACCATGGAAATTCAGCATCAGAAAATGAGCAAGGTAGCTGCTGGAACTATGTACTTCTGAACCACCACCACCCATCATCATAATCATCAATTTCCTTAAAAAAATTCTGGCTCATTGAAGACCAATAATGAAATTTGGGCTGAGATTTTTGTAGCCTAGTTCATCAGATGAATGGCCTGGAAGTAAGCAACACTGAATACCATAAAGCTTACTTGTGAGTAAAAATACATAGGCAGCATCTGTAACCTCTGACAAGACAGGAGATGGCCTGGCAGTATCTGTTGAGACAGAGGTGGGGTTGAAGGATAAGGAACAAAATTTCTTATAAAGAGCAAAAATATTTTGGCCAAGACTTATCAATCGCTGTTGACATTAGAACATTTGTAATCTCTTAAATGTTGCAAAGAAACACATACTGTATTAAATCATGACAGAAAACTGTTAATGGATTGTCCTAGAGCTTTTAGGAGGAAATATCCTAAGAATCCTGATCATCTAGGAACAGTTTCACTCAGCAGTGGAGAAAACAATCTGTTCCGTCTTTAAATCACTCAAAATTCAGCTGCTTCCCTGACAAGAAGTCAAACCCAGAGACCTGGAACGCCTTCTCTGTTGCAGTGAGAAAGCTCCAAGAATCAAATGCCCCAAACAAACCTTGCAGCACAGCACACACTTCACTTCTTTCTGGCACCAAAAGCCTAATCCTCAAGGAAGCTGCCAGATGGTGTAGGATCATCCCTTGTTATAAGCGATACAGAAAAATGATTTTTGGCAGCAACATGAAAATCTTGCCCGAGGAAGAAACTGGGAGCAGGCCATGGTTTCAGATTGCAAATTCCACACCGTAAGAAATAGCTCCAAAAGGTTTAACTCTGCAAGTGGCACTGTGGGTGAAGGCTGGATGCTTGGACAGAAGACAGCATTGGAGTCCTCAAAATGGTGCTCACACACAACTCTCATGGCACCTATTAAGGTTCCTGCCTCACCACTTCTTCTGTTTTTGAATTATTGCTTATGAGGGAGACAAAAACCCTGATATACTGTGGAACACTCTCTTAATTTCCCAGAATGCCTCTGGGCCCCACATAATTACCTTCAAAAAATAAAAGTGGTGTGTGGCTTATCCTTCATTTTGAAGCATACCCTGAAAAAAAAAGCACATGCTCAGTGGTGGTGTGGAACATTTTGCAGAGTTCAAATTAAACCTAGGTCTAACTTGATGGAGCATTAATCCCCATGGAATACTTACAATTTTGTACATCCGTATAAGATACAGAGTACAGGCTGACTCTTGGGTCTATGGAGACTTGGCCATGCCCAGGGTTCCCCTTGGCCACCAGTAATATGTCACTGACACACTACCAAAAACTGAGGGAAATGGCATTTATTCACACATAGAACAAGGTAAATGTCTGTGTAGATGCTTTAAAAAGTCACCGCACAGCTCTATCAAGCAATCTGAAGCTGGATCTCAATGAAGTATTTGTGGGAACTTTTGTTTAAATAGCATAGCGGAATTGGTATTTACCATATTCCAGCAGGACTGCCTAGGAAGATTGGCTGTGATTGACATCAGAAGAAGAAGACGAAGACGACGAAGACAGCAGCAACAGCAAGGGCAGGGGAGGAACTAAATTAATTTCAAAATTGAAAATGACTCTTTTAGAAATGAGGCTGTAGAATTCTTGCCCCCAAAGCCCTTTTGTAGTCATGAATTTTCTACAGAGCCTTTCATGTTTCAGTACACACTGTCAATGTCATATAGTGACAGTGCTGAAGTGTCAAAATGTCAACATGTCTCTCCTTTTTTGACTGAACCCTTTTCAGTAGGTGCAATTTAAAAAAAATCCTGAAGTTGATTCTTGGCTAGTTCAGAATTGCTCCAGTTTTAAGTTTTTCCTTCTTTGCCGTGTATTTTTTTTTTTGAATGGTAGTTTTCCTGATTCTAACTGCCAATCTTTTAAAAAAATATAGGAATGAGGTAATATATAGAAGGCATCTGCAACTAGCAGCATAATAATAGAGCAGTTTGGATTTAATGTAGGTAATCAGATGGGCATAAATTTCAATGTCCTTTGCTTTACAAGACTCCTTAATATGATGAATAACAAATATCTAGTAAGTTTTATACACTAATTTGATTTATTTATATTCATTTCCCTGCTCATCCCAGGACAGAGGCTGAAGAACCAGCACCATGAAAATAAAAATGGCAGCTCTTCTGACTCGGTTCTAGTTGCAATGTCAGCTGTCACAACAGAAAAACAAGGACCTTCAGTTATGGAAGAAAAGCATATAAGTTTCAAGTCCATGTGGTACTAAAAATATAAACAGAAACATTCTGACGATGAAGGATAATTTCAGCCTCATGTTCACTATGCAATCATTACTACAAGCCAGCATGTTGTTCTAATTGATAAAAAGCCAGAGGATATGTAGGGTGAGTCACTCCTGGTTCCCAGAAAATCATCTTTGTAGACAGAAAAGAGAAGTCTGTACCTCATTATAGTTCATTTTCTTGAAACAGGTACGGTAACTACAAAAATATTGTATCAACATACGCTTTGTGTTTATCTTTTGAATATCCAACATTATTTGTTTATTTTCCAAAGTGACAGTGCAGTATAGTTCCACCAAGACACCAGCCTTGCTGTGTTCATACAATCTTAGACACAGTGCCCTAGAAATAAGTTCCATTTCATTCAATGGGGCTTACTTTCGAATGCTTGTGTCTAAAATTGTCACAACTACATGCAGATTAAAGAGAGAGTGCCAGTAGAATCCAATTCCTATTCTGAAATATATTAGCTTGCTTAGAAGATAGCTTTCTAAAATATTATAAGCATTAAAATGGAAAAAAAGGAGCTTCGTAGCACAGTGGTTAAACATCAGTACTGAAGTCAAGATTCTGCTTGCAACCTGAGTTCAATCCCGATGGGCTCAGCTAGTCAACTTGAGGTTGACTCAACCTTCCATCCTTCTGCGGTCAAGAAACCGAATACTTAGCTTGCGGTGTGTGCAGGGCAACATGTAGTCTGCATAATTATGGTAGATTATAAACTGCCCAGAGAGTGCTTTAAGCACTACAGGGCAGTACATAAGCAGTGCATGTTGCATTGCCTTTAGAATGCAATTGCTTATAAGCCAGGAGCTGTGACACTTTTAGTAACATGGTGATTAATCGCAATGAAATTTGAAGAGTATAAAACTAAACTAATAGTAATCTGTTATTTCTAAATGCTGTATTTTGGGAGTTGAAGTGGCCTAATTAAATTTCCCATGATTAATAATAATCCATCCATGAGGGATAATAATTTAATATTTATATACAACTATGTGCACCTGGAGAATAGTAGTGGAGGAAGAGAGAAAACACCAATTCCCTGTTTGTTTGTTTGTTTATTTGTTTGTTTGTTTGTTTGTTTATCTATTTATTTATACCCTGCTTTTCTCCTGAAAAGGACCCAAGGCAGCTTACATCGTTAAAAAGATGATAATTAAAAGCTAAAACCAGTAAGTATACAAATATTTAAAAAGAATTCAACAAGTATTTTAAAATTAGTAATTTAAATCAATACTAACAACACATTTAAAAGCAACAGAGCATTATTTTCTGTTCCATCACCGATTTTCAGTACCTGAAATTGATACATCCCCAATCATGTGGATGTGGTGCTACATCAAATTATCTCCAACTCTTAGGGAATGTACAATAAGACATGCAAATTAGAATTTTATTTTTCTGATCTTTATCCCCATTTCAATTACAATAATTCACTACGGACATTTCTCCATTTCTCAACTTCCCAAACACTCTAAAGTTTTACCAATGAGCTATTCACAATGACACTGTTTGTCTTCTAAATGCTGCTAAGTGGAAATGAGCTTAGCCTATGTACACATACTCAATCTGTCTTCAAGATTCCCCATAGCATTCGTTATACACTGCTCTGGTGTTCTGTCTGTCTGATTCTCAGATAAGACACTGGGCATTTGATGGCTCAAGCTGATAGCTTAGCAGCCCTGAAAGAAAGAAAACAACAGCTGGAAGTCTATTACACTCTCAAGGCATACTAATTGTATATTTGTGAAAGTGCTAATAATTTCCCCCATGAACCAGTGGTTGAGTGTCATTTTTAATTAAGAATTCTGCCAAAGAACTCCAGGATCTTTGATATGCAGTCACAGAAAAGGGTTGTTTGAATTAAGTTCATTAAAGCTCTGATGCATCATTATCCAGGATGAATGTGGCAGGTTCTTCTATTTAAAAATTAATTTTGTTTTGTTTCATTTTGTTTAAATGCAAGAGATTTATAAAGCCAAATAAGGAGTTCCCCATGGAATACCTTATTTGAGAAGTGAAGGTAAAATTTAAAAAGGCGATGACCATTATGACCAGACTAAAAAACTAAATTTCCTCAGGACTGACATGGCCTTGTAGATACCTGCATGCACCAGGTTCAGAATGGCACCTTCTCCTAGAAAGAAATGAGACAACCCTCTCAGCTTATTTCAGACACAGATTTCCACAAAGGTAGTTAATGCCACCTTATTTGGCTATGAGTGAATAGCAAGCATGTCAATTTAGGAGAGAGACAAAAGTAATGAGGAAATTGTTCACTGCCAAAAATATTCCATTGTACATCTCACTCTATTACAAAAAGAGGGCAAACATGACCCCATTCCTCCTTCACTCAATGTACGTGAGGAGAATAAGGGCCTGATTTCTCCATCTGATCACATTACTTCTGTCTATCAGCTCCCATCATATCAATGTGGCGGCCAATCAACCAACTCCCCCCTCACAGCAGCCACACTGATAATGGGCTACAGTATGTATGTAGGAGTATAGATGTATTGGGTTCCCTGAGAGGAAGGAGAATCTTGGGCTCTTTGTATAATAATATTAATAATGTCCTGTAACATCAGGTCTGACTTATGGAGATTTAGGGTTTTCTAGATAGAGAGTGTTGGGGAAACGTGGTGGCGCTGTGGGTTAAACCGCAGAAGCCTCTGTGCTGCAAGGTCAGAAGACCTGCAGTCGTAAGATCGAATCCACGTGATAGAGTGAGCTCCCGTCGCTTTGTCCCAGCTCCTCACCAACGTAGCAGTTTGAAAGCATGTAAATGCGAGTAGATAAATAGGTACCACCTCAGTGGGAAGGTAATGGTGTTCCGTGTCTAGTCATGCTGGCCACATGACCACGGAAACTGTCTATGGACAAATGCTGGCTCTACGTCTTGGAAATGGGGATGAGCACCGTGCCCTAGAGTTGGACATGACTGGACTAAATCTCAGGGGAACCTTTACCTTTTAGATAGAGAGTACCCAGAAGTCATTACTGGGGGTATCCTTGCCCAAGACTATACAGGCTGGCTGTTCAGGGATGCACAATGAAGAACTGAACCCCCAATCTCTGGCTCTGTAGCCATATACCTAACTCACTGAGCTACGCAGGTGTACATTCTTCTTGGTCCTACACATGAAGCTTTCAGGGAGCGCAATGGGTCAACAGTGCACCACTCCTTTTTGCTTCTCAACACATCTGTAAATCGAGCATATCCATGTAGTAAGACTTAGGACTCTTCCAGGCCATGCTATGTGCACCATATAGGGTCTCTTTTTTCCTGTCTTCCAAAGTGCCACATTGTCCTGCAAAGCATGGGATTTACTGACATCTGCATCCACAGGAGCTAAAGTAGTGTTGGAATACTTACAAGCAACAACAGAATTGGTGACAAGAAGACACAGGTGTTCCCCAATGTGATATTGAAATGAGGGGCCCCAACACCATTCCTCCACTCAAGAGGCTTTGAAGAAAGGGAGCAGAGGTGGCAAAAGAGGAAAAGCCAAGGGAGTTTGGCAAGCCAGTTTCTCCTCATAGGACTTTGAAGCCTGAGAATACACTTTGTCTAGTAGTAGGCGTAGCTGCTGTTATCACAAGGCCAGATGTGGAAGGAAGTACTGCTATAGGGAGAGACCTGAGATGTTATCTAATCCCTACCACCAATGCTTACACACACACACAACCTTAGGAATGGGACCTGAGAGATTAATGCATTTGTCACTGCACTTGAAATAATGGGTGAATAACAACAGAGAGAAAGAAAAAGCAAGGAAAACAAGGAAATTTTGGACCTTGGGGGCTTAGAAAGGTTAGTGAGGGGAGAAGAAGACTAAACACCTTTCATGGGGGTGATCTGGAAGGGAAAGGGCTGAAGAACAGTAACTGCCAAAGGGTTGCTCATTTTCGTCTACTGTATTTCTTTCCAGCAGGGATACACTTGCCTGCTGAAGCTTCTCTGCAGGAGTTGGTTTTGACTTCTTTTGGGGTCTTTCCAAGCAATTTTGGGTGTTAATTGGAAGTCTCCAACTGGAAAACTCTTAATGCTAAATTCCACCCTAGAGCAATGTAGTACTAAAAATAAAACCATTGTTTTGGGAGACGGGGAAAAAAAACACCTGGGAAGTCTCAGGAAAAAGTTATCTGGCTGGTGGGAATAATACGAGTAAGATCAGTATGGAATCTGCTGCATAAAACGGACACTCTGTTTGGAGCAGCCTTTGGTCAAGAAGAAATCTCCAGCAAAGTTTGCATGCAAAAAACCCACTATAGCCATATCGGTGTCCATAAATTTGGGTTAAACCCCGTGCATATCCCTTTTACCCTCAGACAATTTGTGAATGCATGGCTTTGGGTTCATACACAAGTCTGTTGTTTATGAACATCCCGAATGGAAACACAGAAGACAGCAATGCCAAAATGTTGGCATAAGTATAAAAAAAGGAAATTAATATTAAATAGGAAGACATTTGGACAGATTTACTGAATGAACGAACAAATGAACAAGTTTGTTCGGGGGCTGGGATCCAAATTATAAAAAAGAATAATAAAAATCATGGTTAAACATAGGCACGAACAGTACAAACAACAGAACAGCTAAAATCCCAATGTTAAAAGAGACTAAACAAACAACAGAAATATACCTCTAAGAATTCTATCCATCAAATGGAGAAACAGCCACATGGTTGTTATACATGCTCCAAAGGTAAGGGCAGCTGGTACTTCTATTAGACCACTAAAAAAAAATCACAAATTGCCATATTTAGGTCCATATGGACCTTCAAATGAATATTCTGAATTATTCTGAACCAACAACCTTCACAGGAAGCCCACATATATTGCCCCCCCCCCCAGGAAGGCCAGTTTGAGGAGAATCCCAGAGTGGAACTTTCTCTTTCAGAGAAAATGCACCCTCTTCCAGAGCAAAACTAACACTGATTCAACATCATTTCACTCGTACTTGCACTTTGCCCAGTCCACTGCTACTTTCCTATAGCAGCTTAAATTATACCACAGCTTCACCTGCATTTCCTTAAAAGGAAACGGAGAGCTGCGTATCAACAGCATATTGAGGATGTCTTACCCAAATCCCCATATGACTTCAACTCAGCTATTTATCTAGATTATTAAGCAGTATGAAAGCCAGAACAGAGCTCTGTGGAACACAGCTGCCATGAGACACAGGATGTGCTGTAAAGCGATTTTTTTATGCAGTCCCCAATGGCCTGACATCTCCTCTTCCTGCCCATACCAGCTGCCATTAATACCACTAAATCAAGATAACAAACAGATGCACATGTGAGCTTGAAAGGAGTAAAACAGTTGAGTGTAGCATTCCAAGGTGCTCTTGCTCTGTGTCCCCTGCTTGATGCTTTGGCTAGTGGCCTCTGAGGTCCCTCAGGGTCCTGTCTTGTCCTCCATGCCATTCATTCATTCATTCATTCATTCATTCATTCATTCATTCATTCATTCATTCATTCATTCATTCATTCAAAATATTTATATGCCACCTTTCTCCTCAAGCATCCAAGACAGCTACAGTACTAAAAGAAACAAAGTTAAAAAAACAATAATAAATTATTACAGTATTTAAAAAGCATCAAAATATCACATATACTCATAAAAAGAACAAGATTAAAAACACAAGTACAGAATAAAATGATCCCTAAAAAATTCCCTCAGTCAACCTTTAAAGGAAAACGGGCCAGAAGAGAAAGATCTTTGTCTGTCTACTGAAAGATGACAAAGATGGGGCCAGCCTGGCCTCCCGTGGGAGGGAGTTCCAGGGTCTGGGAGAAGCAACAGAGAAGGTCCTCTCTCATGTCCCCACCAAACATGCCTGTGAGGGTAGTGGGACTGAGAGAAAGGTCTCTCCTGATGTTTTAACACCTGAATAGGCTCATAAAGGGAGATGTGGTCTTTTAGACTTTTATATGGAACCACTGCAATATCATCTGGACATGTAAGGTTTGTGAAAAGGTACGCTGATGACACTCAACTCTGTTTCTCCTTCTCATCTAAATCCAAGAAAGTTTTTCTGGCTCTGCACTAGTGGCCTAGAATCAATTATGGACTGGATGAGGGCAAAGAAACTGAAGCTTTATCCAAACAACACAGAAATGCTCCGGAGAAGTCACAAAGCAGATCAAGGCATAATGATTCAACTTGTGCTGGATGGGATTACACTTCCCTGAAGATACAGCTTCACAGTCTAGGGTTACTCCTGGACAGAGTCCTGAGCTTTGATTCCCAGCCTTTGGTGATAGACAAGAGTGCAATTTCACAATCCAGGCTAGTATATTGGGCCTTGTGGGGCAGTGGTTAAACTGCTATACTTCAGCCAAATCTCTGCTCTTGATTTGTGTTTAATCTCAGGTAGCCAGCTCAAGGTTCACTCTGCCTTCCATCCTTCTGAGGGCGGTACACTGAGTATCCAGCTTGCTTGGGAGGCAGGCAATGTGTAGCCTGCATAATTAAATTTAAACTGCTTACAAAGTGTTTTAAGTGCTATGGGGTGGTATATAAACATCACACTTTTTTAAAAAGGATGCCAGCTGTACTCCTTTCCGGTCCTGACTGAGGAGACATGCTTTAGTATTACTGGAACATGCTCTGTTGGGGGCTGCTTTTGAGGATGTTCCAGAACCTTAAAACTAGCCTGAAATGATACAGGCATAGTGCTGATCAGGGCCAGTTATTGGAAGCATGTAAGTCCCTTGTTAAAACAACTCAAATGTTTAACAATACAGTTCCTTGCACAATTCAAATTGCTTGCTATGACATATAAAGCCCCATGGGACTTAGGTTGAGGCTGGCCAGCTAAACAGACAGACAGACAGATGTGGAGAGAAATGAGAACAGAATAAAAGTGAGCAGATATGTAGAAATGGATGAATGGATTGGGGTGAGCAAGAGAAATTGTGGGATGGTAACAGTCTTAACATCTCACCAACACCTGGCTCTTAATCTCCCTGTTGTATAACCATTTGTTTCTTCATCTTCTTTTTTGAAAGTGTGAGAATGGTGATCTGGAGAGAAAGAAAAGAAAGGTGGTCCACTTGCCACCAAATATGTGGCTCCTGAAAAATAACTTCTGAAGGAATATATCCCTTTAGTGGAAACAAGGTTACTCATGCCTAGAATGGAACAACAGTCTCCCTAGGTTCTGAAAATACCAATGGGTTGCTTGTCTGTTCATTCATTTGTTTAAATTAATTGTATCCCACTTTTCTCCTAAAAAGGACCAAAGGCACAATGCCCCAGTGTCCATCTCAGGCAAGCAGCTGAGAAGAATGTTATGATGGGTGGTATCAAACATGACTCTGAGAGGCCTAGATAAACCAGTCCCAATTTGCTTTGCCTCCCTGCCTTCCTTTGCCCCTCTGCTTGAGTCCATGAGAGTGAACCAATAGGTCTCGGTGGCAAACCCCAGCCAAAAACCAGAGTGAAAAAGGATCTAAATATTGGATGTAAGCTAAGATAGTTTTGAAATTTCCCAGAGACCAGTTGCTCAGGTACCTTGCCCACAGAAAAGATATTGGTGACCAGCTGGTAGTCAGAACAGTATTCATCCTCAAGATGGATACTAACAGAAGGATTATCCTGCCTCTCCCAGTTCACTTGAGCACTATCTTGTAACACACATTCAGTCTGAAAAGTAACATCTGTTTGGCCAGCTTGATACGTACGTCCTGCCAGACTCATGAGCCAAATAAGCACTGGAACGTTCACCAAATCTTTTGTGTGTTAGTTGCCTGTGACACATTGGATTTCAGCTAAGAAATCCTTCATTTTGGAGCTGATGAAATTAGCTCACATTTTCTCCCTTAGTCGTGAAAAAATCCTGGGTAGAGTGGGTGTAAGCAGGGCCCTTGGCAAAGAGAAAATATAATATTAAAGGACCATAAATGTACAGAGTTTTATTAAATTCTTCTCCTGCTCTAAATAGATAGAACCAAGTGTTGCCTCTCAAGAGTAGCTGAGTCTTTTAAATTACATTGATACTCCAGCATTTCAGTCCAGATGCAGAAGTTCAGCTTCGGCGGTAATTAAATGGGCCTGATGCCAGTTTAGCTAACACCTACACAGAGAATACCACAAGAGGAAAATTTTGGTGATCCAGCTGGGTTTCTGCACCGTACGATTATTTAAGTAAAGAAAGTGAAGACATGCTCAAGGAGGTGTCTTTCATCTTATGCCCATCTGCCTGAACACATGGATTTCTCCAGGGGGCCATCATTCTGTCTCTTCGTGGATTAGTGATAACAGAGAAGGAGGCTGAAAGAAACCCTTAGCTTTTCATTTTGCTTTGTTTTCTTTTTTTTAACACAAATTATGTTTTGCACACTGCCAAAAAAATCAGCAAGGCAGCTGACAATGGTGTTTTTTTGCAGCTAGGTGAGTCACCATAGAAACGTTGAAGTGCTTTGTGTGAATGTGTAATACTCTTATCTAGTTTCCCAGATATATACACTCATGTCTCATGGACAGTGATCTCTGTGTATGTAAATCCCACTTCTAAATCCTATAAACAATATGTCTTCCAGGGAGTCATGTTTGTCATACTAATTACCAATTACTGTAAAATTTTGCTATGCCCCTGAACACAGATATGTATAAATGGATAGTTAATTTCTTCTGCTGTTGTTTTCCCTCTATGGTTTTCAAGGATTGAGCTCAATGAGGAGAAATGTTTTGGTGCTGCTTCTTTCTTCACTGGTGACTACTGCGCTGAGTGCACAGAAAACCTTTCCATCATTACATATTATTTTTCAGAACAGAGGCTTAGAGGAGCAGTGATGAATAAAAATTATACCATGACATCCGGTCTTAAAGCACAGTGAAGCAGTGGGCAATGTTAGATCTGGGCTAAGGAAACACAGTTTCAAAGCCCTGGTCAACAATACAGAACAATGGGTCAAAGTTTGTTATGAGGATATAATAGGGTAACCCCTGAATCTTAGTCTAAGCCTTTTTTGGGGAAAAGTGGGAGATATGTTTGGGGGGGAAATGAACAAAAGGTAGTCACGTCATAATCACAGCCTGATTTTATCTAATTATCCATCTCTGATTATATTGAAGTTGCTGCTGCTGTTGTTTACGATGACAGAAGTATAATTTCTAATACCTTAAAACAACTAAGCATTACACAAAATTGATGAAAAACACAAAGCCCAGTTCCAGTTTACGAACTACCTAAAATATTTGAAAGGTAAAGGTAAAGGTTCCCCTTGACATTTTTTAGTCCAGTCATGTCCGAGTATAGGAGGCGGTGCTCATCCCGTTTTTCAAGCCGTACACCCAGCGCTTGTCTGAAGACAGTTTCCGCTGCCACGTGGCCATCGTGACTAGGGAGCACCATTTTACCTTCCCACCGAGGTGGTACCTATTTATTTACTCGCATTTTTACATGCTTTCGAACTGCTAGGTTGGCGAGGAGCTGGGACAAAGCGAAAGGAGCTCACTCCGTCGCGTGGATTCGATCTTATGACTGCTGGGCTTCTGACCCTGCAGCACACAAAGGCTTCTGCAGTTTAGCCCACAGCGCCACCACGTCCTCAAAATATTTGAAACCTACTTATAATTCCTCCAAACAAATGGAGGAGAATTATAGGATGAGTTCAAGTTCTTAAAAATCCTCTGTATGTAAATGTTGCAGGCTCAGAATGAAAGCAGAGATTACTTTAAAGACATAGCTAGTAGCTACATTTTTTCCTGTTCCACTCCAGAGTACTGTACTCACAGAGTCCTAGATTTTGACTGAGACCCATGAGACCAGTTAGAAAGAGTTTTAATCTCTCTAACTAGTTACATGCCAACTATGGTCCAGCTCCAGATCACGTTTAGTGTACAGTACCTACAATGATATATTACTTTGATGCCCCCCTGTTTTGCAACATTAGTTGCCAATATGGCAGGCCTCATCCAGATCTAAAGCACACTGGGGGAAAGTTTGAAGCCTGTCATGCAACTAGGACCCCAATCTGTATCAGTCCTCCCTGTATTTAGGTAAACGTACAGGTTCCCCTTGACATTTAGTCCAGTCATGTCCGACTCGAGGGCACGGTGCTCATCCCTGTTTCCAAGCCGTAGAGCCACCATTTATCCGAAGACAATCTTCCGTGGTCACATGGCCAGTGCGACTAGACATGGAATGCTGTTACTTTCCCACCGTGGTGGTACCTATTTATCTACTTGCATTTTTACATGTTTTCAAACTGCTAGGTTGGCAGGAGCTGGGACAAGCAACAGGAGCTCACTCCGTCATGTGGATTCGAACTGCTGATCTTTCGACCGTGCAGCCCAGAGGCTTTGCAGTTAAACCTGCAGCGCCACCATGTCCCTCACAACGCCACCATGTCATCTTGTATTTACTCCAGAGCAAAAGTGGAAAAATAATCCTAGAACTGGCTTTAGAGTCTGTTTTAGACACTTAGTTCCACTGGTACCACTGAAGTAGTCTCTTCCAGAGCAATTCACAAATAGGTCACTTAATGAAAAATAACTGCAAACTTCAAAGGACAGAGAGAAACCTGTGGTTCCTGCCTATATAGTGATTATATATAAAAAAGCAAGCAGCTACCACTTGTAATAATAATTGGATTCACGTGCATGAAGAGCACTCAGGTGATTTTGACTCTCATGTGTGTTAACTGAGAAGGCAGTATCTGCCAGCTATCAAACAGAAATAATCTTGACAGCAGCAAGGTAGAAAAGTCCTGAGTAAGTACCATAGCTCAGTGGCGTAGCACATGCTTTGCAAGCAAAACCTCCCCAATTACTGTGTTCTCTGCCAACCTCAGGTAAGACAGGGAACGATTCCAGTCTAGAACATGGGAGAGCAGCTGTCCATCAGCACTGACAATACAGGATCGAAGAGATCAAATATGGGCGGTCCATCTGACACCAAAGAGATTGGTCTGGGTCTAAGGCAGCCACCTATGTTCTTCAACTGTGTTGCTACTAAGCAGGCATCTGAGCTGAACAGGAAATACAGTGTAAGCTTCGATTCAAATGGTACAGAAACAGTAATGGAAACTGAAATAATCATGTGGCCAGACCCAACGGATACTGCACACAAGGAGGACAGCTATATGGTAGATCCGGTGGAGACAGGGACATCGGCAGTTTTCCTGGTCCCATTAAGGGAAGCACAATCAGAGATTCTGGACAGGTTAAAAGAACTGCGCTCATGACTCCAGAACTCAGCAAGGGCTGTTAATACACTAGAGGGAAACATACAGGACATTGTGGGCCCATATGACACACAGGAGATCTCTCTAATTGCTATGGACCAACTTCCTGCTAGCAGCAGGGGAGACCCCCCCCCATGTTAATAAGTACCCCACATGTGGGTTGGAGTTGTTAAATATTAAGGAGGATAGGATATTGTTGACCACACCATCGACATCTGTCCTAGGAGCTGCAAATCAAGAGTTAAATGGGCAAACAGCTAGTATGATATCTCCTCTACCACCTCTGATATTAAAAAACAGGCACTCCCTCAATCACAATGGATGTGCATTCAATGATGCCGGAAAAAACCTGGATAACATTGATAAAACGGAATGACAAATATTAATCTCCCTGTTTAAGATACTCTCATGGAACATTGCAGAGTGGTTTCGCTGTTTAACAAATTCACATGATAATCCCTTTGACCACCAGAAATTTGATATTATAGCAATTCAAGAGACTTGGACCAACCAAGAAATCACCTTGCAAGGGAACAATAACTATTGGGTGAAAGCCAGAAGGGGTGAGGGTCTAGGAAGGATGAAAGGAGGGTTGGCACTTTTAATCTCAGATACACTAAATTGTAAATGTAAAGAGAAACTTCCCATGGATTCAAGGGCTATGGCAATATCGTGGTGCCCCGCATAGTGACGTTAATCCGTTCCGGATTAATCGTCGCTATCCGGAATCGTCGCTAAACGTAACTAAAAACCCCATAGGAACGCATTAAGCTTCGTTTAATGCATTCCTATGGGGCAAAAACTCACCGTTCAGCGAAGATCCTCCATAGCGCCGCCATTTTCGCTGCCTCGGTAAGCGAGGAAACCACGCGAAAATGCTTGCGGCGGCCATTTTGGAACCGCCAATCAGCTGTTCTAAAAACATCACAATGCGAAGATTGGTAAGTGAAACACTTACCGATCATCGCAATGCAATGTTTTCCCACTCAAAACATCGCAATGCGATCGCATTAGCGATCACAAAAAATAGATCGCTATGCGGATTCATCGTTAAATGGTGCGCTCGTTATGCAAGGCACCACTGTAGTCTTGGAAGGTAGGGAAGATAGCGTAATTTTAATTAATGTATATATTCCCCCCCCTTTAAAACTATGAATAATTGAAGCCTGGAGCTCTTTAGAGACATATATAGCAAACCTATTAGTAGATCACCCTAAGGCAAAGTTGCTACTCCTGGGAGATTTTAATGTACACCTCAGCCCTGATGATACTAATTTTGAATCTAAGTACAAGGAAATTTTTAGTGATCCAGATGATTTTCATAAATTTCTCCCCCTCCCTAGGCTTTTCAAAGATTCACATTCAAACGCAGGACTGTATTTGGCCAAGATAGCCTCCAAGTTGGATTTGTACCTTCTGAATGGCTCTTTTTCCAGATGATCATCCCATGGAGTTCACCTACATGTCAGGCCAAGGATCCAGTACTATTGACTATATGCTAGTTTGTGGCTCTCTAGTTCTGCTGATAACCAGCTTTCAAGTGTTACCCTATCTAGAGATGGACCATTTCCCCCTACTGCTTCAGGTTAAACCTTTATTTACAACTCAAACTATGACTAATCAGCCTTCACATGAAGACTCGCAAGTACTAACTTGTAGGGTGAAATGGTCTGCACAAATGCAATCCAGGTTCAGAGAAGTAATAGAGGTCAAAGATCACTGTCTTCCTAAATTTGAAGACCAGGACTATAATATACAGAATGATACCATTAAGATTTACAACAGTCTAGTACAGGAACTAAAAACAAATTGAATCTAAAGACCAACCATTAACAACTTACAGGAAATCCAAACTCTGGTTTGATAAAGATTGCCAAGGAGCAAGAAAAGCCCTTACAGCTATCTATTATTAATTTTTTTAAAAATCAAACAATAAACAAAGACAGGAAATTCAACAGAAGCTTGGGGTTCAAAAAGCAGCATATAAACTTCTAATTTATCAAAATAAAAAAAGACTAAACTCATTCACTATGGGTGGAAGTAATTCTAGGTGCGAAACAGAAAAATTCTTGTAAGTTCTGGTGATTGGTTACTGTTAAGAAACAAAACCTCCCTTGCCAAATTGATCCTCCAATCTCCCAGTGTAAATGGGTTGCCTTTTATAATCAGCTTCATAAAGACTTTCCTCCAATAAGCTGGTGTATGGCCTCCAGTTTCCAAAGAGGAAATTATATCCCATAGTGCCTGACTGAAAATAGGTAAAGCACCAGGGTCGGACAGTTTGCCTCTGGAACTCTTTCCTTGCAGCCTTATTTACATATATCGACACTACGGGCCTCTTTCCTGCAGAATGGAATACTGCAATAATAGTACAGTACCTGTATTCAAAAAAGACTAAGAGATGAGCCAGCAAATTATTGCCCCATTAGTCTCCTAAACATATGTGGCAAACTATATGCTAGGCATCTTCAGGATAAACTTGAGACCTGGTTGGTTGAAGAAAATAGGATAGCTGTAGAGCAAACTGGTTTTAGAGTGTAGATCTACTATGAACCATCGTCTCATTATCCAACACCTTATAGAGAAATATGCGTCAAAGGGTCAAACCTCATTATATTCATTATATACTGCATTTGTCGATCTGAAAGCAGCCTTCGATTCAATCTTGAGACAGCAACTATGGGCCAATTTAGAAGCCACCTCAATAGATAAACGATTACTTCTATTGTTGCATGTGTTACATGACAATACCAACCTCCAGGTTAGGCTCAATAGGAAAGGAAATTTAACAGAACCAATTAACACATATAGAGGAGTAAGAAAGGGCTGCTTATTGGCCCCCTCTCTGTTTAATTTGTACATAAATGACATAGTAGAATACCTGAACTCTCCTAGTCTCCACCCTCCAAAATTACATCAAAGACATATTTCTATCCTTCTTTATGCGGACAATGCCGTGCTTTTAGCGAGAACTCCAATCGGCCTAAAGAGAGCCCTTAAGAAATTTGCAGACGTCTGCAAAATGAAGGAATTAGAAATAATTTATCAAAAGGCAAAAATTATGGCCTTTGCTAGAAAACAAAAGAAAAGGTCTTGGACTATAAATGGGCAATCTCTTGAACAGGTTTCCTGTTTTAAATATCTAAGTATGGCCCTTCAATCCACGGGGGACAGAAAGGCTCATATACAATATGTAGCTACCAAAGGGGAAAAAACAGCAAATGCCATCATAAGGTTCTACCATCCCAAAGAGGGTTGATATAGTCCAGCAGCCCCAAAACTCTTTCTGGCAAAGGTGGTCAGCCAGATGCTCTACGGCACCTTTAGAGGTCCTTTATCTAGCTGCTTTGCTCTGATACAGCTGGTTCAGACTAAATTCCTTAGAGCAATTCTTGAAGTTCCAAGATGCGTAACGAACGCACAAATTCATTTAGAGACAGGCTCACTAACAATAGTAGCCAAAATTACACTAGCCTCCCTTCAGTATAGGCTTAAAATAAATTTTCAATTAGAGAGTTTAACCCATCTACTTCTAGAGGACAACTTTCAATCAAAGTGGTTGAAAGCGGTCCTAAACAGATTGCAAGTTATGGGCTTCTCTCCACAAGCAATATTTAACTATGCAAAGGAATGAAGCGAAATCAGCCCTTAAACAGAGAATAATGGACATGGAAAGACAGGTAGATTTTAGTAGATGCCCCAACTTTAGAGTGATAGACATGCACAAATATCACATGCTCCCCATGGCCTATTTATCACAGCTTGAGACATATAAGTTTAGGAAAGCCTTTACTCTGGCTAGATGTGAGGCCTTTCCCGCAATGGTGTCGGAAGGCAGATTTAAGAAGATCCCGAGGGAACAGAGACTCTGCCCTTGTGGATCTGGTGTGATAGAATCTATTGAGCATATGATGCTCAGATGTAACAGGCATAACAAGATTCGAGGAAAATATATTACACCTCTCTTAAAAGACATGACAAGCCAATCAGACTCGGACTACTGTAACCAATAGTTAATTGATCAAAATTGGACTACTACAGAACTGGTAGCGAAATTTTGGGCGGCGTACCAAAGTAGCCAGAATAGATAGCCAAACCCTTAGATATTGGTCCTATATTGTTATGTTTGTAGTTTTATTGCTTTTTGTTTATTTGATTTGGCTTTTTGGAGTATATCTCAATACTTGAAGCTCTGCATTCAATTTGGTTTTATGTATGTATGTATGTAGATTCAAATGGTGAAGTGAATCCCAACCATTGTGTTTCTATGGCCAGGAACAGGTGTTAGATACAGGAACTGAAATCCAGTAGTAAGTTCACAATTAGAATAGGTCCATTGAATCAGTGGCGATTTAGTGGGAATTCCTCTGTAAATTCTTTTGGTTCAATGGGACTGCTCTAGTGACTTACCACTGGATTTCAGTCAATAAAAAAATAAAAGAAAAAGTCAATAGGTCCCTGTACACAACTTAGTGTCCTAATAAAGTTATAACTTACCCTTGTTTTCATAAACAATGTTATTCTCAACAGTGCAGAGCTGGCTCAACAGCTCAGAGGATCGGAACCACTGCCAGTTGGAGCCAGGGGGTGGGGATCTAATCCCTGCTATGGTTCCTGGGACATTCACGACCCTGTGCAAGCTTAGTCATGCTGCATAGCCCCAGAGTGCCACCAGGAGGCAGTAGTACCACCTAGAAAGCCGCAAGGAAAGTTCCCATAAGTCAAAACTGACTTGACAGCACAGAAGTATTAATGTTGCAAAGATATGATGGAGGCAGGGGTTTTTTTTGGGGGGGGAGGGGTTGCTAACTCTAGACTTTTCAATGCCTTAAATTGTTGTTTAGTTGTTTAGTTGTGTCCAACTGAAACCCAACTACTAAATAAAGCAAGCTAATTTGTATGCTCCCAGACGTGATAGAATATCTTGTTGTGACACTAACATACTGTCATTAATTAACTTAATTCTATTTCCAGTTATGGGCTATCTCTGCCACTTGTTTCTTATCTATTTAATTGTTACAGTCCTATGGCCCGTTCAAATACTGTATATGTTAAGCAACTGGACGCGGTACAAAGAAGAAGAAAAAACAGAAAATCTATCAAACATCTTCTCATAAGTAGGACTTTCGTCAGATTACCACCAGGAAAAAAATGAGTGACTTGAGCAGTAACTGCTGGATAGCTCAGTGGCTTAGGCATCTCACTGTGGAACCAGAGGTTGGGAGTTCAATTCCCCACTGTGCCTCCTTGACAGGGGCTGGACCTGATGAGCCATATGATTGCTTCCAGCTCTGCAATTCTAAGGTTATTATTATAAGGATTCTCATCTGACAGACAATACATATCCAGCCTCTTACTAGGATAGCCTTGAAATATTTGCAGGAGGGCTCAAATTAAATCATTTATTTGTTCACAGAAGGTACAATATAGAAGGACATGGGATAAAAATTCAGGAGCCTCAGACATGCATGGGCAGTATCTCTCCTGATCGGGAATTTCAAAAACTCTACTCTGGAGTAATGCTGAGGGAAGTACATTAAATCTAGCAAGCATAAACACCCTATGGATCTGTGATGTTCTAAGAATTGCTACGTAAGATGCAAATGATAAATATACTGGCAACACACTGTTTGCAAAAGAGGAGTTGGTTATCTTTGCTAGCAAAAATGATCTTGTCTCTCAGTATCATTCAGTCTCTTGCTCCAAAGTGATAGAAAATCAGTAAAATTAAATACACACTCCATAGACCCATTAACTGACAGTGATTTTAATACAGTTCTTTGGTTTGTGAATTAAAAATAAATAAGAAGAATTAAACGACATCAATGTACACATTTAACTGGGAAGGATTTCCATTAAAAACAATCAGGCTTACTTCTGAGTAGACATGCACTATTTTGTACTGTTTCCTCTGGTTACTAGATTTTTATTTAAAATTCATATTCCCAATTTTCTGGAGGAGACTTTGAAGGCATGCGAAGGACTCCAAGATGGAGAAGAAACTCCTCCTCTTTCTACTGGCATGACATAAGTCTTTACTTGTCTCCAGGAAATAGATAGATACCCCTGATGATTACAGAAGAAGAAGAAGAAGAAGAAGAAGAAGAAGAAGAAGAAGAAGATGATGATGATAAATCAATTCTGACTTATGACAGTCCTTTTCAAAGTAGACCAGACAGAGAATACTCAGAGGTGACTCACCATTACCTTCTTCTGAGGTTGCCCCAGTATGGTGCAACTTGCCCAAGGCCACATAGGCTGGCTCTACTTGAAGGAGGCACAGTGGGGAATTGAACTCCCAACCTCTACCTAAATCACTGAGCTATCCAGCCAGCTGATGATTATAGTACTTTCATATATATCCCATCTTTGAACATCATTACAAAACTTATCCTCCCCCCCCCCTTTGTTTGTTTTAAAGCACGGACTACATGCTGAATATGGGTTTAATGATACAGTATATGAGTTTGCAAACTGATCTAGTGGCCCTTTGCAAGTATCAATGAATTGTATATTCTGTGTCAATCTACAAATAACAGCTAGATTAAATTTATGTTCATGAATATTCTAGGCATGTTTTTCCTGTTCTGGCCAGGTAATAGATAGTAGTTCTAATCTGTCAGTCCAGTAATTAGTTCCAAATGTTACATTCTCCAAGCCATGTTCTTCTTGATATACCCTTAACTCCAGAGCTATTTTCTACACGAGGCCTGTTATCTACGTAAATGTCAGGAATCTTAATATTTAAATGACAAAAAGATCAGAACAAGCTGCCCTCTGAATTACCCACGTAAATCTTTCAGACTGTGATGAATCAGGAACATTGTTTGTCTTTTTAATTCCTGCATTCCTTCCAAATGTCCAATATTTTGTGCAGTCAAACACTACCTTGCTTCTTATTTGTTGTACGTGTCTTCTCTACAGTTTTCAATTTGCTCCAGGGTGTCGAGTGTCCCCAGCACTCTTAACTGCTTTGTTATGTATCTTAGAAAATATGATTACACACCCAAAGGAAGGAAAAACAACCTCAGACTGCAACACCCATCATTCTTACCCCAGAGAACAAAGGATATCAATGACAGTAGCTCTGGTCCAACAGCAGCTGGAAGTCACTTACTCTGCAATATTCATGAGCCTCAACAATGAGGCTCTGCATCATTAGTATGTTGTGGCAATTAGAATGTTGGGCTATGGCTCAGGAGACTTGGGTTCAAATATCTATTCAGCCATAAAACTCAGTGGATGAGTTTGGTCCAGAGTTTCTCTGCATTAACAGGTTTGTTCTGAGGATGAAGGGAAGGAAGAGAGACATGCATTCACTGAGGAAGTCAGGATATAAGTACAACTAATCAATTAGTCAGTGATGAAGGGAACAATATCAAATCCATCCCCATGAGGTTCATTCCTTAGACATTATGTGCTTCAGAACTACATAACTCTGCTACAACGATGTCATATCATAGTCTTAAAAAAATAGTGATGAACAGTTCCTACAAATATACTACTGTTTTATAATGTTGATGGCATATACAAAAATTCATGACAGATTTATTGTGTCAGGTCTGTTCATCTCTCTCTCTCTCTCCCTCCCCCCCTCTCTCTTTATCTATCTATCTTTGAGACAAATAGCCTTCTCCAGTTTTCTGGAGGCATTACACAGACAAGATGTATCAGAGCACAGAACACCACCAGTGTAAATTACCTAACTCCATTAAATCTCATGATGCATGCTTACTCTGTGATTTTCTTTGCTCTGTAGTAAAACACTTTCCTTCCGGTTACTTTTGCATAGCAGGTTAACTGTCCAATTGATTTCATGCTTCTGCAGCATGTGGCGTCAAAACCGTTTCTCTAACTTTCTAAACAAATCATGCCTCCCAAATAGGCTGCTCTTTGGTAACTGAATCACCCATCTGAGTGATGCATGTCATGGGAACCAGAGTGAATATAAAGCATTTTATGTAAACTTGTTCTTCAACAGACTGTGACAGCCGGTGTGGTGGAGCAGACAGACTGACAGATTAGGACCCAGAAGACCTGGGATTGAATCCCTGCTCATCCATGGAAAATCACTGGGGATATGTGTGTGGAATTGCTGTAACTACTTCTTAAATATATCACACACTCTATAAACTGTAAGAGGGTTGCTTTAAGTCAAATGTGACTTGATGACGCAAAATACAGTAAAACAAACAGATTCTATGAATTTTAACTACACCACAAATAACAGATTACTACAGAGATGGCATCTTTGAACTGACATGCAAATGCCTTGCTAGCTCCATGACAAATCTGCAGCTGTACAAAACAAGGTGTGCTAGGAAAGGTTGCTACTACACACCACACTGACTTGCCCAGCTGCGAACTCTATGAACGATTTTACCTGCAGTGCCGTTAAAAGTGCTGTTGCACAAGTGATATTCACAGCAGAATAACAGCAGCTAAGACCTAGCTGGAGGTGGATTTATGCAAGGATCAAAAGACTTGGACCATTAAAAACCTGAGAACAATCTTTCAGTCGCTGCCAAATCTTGTAAATGGCTCTTGATGGAGAATGGGTCACCTAAAATGTGGAAGTGGCTAGCTGGCACTAATAGGGCTTCCACAGTATGCAGTAAGGCAAATGTCTGGAAGTCTATTATTCCATAGCTTAGTGATATTTCCAAAAACCAATAACTTCACAAAATAAAGATATTGTAGGCACAGGGTACTCTGACAGGCTTGTGCTTCCATGCACTCTGTTGGAGGAAATTGCAATTCCCTCAGTGCAGTGGTTTTTCAATTATGCCTCCTAGCAAATAACCAAGTCAGTTTAGAAAAACAGATCGAAGACTCTGTCCTATCACAAAAATCCTGCAGAAGAGAGTAAAAAATATTTTCCCATTTGTCATATTTGTTTCGCACTTTGCTGAACCCCTTAGGCAGATCTGCAATTGCCGGGCATGCTCTGAAAGACAGCTCCTTATTTTCCCAGTCAGTGGGTTGTTCTTCATGCCATTCTAAAATTCCATTAAGTTTCTGAGTGCACTACCACGACTTCTTTTTCTTGGTGCAGGCCTCTGATAGAGATGCACCTGGTTCAAGCACACATTCATATAAGCAGTCACACAATGAAGGCATCGATAAGAACCTTGAGAAATAATCATGTTGGGATTAGAAATATGTTGCCTATTTTATGGTTTAAAAGTAGCACCATCTATTTGCTTCACATTGCCATAGACAGCAATGAAATGGTAGAGCAATTTTAATAATTGTATGTCTTCTTAATAAGAAGATAAAGTTAAAAGCTGAAACATTATTCTGCCCCCTTAAGAACACTAGAGTGGTATAACCAATTATTATTTGTTTTATGCTTGCCTGTTTAAATACAGATATATTATGGCATCATCGTGCCATCAAGTTAATTCTGACCTATAGTGACCCTTTGTAGGGTTTTCTAGGTTGAGAGGATTCAGAAGTAGTTTGCCATTCCCTTCTTCTGGGGGGGTGCCCTGGGACTCTGCAGTTTGCCCAAGGCCACACAGGCTGGCTCTTCTTCCTGGAGGCACAGTGGGGAACCAGATTCCCAACCTCTGAGTCTGGAGCTACATTCATTCATTCATTCATTCATTCATTCATTCATTCATTCATTTATCAATTAATCAATCAATTAATTAATTAATTATAAAATAATAAAGCTTCTTGCCTGTTTAAAGGATATTTACAGTATTCGAAAATACTGAAAAGAGATTGCAGTTCTATAACACCTACCTCAGAGTAAATGGGACTTGCTTCTTTACTGAAAGATGTTTAAAACTACATTTGACTAGCATTGCAAAAAGGCAGGTTTTTGAGAAGCGGAGGAGTTGTCTACGTGAAAAGATATATTGTTTCCTTTTTCAGTCTTAAAAGTCTACAAGAGGGAATATTCATAATTGCTTGGAATGAAGCCATGAGTAAAGTCATGATGGCAAATTTGATCTGACATAATATGATATGATATGATCTAATCTAATAATATTATAATGGCTAAAATACTGTTGCTTTGTTACTAGAGATGGGGATGAATATAAAAACAGATTGGTTTTTACGATGAATATAGCCAATTCATCATATATTCATCAATCCGTATTCGTCAAATTATAAGTCACAACGAATACGGATTGACAAATATTTTCTTGGTTTTATTCATCGATCTGTCAATTTCTTAATATTCATTACCCTTTTTGGGGCCTCTCTGAGCTTGTTGGTGCCAATTAGAAGCTCTGGCCAATCTGGACAGAGATTCTGGATTGGCATGTCTGGCAGCCAATAGCACTGCAGAAAGGTGTAACAACTTTACAGAGGCTTCATATAAGCTTTTTCCCTCTGGCCTTTCCCCATTTCTGTTCATTCACTCTGGAGTGAGAACAGGAGTTGTGTTCAGCCATAGTGAGTGGGTGGGGATTTGTGTATGTGGATTAGAATCCCTTTTAATAATTTAAATTACACTGGGGGGGGGCTTTGTTTAGGTAGGTCACATTTTAGTAAAACAATTAGTCCACCACTCCCCACCATCATTAAAAAAATAAATTTTACACACTCTCTCTGACCCTCTATTAGTTTCCTTCCCCATCTGTGAAGCTACTCAGGCTAGGCAGTGGCACCACCAAAACCACCGTTCCTCCTCTGGTGGCCTTGCAGGTGGACAGGGAACCAAAGCTTCCAGAGGTGCCAAAAGAACTGCTGCTCCTCTTTCTAGAGGACTGTGAGGAGTTACTGGTTTCCGAAGATCCCCAGTCCGATTTTGATCTAGTAATGGCAGGGCAGGCTTCACAGCCCACTCACCACCCCTGTCCTCCAGAGTCATCTGTTCCCTCCTCCTCCCAGCACCCCTGGGACAGAGAGTTCATCCCAGGCCAGCAGTCAGGGGCAGGCAGTGGGTCCTCGTTTGGACAAACATGGCAGAGGGGCCATGTGGGATCATTTCACGATGTTCGATGACCCACGGCTGGCACACTGCAATGCCTGCCTTGTGGTCATCTGGAGGGGGCCAGACCCCAGGCATCTGTCCTCCACCACCCTCTGCCAACATCTGGAGAGGCACCACCCAAGGCTCCTGTCCAGGGAAGGCACTTTGTTCATGCCATCCGGGAGAGGGAAAAGAGTGGCTCCAGGGGAGGCAGGAGGGAGGCAGGAGGCGGCACCTCCTTTCAAAAGGGCAGCTACAGGGGTTTCTGGGGCCAGAAGCATGAGGCAGGCCACACTCCACGAAGTGGCACCCATTGGATCCACCATGACCCTCAGCCGGTGGTCGAAGGGCAAGGCCCAGCATCAGCTACTTGTCTTGTTGCTGAGATGATTGTCCTGGTCGGACTTCCACTGTCCATCAAGGAATCCCAAGCCTCTGCTGATTTTTTTTGGTAGCGATTAATGAGTCACTGCTGGGTTTCTCAAGTTTCTTTGCTTCTGCTGGTTTAGCATATGTTCAGAGATTCATTAATTGCCATCTAGAAGTCACTGAAAGTTATGCTGTTTGCTTTCTGCATTCATTAACAAACAATATATAACTGTTCGATTAATTGAACAGAAATTTGTCTGCGGCATATTTCAAATCCAGCAATCTAAAAGGTGGAAAAGAATTTAGCACTGTAAGGATTGTGATTTAAGATGTGATTATGTATAAATAAGATTCCCAGTGTGGTGTAGTGGATAGAGTGACAGATTAGGATTCTGGAGACCAGGGTTCAAATCTCCTACTTGGCCATGAGGAAAATGGAATTAGTAAAAACACTCCTTAAATATCTCACTTCTCTTGAAAGCCCTGTTAAGATCACTGTTAAGTCAATTCAGAAAGAACATACACATGAACACATGTGGTGGTAATGCATTTAGATGTCATTTTTTCCTCATTTTATTTTATTTATTTATTTAGAAGTATTTTTACCCCACCTTTCTCCTCAAAAGGACCCCAGGTGGCATCGTTAAAAGACAGTATCAAAGCTAACAACAGTGAGTATACAAATACTAAAAAGGATAAAACAAATATCACATAAAAAAAACTTAAGCCACACCAAAACACAGTCAAACAGTAAGGTATAACAATCCATTTAAAAACCCCACGGGCAGCCAGTCACTCAGGGGCAGCCTGCCTGAAGAGAAAGATCTTCACTTGCTTGCAGAAGGGCAGCAAAGATGGGCCCAGCCTGGCCTCCTGGAGGAAGGAGTGCCAACGTCTGTGTGCAGCAACAAAGAAGTCCCTCTCCCATGTACCCACCAAATGAATCTGTGAAGGTGGTGGGACCAAGATCTTAAGATTTGAGCAGGCTCATAATGGTACATGCACTACTTGAGATAGCTTGAGCCCAAACCATTTAGGGCTTTATAAATTAGAATCAACACCTTGAATTCAGCCCAGAAACGGATCAGTAGCCAGCAGAGCTAATTGCTGCATTTTTGACCCATTGTAGTTTCTGGACACTTTCTATAGGTGACTGCACATAGAGACATTACAATAACTGAGTCGGGATGCAACTAAGGCATGTGTCACCATCGCCAGATCAGACATCTCCAGGAACGGACACAGCTGCCACACTAGTTTTAATTGGGCAGATGTACTCCTGACCACAGCTGAAACTTGGGCATCCCAACTCAGAGACAAATCCTGCAAGCTGTGAATCTGTCTTTTCAGAGGGAATGTAATCCCACACAGCACAGGCTGTGTCCCTATCCCCTGATCTGCCTTTCAACTGACCAGGAACACTTTTGTCATCACTGGATTAAGTTTTGAATAATTCACCCCCATCCAGTCCATTACGGACATCAGACACCAATCTAGAACAGAAACAGCCTACCCAAATTCGGATGGCAAGGAGATAGAGTTGGGTATAGTTTGCATAACAGGGACACCAAACCCTAAAACTCTGGACAACCTCTCCCGGTGGTTTCATGTAGTTGTTAAATAACATAGGAGACAAAGCAAAAACCTGGGGCCAGCAGCCAGCATGTTGAATAGGATTCTCCCAGCACAACCTTCTGAGTTCATGCCTCCAGAAGGACCAGAGGCACCATATACACTTTGCACATGTGAATGAGGATTTTGCAGAAGGTATTGTTATGCAATTTAATTCACAGGATTGTATTTGGAAGACATTGTGTAGGTTTCTGTTGGAGTAATGATCAAAAAGGAGTGAAGTTGGAAAGACAAGAGTTTAAATGTTTTTAAGACACTGAGCACAGCATGACTATGTCAATATATGGAATTATCGAAAATTGCACTTTTTTCTGCTATGGCCTAATTCCTACCTAAAAATCCTCAGATGGAGATAAAAGATCTGCAGGTGTATATGCATAGTGTTAATTTTCCTTGGTTGCTACTTCCAGATAACAAACTGCATTTATCTGGACCTTGCAATTATGTCTCTATTATACAAGCCTGGCTCACACAGTAGGGATTCTTTGGGCTAGCCTGCATGAGGATAATGCCAATAATTTAGCACTTCTTTCTGACATGAAGAACACAGATTTTTGTCAGAGCAAAAGCGAGGGACTTTGTATTGTCATGACATAGGGGTTCAATGGTGCATATTAAGCTTGAATGTGTTCTACTTAAAAGCATTTACTCACTTCCAAAGATGACTTCACCCACTTGGATTTAATTACTGAAAATTAATGAAATTTATTTAAAAGGAAGGACATACATCTGGCAAACACTGAAAACCCCAAACAAACTTTATACCCATCTTTAATGCTTCCTTTCAGTGCCTATTTTATCTGCTTTATCTGGGAGCAGCAATAGGATTCTGGCCAAAGGATGGGGATACATGGGGCAGGGGAGGGAAAGGCAGTGGATGTTAAAGGAAGATAAGGAAGCCTTTTTTCCTCCTCGTGTCTTCAGTGTGAAGTGCAGGCTTACAGTCACCTCTTTCTGCCCATCCTCCTCAAACATGGCCCGTTAAACTGCTCCTCAAAGACTGTGAGTGGGAAACAACAGGAGCAATGCTGGGGAAACTGCAACAGGGCAAGTTCTCTCAAGGACTAGCAAAGGTGGGGAAGGTGTTGGTTCCAGTAAAAGCTTGCCCAAGAGTGTGACCCCGTGATTTGCACACCTACTGTGCTGTGGTTTGTGGCATGCACCCACTGCCTCTCACAATCTTCTGTAGAATCCCTGGCATGAGGGACTGTCTCCCGCCCCACCAGCTCCCAAGAGGAAGCCTGAGATAAGCAAATGGCCAGATTGCATTCAGCACATGGAGGCAGTTATAGTTATAAATAAGTGTTGAAATTCATGGGACCGAGTCAGCCAACACAGACAAGTGACAAGAAATTTTGAACTCAAACTCAATTGTATGCCCCTTGTTGCTGTTGTTGGGACTGCTGGCTAGTGTGGCCTGAGAGTTCTGGGGTCCAAAAAACGGTCTTCTCCAAGATAGACATCCAAAGCATTAATTACTATGGCAAGAGTCTTTGCTCAGGTATTCCTTCATGCAACTGCTATGAGCATAAAGATTGTGCGCTATCAAGTCAATTCCGACATATTGTGCCTGTTTCCAGGGTTTTTTTTAGGTAGAGAACACATAGAAGTGCTTTGCCACTCCCTTCTTCTGGGAGCACCCTGGGATTGTAACTCGCTGAAGGCTACACAAGCTGGCTTTTTTTCCTGGAGGCACTGTGGGGAACTGAACTCCCAATTTCTGACTCTGGAGTCAGACACCTAACTCACTGAGTTCTTCAACCAGCTAATCATTCTCCGTACTTTGGGGGAGAGGAGGATAACGATACAGTTCTCAGAACAGCCCAGGGGGTGGGGGAAGTTGTTAGGTAGGAACCTTC
Source organism: Pogona vitticeps (assembly GCF_051106095.1). NCBI lineage: Eukaryota > Metazoa > Chordata > Lepidosauria > Squamata > Agamidae > Pogona > Pogona vitticeps. The sequence continues at coordinate 114,387,219 of NC_135784.1, forward strand.
GAGCCAAAATGTCGTCCTGCAAACCCTGTGGTAACCCAAATCCTCTAAAGATTTAAGGCTTTAGAGGACTTAGAACGCCTCAGCATGTACAGGACAACCAGACATCACCAAACAAATGCTTTGCCACCTTGCCATGGTTGCGAGAAATTTGTCCTCACACCAGCTGCACAGCATGCCCATTCCTCATTTTAAAAACGAAAATAAAAAGCTCTGTATTGTACCTCATGGTTCCCAGTACGCGGCATTTCTGTTGTGAGAGTTGAAACGGAGTGTTAGTACTAAATTTTCCCTTCCCAGATAATTTCCCAGAAGAGCAGCTTTGAAGTAATGTCTTTGCTTCTCCCCTCCCCCCTCAGAATGAAATACAATAATAGGGAAGACATCAAGGACTCTAATTCATCAAGGGTTTCTTTACGCTGTCATATACTTTCCATATTTGACAGGCACCCAGCAAAGGAGGGTTTGCAAGGAGACCGTGTGTAAACCTTCCCGGGGCAATTCTAATTCTTTGAGTGCGCCACCCAAGGTAGTATTTGCTAACATGTGGAGAAATTCTCATTTTAATGTGAATCTTCGTAGTTCACACTGCCTGAACCCACCGGCAAAGGGAAACACAGTTTTTGTGCAGCAGCTCCCCGATAAACAGAAAACAAGAAGTACAAAAATACATGTATTAGGAGAAAGGTGCCCAAAAGGCATATGCATTTCAGTGAACTTTTTTTAAAAAATAAATCTGGAAATAGGATGGAACAAATTGAAGACTGGGAAGGAAAAAAATTGGAACTAAGAGAAAGCCAAACTGACAGATCCATCCACCCTTAATGCATTGTGCGTTGGCGCAAGCATCCAACGGGAGTCTGCGTCACCCTCTTCCAAGCCACTGTTCATCTGGGAGTTTTGGCCAGAGGCTGGGGAAGGGCAATGGTGTGGGGGACACCATAATCATAAGGCATCACATTTGAGAATCGTCATGAAAAGGGTCAGCAAAATCATCACAATAAGAAAAATGAGATTTGCTGCATACATGCAAATCCTGAGTAAATGAGGCAGCGTTTGCCACCATGCTGTCACTTACATACAAATAGAAAACTCTTGACAATTACACCCCACAGTGCTAGAGGCTCAGCCTTGTGCTTGTTGAGCACCCTGTGTGACATTCTTGCTGTAGTTTTGCCAAACAATAAATAATCAGGATAATTGCAGCTCCAGGTGTAGGCACTCCAAATGAGCTTGCCTTTCCATTCATATTCAATCGAAGACAGGCGTTTTTCATAACCTACTGCAAGTTTTGCCGCTTCTCACAGTCCGCACTGATGAGACGACAGAAAAAAAGGGCAGCTTTACTGTAGATCTCAGGTCGGGGCTAGCAACCGGCAGACCCATTTCCCAGTGTAGCCTAAAATATGTTATCAGGTGTAAAATGTTGATGAAACTTTCTGGCTCCTGGATGAATTTAAACAAGAGATCACCACAGTGCCATGTATTCAAAACATACTAGCAATTCAAATAAATCACCATGCCGGTTGAAGTGCCAGATATGCAATTTCATACGTAGCAGTTTATCAGTCTTGCCAGCCGTACCATTTAACACATTTCATAAAATCTTCCTTGAAACTCAGTTCCATTGATTTGAGCATGCTATGGTCGGATCACTGGCAACAATCTCCACCACACCAAGCTCAAGAAGCAACACAGCTGAATATGATCTCCATATTCTCACAATCTTCTCTTTTAAGAATTGTATCTGATGGATGCTGTATAGTGGTGCTTCCATACTGAACCCCATCTCACTGGGCAATCAAGGTTAACAGTCTAAACTATACAGTAATTCTATCAATAAGATTATGCTTGTGTGTTTGGGAAAGCTCAGACAGTGATCTTACACCAGAAGTGTCCCAACAAGTAAATGGGATTTGTTTCCAAACATGTTTGGTTAAAGTTGTATTGGTGTACTGGTAGCACTAGGCCAATGAAAGTCTCTGAATCCCAAACCTTTTACCACTTTCATAGGAACTGTCAAGGATACACATTTTGGTACTTATTCCGCCAGTGTCACTTCTGGTTTGGCAATGATCCTTCCTGTCTTTTCACTATGGTGTAACATATTAATAATACTAAAGTTTTTATAGTTTCCTGTCATAGTCTCCATTCCACCCATATTGTAACTATAAAATTGTCTGTCATTTTTAAAAAAAGGGAGAGATGTTGTGTGCCATCAAGTCACTTTTGGTGTGTGGTGACTATATGAGTTGATGACTTCCTAAATGTCCTATAATTAACAGCTCTGCTCAGCTCTTGCAAACTAACAACATCTCATGTCAGATTGTTTTCTCTTCCTACTGTCCCTCCTTTCTAGCAACACTGTCCTTTTCAGTAAGCTCTGCTCAGTTCTTGCAGACAACTGTGGGTTCCTTTGTTGAATCAACCCATTTCATATTAGGTCTTCCTCTTTTCCTACTGCCCTCCCACACCATTTTCCCCAGAACTATTGCATTTTCCAATCAGTTCTGTTTACTGGTTGTTCTGGGTTTTTCGGGCTCTTTGGCCGTGTTCTGAAGGTTGTTCTTCCTTCAGAACACGGCCAAAGAGCCCGAAAAACCCAGAACAACCATTAGATCCCGGCCGTGAAAGCCTTCGCGAATATAGTTCTGTTTACTCTTTATATACACAAGGTAGGAAAGCCTCAATTTACTCATTTTTTGCTCTGAGGAGAGTTCTGACATGACTTGATTGAGCATTCACTGATTTGCCTTTCTGTTGGTCTGTGGTATCTCTTCCAACACCACATTTCAAATGAGTTGTTTTTCCCTGTCTTTCTTCACTGTCTATCTTTCACATAGTATGGATGATTTTAACCTTTGGTTTTAAGTAACACTCTTTGCTAACTCCCCCACCCATTTTTTTTACTTAATTTCAAAAGATGAGGAGGTATATTTTGAAAAAAATACAGCCAATATGTTTGTATAGCAAGGGCTTGGAAATTGGAAGCTAGTTCCTAGTCTTGGTGGGGAAGAAATGGCAACATTAGTTTACTCAAGAGCTTAAAAGGTGTGTGTGTTTCTTTGTTGCATGTGTTGCACTCACACTTTTGCTTCACTATTTCATTAAGTCAAGGATTTTGAGTTTGGGTAAGAAGTACTGTATTGAATTGATGGAAAAGGAATCTTCCTCTGTGTGGTGTTAATTTGTGAGTTGTAGTGAACAGACGAGGCTTTCTCAGAGATGGCGAACCTATGGCACACGTGCCACAGGTGGCACGCAAAGCCCTTTCTTCCGGCACGCGATAGTGGCCCTCTCACCTGCCCTTGTGGATAGAAACCTTTTGAAGTGGCTGCAGCTGGGATTCCCCCTTTCTCTTCCTGTTCTGCGTCTGTTGCCATGATTCCTCCCCCTTTCTCTTCCTGTTCTGTGTCTGTTGCCATGATTCCTCCCCCTTTCTCTTCCTGTTCTGTGTCCATCGTCATGATTCCTCCCCCTTTCTCTTCCTGTTTTGTGTACGTCGCCATGATTCCTCCCCCTTTCTCTTCCTGTTCTGCGTCCATCGCCATGATTCCCCCTGCAACTGTCACTTCCGGTTCCGGTCTTCCGGGTGACACGACAGCCACTGGTTTCTCTCCCTCCCACACTCATTTTGGGCATGCCATCACTGGGCTATCTTGTAGTGTAGACCATCTTAACAGCTGCCTTTGGTGTTGTAAACGTTCAGGCAGCTTTTAAAGTTTGGCATCCTTTTTCCTGCTTCCAATGCAACACAATGTTGTGCAGCAATATTAGGCCATTTCTTGGCATTTTCAATCATGGATACAGAAGAACAATTTTTAAATAATATCCCACATTCATAAGCCAGAGGTTTTCTTTTTGAAGAATTGAATCCTGTAATGCTGAGATTGTCTAGCATTCTCTGAGTATTAAATTAACATAGGGGCTCTGTTGTTGTGCACTTAGAAACCAGCTGAAGATCTGAGATGTTTTTCTTCAGATCAGATAACCTCATGTTACAAAATTTGAAACTCAGATAAAAGGGATTTCCACCTCTGAGGGCACCCAGTAGGAACTGTTATTCTCACTGCTGTTCTGATGAAGCCACTGCAGAGCCACGCTTTGGCAGCGCGGCTTGCCTTTGCCTTCTTCCCCGGAGAATACAAGATCTCATAGTCCCGTGTGAGCAGTTTGAGGGAGAGGGGGGAACGATAGGTTATTTAAGGACCGTTCCCCCGTCTCCTCTTCCTCTTTCTCTGCTGGCATTTGTTGAGGAAAGAGTTGGCTGTATGGCCATCTATCCAACTGTGTAGTCGGTAGTGAGGTCCACACAGCTCAGTGCTTCAGATTGGGAGGGTAGCATCAGCTCCCTCCCTCAGTTTGGCATATTCAATTTGAATCCAGCTTTGTTTATATTATTTGTTACATTCATTGTTGATTTAATTTATATTGGTTTTAAAATAACACTGTTCTAAAGCAGGGGGGTGCAGCAGTGCAGCTTGCACACGCCGCAAACCGCTGCGAGCAGCCTGCGGAGGATACAAAATTGATTGCAAAATACTTTTAATCATATAGTAAATACAGTGGTGCCTCGCTTAACGAGCGCACCGTTTAACGAAGAATCCGTATAGCGATCCCTTTTTGGGGATCGCTATACGGATCTGCCCCAATCGCCGCACTCGTTTTGCGATGATTGGGGCGTCCGGCGGCCATTTTGGAGCCGCCGATCAGCTGATCGGCGGCTCCAAAATGGCCACCGGACGCGAAAACATCGCTGGAGGGGTAAGTTTGGACACTTATTGGAACACATTAAACTAAGTTTAATGCGTTCCAATAGGCTTTCCTTGCCCGTACAGCGATGTTTTCGCATAGCGAAGGTTAATCCGGAACGGATTAACCTCGCTATACGGGGCACCACTGTACATAAAAATTGGAGGTAGAGAGGAGATTAAATTGTTATCAGACTGGCCAGTTGCTTCTGGGCAAGGTAAAGAATATGAATGCTGGCTCTATCTGCCTTGCCACTTATCTGGGGCATGTTCTGTGGTGTGGTTTGGCTGTTAGGCGTTCAGCAGCAGGACGCACTATCACCCACCCCTTCCTCACCATTTTCCTTGACTTGACTGAGGCGCATTTCAGCTGCCAGATTTTGAAATAGCGCAGAGTGGCTGGTAGCATACATTTCTTTGGGCGGCCATTTTGTTTTACTTAACCATAATTAGTCTTGGAAGACCCATTACTCATTAATTGTTATTAGCTAATGGAACTAGGTTACTTGAGTAATTGATGTTTTCATAATGATTTGTTATTCAGTTATAGGACCTGTGTAGTTTATCAAGGCAGTTTTTTTTCTGGATTATATTAATTGGCAATTCATTAGATGGGGTATTATTAGCATAATTGATTGGCACAACTGATAGGTATTATTAATATAAAGTGCACACAATAATTGATTAGGGTAGTGTTCCTTAAAAATGTGTATACATAATTAATTAAGTTGAGTATCATTTAATTAAATTGGCTGGATTTTAATTTGGTATGTAAATAGGAATCGTTCAGTCTTTGAGTCTGGGCTGAATTCATAAATATAGAGAGATTTAATTAATTAATTATAATACTTGAATAATTTATTTAGTATATTAATTAATATTACTTGAATACTTCTAGAGTGAACTGAACATTGGTACTTCTCTCTTATTCTTCTATTCATCACCTCTTTGAAGGTGAGGGTTCACCTGGGAGTATTACACAAATAGGGGGTTGTGTTGCAGCGGTCTACTCCTATATCATTCGGCTTGAATCTTAGGCTGCAACATGACATCACAGAAGGGAATTGGTAATAAGAAAGGGAAGCAGCCAGCCAGGAAATGGTCAGCGCTTCAGGTTTCACCACCCCAGTCCTCTTCAGACAAGGAGTCATGGCCCATTCGGCAACAGCTCTAGGACAAAATTGCAGCTCTTGAAGCTGCAAGGGTAGCTAAGGCAACCCCTCAGTCCAGCAAGGTGCAGCTGCGCTGGTCAGTTAGGGATTCTAAAAGTCACCGCAGGACTAAGTTCAAAGCTCTGGCAGAAAATCTAATGACTAGATTTACTGATTTAGAGGCTGAGCAACAAGCAGGAGGGACATCTAGAAAGGAAGCAGAAGAGGTGACTGTATCAACTTTGTATCTGGACGCTGACAAAGAGAGGTCAACCCCAATCATGGCAGCATCTAGTACGCTAGCTCCAGGCAGGCAGGAGACAATGGAGGAGGTTGGTTCAGACACCAGGGATAGCAGGGACGAGCCTGTAGCGACGCCCATGTTGGGTGAGTCTCCAATTGCACATGACACCTCTCCACAGTTCCCCGCATGGCCTGGGCCAGGCACAGGACAAACGTTTACATCTGATACCATGACACCATTCCTGGCTTGGCCTTGGCCAGGCAGTGGGCTCTCCAATGCACCTGGACCCTCATCATCACTGCCTGTGTGGCCTTGGCCAGGTAGTGGCCAATTTACTTCGCCACATTATCCACCATATAATATCCATAATTTTGGAGCTCCTAGTGCTCCATGGCCCTATACAAGCACCCAATTTGGCAGCTGGGCCGTGCCCACAAACTGCACGCCCAGTCACAGTGACCCCGGCTGCTGGTGTGGAAGTTTGGCCGTACCCTTCGATCACGGACAAAGGGTTATAATACCCTGCCATTACAAGCTTTGCCATTTGGGGATTGGGCAATGCCCCTAGGTGACCATCGCACCCCAGCAACTAAAGAAAAGATCTGAAAGTGTGATTCACCCCAATTTGCATTGGGACGAGCCACTGCTGAGTCTCTGGCTGCAGTCAATGACTCCCACCAGACCCAATCTAGGTGATAGGACTGATAGTGGGCATATGATCAGGAAGAGTGCTCTGAATTTGACTCCCCATGTAAGTGCGGGGCAGGTGGTTCAACCCTGCCTGCCCTGCTGAGAGTATAACTCAAGAAGTGTGTGCTCCAAGAAACCTTGCAGGTTTAGGCACAAATGCACAGTGTGTGTGTGTGTGGGGGGGTCAGCATCCCAGTACCACATGCTTTAGAGCTGGAGCTCTGAGGCAGACAGAAGACCCCAGTAGGGGGAAGAAGCTACAGGAGATCGTTGGACACCTAAATTTTGCCTGCAGAGTGGTTGCACCTGGTCGCGCCTTTCTGCGTAGGCTTTGTACCACAATGCAGGGGCTCAATCATCCTTTTCATAGGACGAGGGTTACTCAAGGCATGAGAGAGGATTTGAAAGTTTGGAAGCAGTTTCTACCTGAATTCAATGCATTTCATTTTGGAGAGGAGAGAAGATGCTTAGAGCGGAGTTTCAAGTCCAGTCGGACATTGCAGGCTCCTTGGGCTTGGTATATATTTTAGAGGCAGATGGTGCACCGGAGTGGCTGGAGAAATGGCACCACGCCGGGGTCACCAGAGACTTGACATTTTGGGAGCTTTTTCCCATAGTTGGTGCATTGTGGCTTTGGGCAAGCGAATGGGCCAGCTCTGTGGTATGTTTCTGGTGTGACAACCAGGCGGTGGTTTATATTGTAAATGACCTGACTTCACATTCAGAAAGGGTCATGACTCTGGTCAGGGCTTTCATGCTGTGCGTCCTGACATTTAATATCCTGGTGCAGGCTAGGCATATCCCAGGTGTAGACAATAGCTTATCAGATGCATTATCATGCCAACAGGTCGAGAGGTTCAGAAAGTTAGCTCCTGGAGCCTACGAGTTCCCGGAGACTCTTCCCCCAGAGGACTGGCAAATTGGCATGATGATGCAGAAAGGGCAATAGGCCTGGCCCTGACACTGAGGACGCAAAAGGGGTACTCTGCTGTGAGTATGGAGTTTCAGGAATTTAGAAGCCTTGTGGGCTTGGACCCAATGTGGCCTGCCTCAGTTGAACATCTTCAGCAGTTTCTAGTGTACCTAAATAGGAAAGGTTTGGCACCATGAACTATACAGGGTAGGTTATCAGTTCTAGCCTTCTAAGTGAAAATTAATGGGTACCAGGATATTCATCAGACTACCGCCTTAAAAAAATGATCAAAGGCTGTTCTAAGGAAAGGGGCAGAGTAAATGACACCAGAGCTCCCTTTTCACCTGAGCTGTTAGAAGGCATTTGTGAGCAGTGGGAGGTTCTCTGTAGGGACGATTATGAAACTGCTTTATTCAGGGCACCGTCCTTATTAACATTCTTTGGAGCCCTCAGGATTAGTGAAGTAGTCACTTAGGGAAGGAGGACAAAACTAGGGTAGCTTTACAATGGCAGGATGTTAGGGTTAGGATTGGCAACAATGATTATTTCAATAAAGTGTGGCCCATGCTTAATCCATAATTTCTGGTTTCGCATCATTATTCCGGGGTAGGGGGGTAATAAGAAACTGAGCACCGTATGGAATGCCTGGCAGGCCGAGGGATGGTGGAATAAGCAAATGAATGGACCAATCAGTTTTATTATGACAGAAAAGAAATCCATTTTTCTTTACAAGAGAGTAGCAGTCTCTTTTGCATGAGATCCTCCTTCTTAGCATACTACAAGAGCAGGGCATTTCACTGAGACAGTGGCATGCAGTGGGCAAAGAAATGGAAGTCTGAGGTGGTCCCAAGAGAGAAGACATAGAAAGGTGATGCAGTTGGGGGAAAACATGTCTACTTTTATTAAAGGAATTATTAGGATAAAATGGAGACTTGCTCTTTTGCTAAAAATAAGTTGAAATCAAAAATCTTCCCAGACTGCTGGGTGCTGATGGTGGTGAGATCTGAATGTGTGACTACAGGACTGCAAGTCTCCATAGCAATAAGATTATTTGTTCATAGGCTCATGATCCCATTTACTTCAGTTTCATCTTGTAAATTTTAAATTGTTACTTCCTTTTCAGTCTCATTTTGTAAATCCTAAATTGTCCATTTGCTCTGCCTAATGACTCCCTTGGAAGTTTTTATTTCTAGTGAATGTAGGTGCTCAGCTGGAGGCTGCCAGAAAGGATTGCTTGGTTTTTTAGTGTCATCTTTTCTTCTTCTGATTCAGTCATGTTGTTGTCTCTCTTGCCATGATTATGCACTGATATGGATATAATGCTTCTGTAATGGTAAAAAAGAAAAAAAAACCAGCTGAAATTCAGTAGTAAGTTGCTACTAAAGTAGGTGAATTAAATCAGTGGAGGAGCCTTGTGGCACAGTGATTAAAATGCAGTAATGCAGTGAAGACCGTGCTCATTATTGAGTTTGATCCTGGACTCAGGGAGCCAACTTGAGGTTGACTCAACCTTCCAAGGCCAGTAAACTGAGTACCTAGTTCACTGGCAGGAGGGGTCAATGTGTAGCCTGCATAATTAAATTGTAAACCACCCAAAGAGAGTTTTGATCACCATGGGGAGGTATATAAGCAGCACACTTTGCTTCTGCTTTTGAATCTGGTGAAGTCAACTTCACCATAAGTTCCACAGATTTAGTGTGCAGTGGCAACTTACTACTGGATTTCAGCCACTGTATATAAATGGCTTTTAGAGCCAACATCTTGCTTCTTAAAGCGGTAAACTCTTCCTTCTCCCAGACCAGGTGTTGACTGTTGGAACTAACGTCAGTGGCAGGAGGATGATACCCTCTATCACTAATCAGGGTTGCAGGCTAGCTGATGGGGGTACAGAGCAAGCCATAAGGCACATGCAACTCCTTTCTCCAATACTTCACTAGAACATCCTGCCCCATGCAGAATATTGTACCTGAGGCAGTTCACCTCACTCCACCTAACAGCAGGGCCACAATTGATGGCTATGATAGGGCTGACACTACCAAAAACAGGAAAGAACTGTCATGACACGTTTCCTTTTTGCTTGCATAACACATAGTCAGCTTACCTCAGGAGCTGACTCTTGATGTTATGATCTTTGTCTATCTCTTTCTCCACCTGCAACTTTGGATGAGGAGGAAAGGACTCGCTGTATCGATTCTGGGTCTTCAGAGGGTGCATTTTCTGACATATTGTGAAGTGCAGGGGAGGAGCTACTATTTTAACCACAGCCTCATGTTTCCTATGATGCTGTCTTCAGAACTGCTGTCCACAGACACCCTTAATATCAAACTAGAATAAAACCGCACTGTCCTGTGCAGTGCTATTCTGACTTCCTTAACCAAATGTTTCTCACATGTAAATTCTAAACTTCAGGCTATGAACCCGCTAAAGGCATATTATTTTGTGCCTGAATCCAGCAACAACCACATCCTGAGAGGAGAGGGCCTACTCCTGACACCCTTTTCATACAAAAGACAATATGGAAAGCTGAGGTTCCTGCTTATGTGTAGGCCCTAGAAGCGAGCAAGAACCCTGGGAAATCTGAGCTGTAGTTTTGTAGAGTCTGTACATAAGTAGGAACCTCCCCACTTCAGACGTGTTGCTCACATTGAAAAAGCACCAAGACAAAAGGAGAGGGGGAGGTCCATATTTTCCTCTAACCTTGTAGACAATGGGTTCAGTAATGACTTAATAGGTGAACCTGTCTGTCAGAAGCTACTGAATTCTAATGAACAAGGATAGTGGCAATTTTCATGCAACCTTTTCCTTCATTGCAGCTTGACTGCATCACAAAACAGTCTACAATCTTTTCCAGCCAAATTTACTTTTCAGATTGTGATGGCTATCCCATGTAAAAACTCCAGGAATGTTGGGAAGTGTTTGGGTCCGAGTCTGAAGTTTTGGTACCAAGTCCTGAGTCCCAAGCCCCAAGTCAGAATCCCTATTAAAAACAAACTTTTTCCCCACTGGTCAAGTCTGAGTCACTGAAAAAACACCCAGAGTTGACTCCAAGCTGAGGTACCGGTGTGACTCCATGCTCTCAACTTCTCCATGAGGGGTCTTAGGGAAGCAGTACACAGTGTAGTTTTCTTGTATGGTTTCTTTGTCCTGTCTTAATTATACAGTACATACAATCTGGCCACAGTCAAGTCAGACAGACCAATAAAGAAGCCAAAATGTCCAATAATCTTGCCTCAGATTCTAAGCAGACTGCCAGCTTGAGCCCCTAGGCTGCTTCTCTTCAACATACATCCTTGCACACATCAGTAGTCTGTTTCCTTTGCTCACCTCCTATATAATTCACCATATAGTTTATCTTTTGTTTTCAAAAAAAGACTATTTGCATCAGATTTACTACGGGAAGTGGGAAATGAGCAATTAAGGCTGAACAGTAGTGCTCTACTGGACATGTAGGTAATTAAGTAGTCCAAAACAAGTCTGGAAAATATGGGAACAGTGGAGACACACTAGACGGTCCTTAACATATTGGACTGTTGTGCTTTCTCCTTTCTGTCTTCCTTTGTGCATCTTTGATGCTTTTCATTTCAAATGATTCACCAGGCAAAATCAGAGCCCCATTCATGGTAATTATATCCATATCTATAATCATACAGGAAATGCCTTTACTAAAGAAACAGGAATGTTTCCTACAAATATACATTGTTTGCTGACATTCTATATTTCCAGTCATTTTCAAATTGTGTTTGAAGTCTCTGGGGAGAGATATGGTTAAGGAATACTTATTTCTACCTAGCACTACCTACAATAGAGATGCCCACTGCCCATCATATGCCCAGCCACATCTTGATTTAAAAAATGGACAGCAACTTACAGATATTAGGGCTGAGGAGAAAGAGTATTCCAAAATTTTCCACACTATTTGTGGGTGGTGGTGGTGGGCATCTTATTAAATATTTTGATGAATAAGAGGTGACATTCTTAAACACTTTCAATCAGGTGGGAAAAAAAAATCTCAGAATACAAATATTGACTCAATGCTGAATGAAATTCTCGTATCAGTCAATGAAGAAACCTGATGGTAAAAGACAAGTTATGGAAGGAGTAGCAGGCAGGTCTGTTGCATTTTTGAAACAGATCCATACTTTTTATAGAACGTTTTCTAGACTGTTCACATGGGCAATAAAACATGAAGCACTATGTCACGGAACATTCTCCTACAGATGTCTGAAATTCTCCAACTGTTTGAGAGGAGTTTGAGTAAAATGTTTTCCCCACTGTATCAGAAAGTCATTGTCCCAGGACTTCCAGCTCATATATATATATAGTTTTAAGAGCCATTTAAAGACTTGGCTCTTTAGGCAGGCCTTCCCTTCTGTCAGTTCTTGAATTCTATCTCTTTGTTCATCATTTCCCATCTTGTACACAGTATATTATTGATTTAACTGTTTAATGATTACGATGTTTTATTATATTTTATGATTTTTTGATATTTGTAAGCCGCCCCGAGTAGATGCTGTCTGGGGGGGTGGGGTAAAAATCAAATCAAATCAAATCAAATCAAATCAAATCAAATCAAATCAAATAACCAACCAACCAACCAATCAATATGGAACCGAAAGGAACTGAAAAAAAGTTGCTGGAAATCCAGTAGTAAGCCACAACTAGAATAAGCCCAGTGAATCAATGGGGATTTGGTGGACTACTCTGTAAGTTCCTTCGATTCAATGGGCCTACATTAGTTGTGATTTACTACTGGATCTCATCCCTTATGTCAGATCTCAAATGACAGCCAATGATACCTTCCACCAAAAGCTTCCATGTATTAATCAGAAACTTTAATTCACTACAGAATCCCTCAAGTGGGTATTCAAGCAGAATTTCAGTTCCATTCCACAGGGGTGTAAAAGTTCAACAAATCTTATCTAGCAAGGATATAACTGAATGGCCTTCAAAGATTTCTTTGACTTCTCCTATCCCTTGAAAATGAGATATCTGAAAAAAAAAAGCCTGTCATCTTGAGCATCAGTTGAGATTTGGTTCTTAAAGGACAAAGCTAAAATGAAGACAAACAAGCTACGAAGGGCTTTGACATTTTGCCATCAGCGTTCAAATAAATGGATTTCTTTCATCCAATCCAACTTTTGACTCAATGTATCCAGGCAACAGAAGTCTTTGAATTCAATAACAGATGTTCAGACCGTACTCAGCCCACGGAAGCTAACACAACATTCCGTCAGCCAGGCAACCACCGTTGGCTTTATATTATTATTTTTTGGTGGCTCTTATTCTTTTGTAACTACATTGATTCACTTGGCATTCTGCTGAGCTTGGTATGTTTAGGTTCATTTAGCATGAAAAATCTGTTCTGTGTTTACAATTTTTTTACAGCATATGATCTTATATTGTAGTAATAGACTGAAGCACTTGTCAAAATAACAGAGAATGATCACTGTGCCTGTCCCATTTGCTTCCTGGGAGGCAGATTGTACAAGTACAAGCTAGGCATAACTACTATTGATTGCAACTGCCTCCAGCTCTTGGTGAAATTTTCTAGCTTCAAATGACTCCAAACATATACTGCTTTATCACCACCACCCCACTCAGCTGTAAAGCAAAAGCAGCATGCCCTATATACTACTATTTAGCCTGGGTTGCCCGCAATGTATACTCACTTTTAATAAGGGGGTTGGGGGGGGTTACAAGGGAGTGCTTGCTGACATGCCTCCCCTGAGTGCTGAATGTACATATTATTTTAATGTGCACAGATGGAAACATTGGACATGATCCTATTGCTTAGCACAGTAAATTGCACTAGAGTAGGCCCACTGAATCAATTGAGTGTTAATGAGTCAAGCAGGTTGCTTAGTGAATCAACTGATTCAAATGGGTTTCCTCTACTTGTGACTTACCAGGGTAAAGTAAGTCACAGTTCGAACAGGCCTATTTGAATCCATGGAACTTGTGGAGGAGTTGACACATCACACTCTCATTGACTCAGTGGGCTTACTCCAGACATTCTTGCCTTTAAAGTAGGGGTGGACAAAGATCTAGGGGCTGCACAAGTCCCTCTCTGGACATTTGCAGGATTACATTAGCTCCCAACTATCTAATATTTTCTTAGAATCAGGATTTTCTCATTGGAAGAGCTCCCTTCAACCCTCTGGTGGTCACATTTTAAACAAATTTAAACAAATTTATTGAACAATGTCTTTAAAATTACATTTTGGCATGGAGATAGGCAGGGATGGGGACTCAAGTCACATGACTTACTCTTGACTTGGTTTGGTTTTGTTTTCCAATGATTCAGACTCGACTCGCGAGTTGGACCCATTTTTCTTAATCACGTTTTTGAGTCCCTATTCTTTTAATAAAAGACACCCTAAACCCAAAAGAAGCTTTGTGACACACACCAGAAGATGTAGGAGAGGCAGGCAAATGGTGGCAAACAGTGGCAGTGGAGGCACTGACGGAAAGAGAGGGTTTTGTAGAGGGTGGAGGTGGAAGGATGAGGGAAAGTGAGGCAGGCTCAGCATTTTTTTCCATATTGACCATGACTCCAAGCATGAGGGTGGGCTGGGTAAGGGGGGGGGCTGGAGGGAAGAGGAGTATATATGATTGTTCAGGTTATTTTTAGTAGGGACTTGGACTTTGGGTCTGGGACTTGGTTTTCAAGACTCGAACTCAGACATTCGTGGAGACAGGGCCACTGTGGGGGGTGGGGTGTCTCCATGTTTCTAGAAGAGCTCCTTTTAAGCTCCTGGTGTAGTATGTGACCCACAGGACACACATTGTCCAACTCTGCCTTAATAGATAGTGCATAGGCATAAGTCCATGCAACATGGCCACCTCAGGGTCCCCAAGTGTAAACGTTTCTCAAACTTGTAGCCATATTTGAAACCTCCAAGAGTGAGATTTCTGGAGATTCCCTCTCTTTCAACCCTGCAAATCTCCAAAATACACACCATCCAGACAGTCTGTGTATGATTTTCATTCTGTTTAAATGGCAGTCTGGGGCATCTTGCAGGCTTGCTGTGGCCTGTGGTGGTCCCAGGGGACATGAATTTGAGCCCCAGAACCACTAAGATTTCCCACCGCAGTCTTAGCCAAATATAAGATAGGGTAAAAACAGGCAGCTGCTTCAGTTACTGGATACTGTAGAATAGGGTGGTTAAATGCAGTTCTGTAAGTATTGATAGGCTGCATCTTCCATTATCCTTAATTTCCGACTTTCCTTGCTCAGTTGTAAAACAATTGCCCACCCACTCCAGAATAACGAGACGAGACACAATAAAGTGGGTTAAACTAGGGCCCCAACTTTATTAACTTATTAACGCTTTAATTTCCCCTATTTTAAGGGGGCCTGCCATAGTGCAAAACAGGTCTGTCAATCTTGACTGGTCCAGACCTTTCCCCAGTGGGATCCTGCCACAAATGGGGGTGCTGTTCTCCAGCCCCTCTCAGCCATACATACCAGAGACTGGCCTAAAGCCTAGCCTCGGGACCCCAACTGAACCGCATCCCCTGGGGTCCCGTTTTTCCCCTCCCCTCAGCAGAACCTCTCTTACTGCAATTCTGAGAGGAGGGCTGTCTAGCCCCCACTGGGTGTATCCCCTGTAAACCCCTTGCTCCTGTCCTGCTTTCCACTACCTGCCGTTGCGACGTATTTAAAGTCACATTCTATTATTAAAGGACCCAAAATATCCAGCATAAGTAAGAATGGGACGGTCAAAAAAAAAAAAAAAAAAAAACACTTGCACCAAAGGCCAATGTAGGTGAAGGTCAAAAATTCCCATCCGGCCCCAAAGCAGGCAGCTAATCTCATTCTTACTACATAGATGGGTGGGTGGGAAGCAAGCTGAAGCAGGGAAAGAGGACTACGTAGGCAGAGGCAGCCTTCTTAAAGGCTCACCTTTAGCCCTGCCTGCTTTCCTCTCGTCGTTCCCTGCTGCACCCCTCCGGACAGGCAGGCAAAGAAGCCCCATCCCAGAAGCTGGAGGGACCTAGTGATGCCTAAGAATGCATTGCCTTTTTAAAGATAATGAATGAACTGTATGTGCTGCACCAAGGCTAATCTACAAAGTTAAGACTACTAACAGTTTACACTATCCAAATATGCCTTCACTTCCAGTCTTTCCTTGTCATTAGGGAAGAAAATGGAATATCACTGAAGCAATGTCAGTACTTTGAGAGACTGAATACAGAAAACCCTATAACACAGGAGAGAAGCTCCTTGAGGCAAAGCTTGAGATAAAATATAAAGAGCACCTTGGGGAATGGAATGCAATACTTTTTTTTCCTAAGCAAAAATGAATTATCTTTGCTTTCCCACGGGATCATGTCTAGCTTCCAAATCTCCTTCCTTTTTTTCCCAGCACAGAAGTATTAAATATTTCTTTTCAGGAAAGAAATGATGAAATGATACAACAAGTAGTCTAAAACAAGTAAAAGCAATGCACAGCTTTAGGAGCAAGTAAATCTCCTGAAACCTCCTAAGCAATATATTGTTCAGGGAAAACTAAAGACTAAAGTCATCAAAATCACCCACATGGATGTTATGACTGTTTCGAATTCTTTGAATTTCCTACAAATAAAGCACATTATTGTAAGAAGAAAAATATAAAGCACCAGCAGTTTGCCACCTGTGCAAGACTACAGCATTACAGGAAGCAGCAGCAGGATGAGCAGTTAATAGTGGCTTTTCAAACAAGGATGGGAGTTATTTTGATTTTAGTTGAGTGGTGATGTAAGAATTTATAAAATCCACATGTTTTTGTATTTGGCATGGAAGAAGCTTGAAATTGTTTAAAAAACCTTGAAAGTTAGAAGAAACTGAAAACTGGCAGAAATTGTGCAGAATCTTGAGTTTGAATCCATATACTGTACATTAAACAAGATGGGGGATAGTTGGCTCAGTGATACTACACACAAGAAAGATCTTGGAATTGCTGTAGATCACGAGCTGAATATGATCCAACAGTTCAATGCATCTGCAAAAAGAAAAAGAAAAAAAAGAAAGGCAAATGCTATTTAAGACAACATTAACAGAAGCATTGTCTCCAAATTATATGAAGTACTTGTTGCTGTTTAGTCGTTAAAGGTAAATGGTAAAGGTTCCCCTTGACAATTTTTTTGTCCAGTCGTGTTCAACTCTAGGGGTCGGTGCTCATCCCCATTTCCAAGCCATAGAGCCAGTGTTTTGTCCGAAGACAATCTTCCGTAGTCACATGGCCAGTGCGACTTAGACACGGAACGCTGTTACCTTCCCACCGAGGTGGTCCCTATTTATCTACTTGCATTTGCATGCTTTTGAACTGCTAGGTTGGCGGGAGCTGGGACAAAGCGACAGGAGCTCACTCCGTCGCGTGGATTCGATCTTACGACTGCTGGTCTTCTGACCCTGCAGCACAGAAGCTTCTGCGGTTTAGCCAGGTCCATGTGAAGTACTAGTTCCTCTCTATTTGGTGCTGGTTAGGCCTCATCTTGAGGAGGGCAAAAAGAACGATTATGTCATACTTCAGGTAAATACTGTTGTATGCATATATTTCCAAAGAATAATCATGGATATATTTCCCAAAAAGTGGGGAAGTAAAAAAGTATGGTTGAAGCTTATATCAGAAACAAGGGAAAATTTAGACTGTAGACTAACTCTTCTCCTTATTCAGAATACAGGGACATGGCTGCATCATTCTTGTACATTAACATCACCTCAGCAAACCTAAAAGATTATAAATATAAACAGTTAAGTCTCTGCAAGATCTCCACTCTTTTTTTCTGAAGGGGAAAAAAGGGCTCTCTTACCTTGGACTAAGCCCATTAAACACAAACAACAACAACAAAAAAACTTTCTCCCTCTAAATACAGGTCAACTGGACTGATCGATCAAAGCTGACATAGCTTGAAGGACTCTGGTGTAAATCTGTAGATTGTGGCAAGATTAAATGAGACCTGAGTTTCACTTCAGTTCTTTGAGACTGCTAGTGACATGATATATAGGTGGCAGGATCCCAACTGGGATCATGCTATAGTGTGAGTTAGGGTGGAACATTTTATGCTAGAAGGCTCCAACAACATTCTGTTGTTCCAAGTTAAGAGGGGTGCTATCTGTAGTAGGAATGTCCTTCCCTTCTGGTGTACAGCTTCACTGTAATTTTTGTTTTTCAACAAAAAGATTTTCTTTTCTTTTCACAGCATAGAAAAACATAGACAGCAGTGCTGGGAAACAGAAATCTGTCTTATCATTGCAACATAATGTAAAAACTGGGTGTTGATTTTTTTTTAAGTCACCGCAAAAATAAAGCTAACAGCCAACAGCAACAAAGCACCTCAGACTCCACTTTCCTCTCCCAAATACTTGGATCTAAAGAAACAACACACACTTAGAAAAGAGAAGGAGCAGCCATTTAAGCCTCCCCCTTAAAGAGACAGGCCTGCACATCTCTACTAAATTACTGTTTGGGTAAAAAGCACAAAAAGAGACGTCAAGCTTTCAGACAGTGGCTCACCTGACAGGCAGAACTCTGAATAATAGGCATGGCCAAAAAGAAAGAAAGAACAGTCTCTTCACCATTACGGTGGGGTCTCGACTTACGAACGGCTCGACATACGAACGTTTCGACTTACGAACCGCTTCATAGGAATATATGGACTCGACTTATGAACTTAGATTCGAGTTACGAACTCTTTTTTCCCTTTTTTTAAAAGCTAAGTCATCTTAGGTTAAAAGGAAAAAAGAAAAAAATATCCCCCTCTAGTGGCAGAAGGCGGAATAGCAGCTTCCCATTAGTTTCTATTGACGAAAAGAGCAGATACGGATTAAATGGTTTTCAATGCATTCCTATGGGAAATGCAGATTCGACTTAAGAACTTTTCGATCTGAGAACTGCCTTCCAATACGGATTAAGTTCGTAAGTCGAAACCCCACTGTAGTTTCAAAGAGGGAGAAAGCTTTGGAAACCTGTCGGCCATAACTATAGAGATGTGGCTCTTGCAACCTCTTGCTCTTGACGGAAAAAAAAAATCCATCTTTTCTCCATACAGTGAGGTTTGTCTGTACAAGGTCTCTCCCACACCCTGCCCCGCAGAGATCTTGTGAGATTTCTTGAATGCTTCATGGCCATTTTTTTCTTCTAGAAAGATGTACAGAGTGGCATCTTTCCTGTGCTAAAGAAACCCCAAGCTGTGCATGATCGTTAAAATTCCTATGCAGAGCAGTATTCTTCCTGCACAGGATTCACTAGAAAGAGCATTACACTATACAGAGTTTTACAGTTTCTGACACAGAAAAACTGGGTGGGTTGCTTGGTTTAAAGTGGCAAGTGAGACAGAATCTCATTTTTGTGGAAAGCTGGGGAAAATTTGTGATGCAGGGGAAAGTCGCTCATTGGGGAGTCTTGGCAGGCTGGATATGCTAAAAAGTTGGGGAGCAATATACACTTGAGACATTTCTGAAATTTATCTTGCATTTTTAATATTTTTATGCAAATGTTAATACTGACAATTATTGCAGCAGACATGTATATGATTGTTCCCAACAACATTAGATAACATTTAATTTGCAATTTGGAACTTTTTCCACCAAGAAAATGCTTTTCAATGTACGAAATTCAGAAAATTCCTGTGTCCCATCGTTCTGCATCTTTCTAAATTCTTCACAAGGAACTGCCAGGAAAGCAGTTTACATTGCCTAATGCCAACAAAATCTTCTAGTATCTTCCAGTATCCAGAAAAAATTGCTATAACCCCTCCATTGAGACAGAAATTGAAATTCAAAGCTAACATTGCCATTGAAGTGCGAAAAAAGTCAGGTTATCTTGCTTCTTTTTCATTTCATTTCTCAACTACTCACCCACTCACAGTTGAGTCAGAAATGAATTCAGCTGTGATCTTAAGTTTGCAAATAAATAATTATGCTTCCCAACTTTCTCATATTCTAAACATATTAGCGCCTCAATCAAGTCCTTCCTTTAAGTTAAGTAACTCTTTTTTAAATACATAGAGGCTGGTGGTATCCTTTTGAACTACTGAAACAAATCAAGTTGCTGACAGGGTAGTGCTTTACCATCAAGTTTATAGGACTGGATTTTGTAGAACTAGCTGTGAAGAACATATTCACCAGAACACTGCTGCTTGGCATAGAAGCCAGTTGAGAAAATCTAGAAGTAAATGGCTCGCAGCAGATGCATTGCTGGTCACTCACCAGCAGGTTGAGGTGCAGAACTCCTAGCCTGGCAAGGAAGAAGTCTTCCCTTGTATCTTCTCTGCTGTTTCAATGGTCCCTATCAAATTGGATCAGATATTTCCTCTCTATCTTCTAACTGCCCCATCACCTGGGTGCTGCACAATGACCTGAGCCTACACATTTTACTACCCAAAGCAGCATATTATACAAAAATGCAAAACCAGTGTCTGAAGAGAAGAACCTGACAGTTCACACTCCAGTTCTACCTGGGCATTCCCCAACTGTGAGCAGTTTAGCAGGTATGGTGCCTCATGTTGCTCATCTGCCTGTAGGCCCAACATTGGTTATGAAAAGTCATCAGACATCTGCCTTGGTTTGGATTGACCATCAGCCAGTGGGGTAATTGAGTTAATGAGATTGGATGGAAAGGGGAGAATACTGGACTTTCTTTCTACTATTTTCTCATCAACCTCTTCTGTTTGTCTCATTAACTTTGAAAGCTAGTGATTTATTGACTGCAAAGTCATGCACACATTTTAGAATAAGCTTAATCACTGTGGGAGACCTGCCTTGAAAAACTATTCATATGTCCCAGTTATAACAAGCAGGTGGATCTGTGGAGATGATGAGGTAGGCAGACTAAGGCTTGGGATGTACAGTGGTGCCCTGCATTATGATGATAATCCATTCCAGGAAAATCACTGTACAGCGAAATCGTTATCATGCAAAAAAAAAAAAAAAAATCCCCATTGGAATGCATTGAAAACCATTTAATGTGTTCCAATGTGGAAATACCCGTATTTTTCGCTCCATAAGACGCACCTTTCCATAAGACGCACCAATTTTTTAGGAGAAGAAAACAGGAAAATATAATCTGTTTTCTTCGCTCCATAAGACGCACAGACTTTCCACCCCCCTGTTTTGTGGGGGGAAAGTGCGTCTTATGGTGCGAAAAATACGGTACCTCATCGTCCAGCGAAGATCGCCCATAGAGAACCGCCAATCAGCTGTTTAAAATTGCTGTCTTGCGAAGCTTCTGTCTGGAAAACATCCATTTTGCGAAGGGAAGCCAACTATTGTACAAAGGGAAGCCATTTTGTGGAGCCGGAAAAATCATGATTTTGTGAACAAACGGTTCGCGAAGCAAGGACCTAATCAACATAAAGCGAAAATCCCTCATAGGAAACATCATTTTGTGATCGCAATAGCGATCACAAAAAGTCATTGTCTTGCGGTTTCGTTGTTCAGCGAGGTCGTCATCTAGCGGAGCACCACTGTATAGGCTGGAACAAGTGGGCCTCACATGGGAGACAATGAAAGTTGATTATCCTTGCAGTACAGAAAGCTTGCACCTTTTCTGTTTTGACACCTGGGCCAGAATCTTTTTGTCAATTTAGACTGGGCTAAGTGTAATTGCATAAATCATGGTGGTGCTACTAATTATGAAGTTGCTGCTTGCACTCCTGGATGTGTGTCAGTCTTGGTCCCCTATATATATAGGGGGTGTTTTTTTCTTCTTTGTCTCTTTCTCTGGGTTGCACTTAGGGAACACAGCCATAGCTTGTTCTTCACATTTCTCACTAGTTTTACAAGAAGCTCCTGCCAGAGGTTCACTGTGAATATTCTGCATTTCAAATAAAATAAAATTTAAAATATGATGTAATCAAAAGTCCTGTCTAGTCCTGAGAAATGATCTAGTCCTCCACAAGTACAGCCAGAATTTATCACTTATACATTACTTTTATGGTGAGAAAGGCACACCTGCTCACAGAGAATCATTTTATGATGACATTTATTTTTGAAATATACACTGCTTTTCCTTGCAGTTCCTTGTGAAGAATTTGGAAAGATGCAGAAATATGAAAACAGAAATTTCAGTTCCTGTCTTTTTGTCTCCAATCTGGAAGACAATATTATATACCTTTTAAAAAAAAACACCTTTATTTCTATATCTTTTTTCCCTTCATCTTCCCTGCCCGCCACTTTTAAGATTTCACTCTCCTCCTTATCAAGAAAAATTATGCTCAGGAAATGTCACATGGCTCAGCTCCACAGAGATGTCTGCTTGCCTCACATGTCTCAGGGGACCTTGGGGCAAAAGAAAGTTACTTCTCCAAAAGTTAGAGAGGTAAAGGCTATGGATTCTGAGATTGTTGGTGTGCTTGATATGAAACCCAGGGTGGTCTGCAAGCATCAGTTGTCTGGAATTCCTTGCCCTTGGCCATTTTCCTTGCATCTTACCAGAAGCTGTGGTAGATACTGCTGATTCCTTTTGTCATTTAAATGGGAGTCTCCAGTGATAACCTCAGAAGTTAATTAATGTGAATGAAACCCTGTTAGGAGCATGAACCCAGCTCTACTTGCCACTATATTAATGAGAGAATTACATAAAGGCGACAAAAATTAGTACTATTTGAGATTTCAAATAAAGACTCTTTCTCTCCTCCTTTCTTCCTCATGCATGCACACACTCGGAGTACAAAACTGAAACAAGCTATTTGACTCATATTTCCTAGAAGCTGGAATTATAGATCACTTTTAAAGAATAAAACGCTCTAACTGTTGCTGTGCACACAATCTTCTGTGCCATAAACCTTCATGGCTTTCTGACTGTCCATTTATGGGTGCATTATCATTGTATGAGAGTGCATCAATATTATTGTGCAGCAGAGCAAATCAATATTCTACACAGCAATTTTAAAACTTGAAGCAGCTCAAACCAAAAATTATAGCTTTGAAACTGGGCTTTTTATTAGCACTGAATTTGGCAGAGGTATAGTAGACAGTCTGCTCTTGCCTTGGGCCAAATATAGGTGAGTTTGGGAAAAGGGTATTCAAATTATTATTTTTAAAAAGTGAAACGGTCTGTGTAGAAACAAGCAACCTTAAAGGTCCCTGGATTTAATAAATAAATAAATAAATAAATAAATAAATAAATAAATAAATAAATAAATAAATAAATAAATAAATAAATAAATTGAAAAGACCACTCTTGCTTATCTTGAAAGGGACTGGTTGGCCCCACCACCTATATATTTGAAAGAAATCCAGGCTGCAGAAGCTAAAATATTGATCCTCCAAAAAGACTTTTCAAAAGGGAAACACAACCATTCTGAGCATGCTCAGAACAAGCTTACCCACAAGAGCATTGCAAAGTAGCTGCACAGTTGCAGCTTTGTGGCACAGGAAGGGAGATTTTAGAGGACAATGAAAGGTTACAGAAACAGTCAAAATGTAGGTTTTCTTTGATGCATAAAAAAAACACAAAAAACCCCGCATGCTTTAAATACGTAATGGAGTGACAATGCAGTGAACAGAACATTTTGCCAAGTATTTCCAGGGAGTTTGCATACAATTTTGTAAAGCGTATTCAACATATTTCTGCATTATAAAAGCACAGAGCAACTGTGTTTGTCCCAGCCCTGAATGCTTTCCAGAAAACCTTCTCTCAGGATTCCTAAAACCGGTCTCCTGACAGAAGTCTTCAAAGGGGAAATGAGCTCTAGGTCTGGGACAATATAAACTGTTAACCCTGTCAGTCAGGACCCAATTAGCTGAGTCTCAGGAGCAGAGCTTTGTAACTCCTTCCTGGCTAATCAGTTATTGGTGTTGGCAAAGGGGTTCTGTGTCTGGTTGTAAAAATATTGTTTGAAGATATTTTAAAAAATAGATAATAAATATTCAGAAGCTAACCCATTTAGGGATGGTTCTACTCAATGTTATGTAGCAGAGCTTTGGTGCCTATATCCTGTCAGAGTTTCAACCATTCCGCCCATCCTGTCCCTATACAATTGTCTGGTAATCAAGAAAAAAATCCACAATGATGTTCTGTGCAATCAAGTTACTTTTGATGTGTTGTGATTTATATGAGTTTGTGAGCCCCGAAATATCCTATCATTAAAAGCTCTGTTCAGGCCCTGCAAACTAACAACATATCATTTTAAGTTGATTCCGCTTCCTCTCATCCCCACAAGCAACATTATCTTTTCCAATAAGTTTTGCTCCGGTCTTGCAAATTGGCAGCTGTGTTTTTCTTTATTGAGTCATTTTGTCTCATGTAATGTCTCAATATAATGTAATGTCTCTATTTCTACTGCCTTACTCCACTTTTCTCAGCAATATTGTGTTTTCTGGTCAGTTCTGCATTCTCATTAAATGTGTATATTAGAATAGCCTTAGTTTACTTTTTTTGTGGTAGCAGGAGTGCAGGACTTACTTGACTGAGCACCCACTTTTCTGCCTTTCTGTGGTATCTGTAAGGCTCTCCTCCAACACTGCATTGCAAATGAGTTTTATTTTTGTTTCTGTCTTTTTTCACTGTATTTCTTCCACATGGTATGGTTGATTTTGACCTTGGTTTCCAATGCCATTCTTTACTAACTCTTAACCCCCTTGTTTTTTATTTCAAAAGATGAGGGGACGTATTTTGTAAAACATGCAGGGGACATGTCTGTAGAGCAAGGGCTTGGATACTGGAAGATAGCTTTCTAGTCTGCATTCTGCCAAGCAGGTATGGCAGCATTTCAGAAGTTAGAGGTGTATATGTTTCTCTGTTGTATGTGTTGCACTTACTCACACTTTTGCTTCACCATTTCATAAAGTCCAAAAAAGGCCTTCAAACATTTTTGGCACAGAGAGACTACATCAATATCCCATTAATTCTTCATTCTGCCCTCCCCCAGCAACCATTTTACAGACAAACGTGATCATCTTCTAGACAATTCTACATGAGAGTAGTTTCTGTTGGAATTTATGTATAGTGCATTTATAGTTAAACTTTCATTTTTAAAAGCCAGGAAATTCAGTTATTAAAAAATTCTTCAGTTTATGAATGTGGGATACTGTGCTTCTGTATTCATGATTCAAACTGCTACAAAATGGCCCAGTATTGCTACACAATATTGTGCTCATGTTGCCAGCGAAAAAAATGAATGCTAGCCTTTACATAGCAAAGGGAAGTCTGAATGTTGATAACACCAAAGATGGTTTACAGGATGCCCTCTTGTGCCCACTACCATTCTCATTTGTCAAAAAATGGCTATGGTAATTCTTATGGGTAGTCTGCACAATTAACTTGTGAACCACCCAGAGAGTGCTTTAAACATTTTGGGGTGGTATATAAGCAGCACATTTTGCTTTGTGTTTGGTTGAGAAATGTTTAACTAATCAAAAAAGGGGTCAGCTTCTGGGATTTTCCTTGCTTGTTGTCACTTTGTGAATGGTAGTGAAATGTCTACAAGTAAGTAGTAGTCATCTAGGGAAAAGAAGCAGGCAACAATCATTTACAGAAAGTTCAAAATAAAATCAGTCTGCCTTATCCAATTACATATATTACCTACTCAAGCCCTGAATTCTGGAATTTATGCAGAGTTACGGTCTGAGAGTATCTCGGCCTTCAATTAGCTATTATTAGTAAAAGTATAAGGATATGTCACTGGAGACCAAGACGAAGATAATCCACACTCTTGTATTTCCAGTCACCATGTATGGGTGTGAAATCTGGACAGTTAAGAAAGCTGACAGGGGAAAAATGATTTGTTTGAAATGTTGGGTCCCTAGCTTTGCAGAGACCCTGGACTGCCATAAAAGCAAGTGGTCCTAGATCAAATCAAGCCTGAACTATCTCTGGAGGCAAAAATGATGAAACTGTGGCTGTCCTACTTTGGGCATATCATGATAAGGCAGGATTCTTTGGAAAAGCCAATAATGCTGGGAAAGGTTGATGACAGCAGGAAAAGAAGAAGACCAAATAGGAGATGCAATGACTCCCTAAAGGAAGCCACAGTCTTGAGCTGAGCAGAGCAGTTGAGGACAGGACATTTTGGAGACTGTTCATTGGTCTTGTTCCATTGATTGACACATACCATTTCTGATATGACTAGTCAAGCCATGAAATCAGAAAAATTACCTGGCAGCTGACCCTGCCATCTTTGCAGTCCTGAACATGAGTTTTAAAGAAGCTTACCAGTTCTAGATTCTCTAGCTATTATGTGAAATAAAAGTTGAGTGTGTGGTATATATATATATATTGGTTCAAGTCAGAATCACTGGCACATTGCCCAATGTACCAGATGCTCTTGAAGGTGTTGGTGAAATGCATCAGAATGTAGAGGTTCATCACACAGAGTCAGGGCCGGACTGGCCATCTGGCACTTCTGGCAAATGCCAGAAGGGCCGATGGTCAGAAGGGCCGGTTCCTGCCTTGGCTACCCGCTTCCCCCCCCCGCGAGGGGCTGCGGCGGGGCTGAGGGAGCCCGAGCCTCTTTGCGCGGGGCTGCGAGGAAGTCTCTCCCCCCCTCCTCTCTCTTTTCCTTCCTCGCCTCCTCAGGCTAAAGCTCTTGCTGTGCTCGCTGCTAATCACCCAGGCGCTGAGTTGGCTGTCGAGCTGCGGGGCGGGTTTGGTGCTAAAGGCTCCAGAGTCTGAGGCTGGCTTTTTTCCCCGCGCGACACACACACACTCGGCGGGCGGGCAGCTCCTCCTTCTCCGCCTTCCCCTCGCTGCGTCTTTCCAGCTGCACTACAGCTTTCTGGCTCCAGGAGTTGCTGCTCTGCCTGCTCTGCCCGCCTCCTCTTTTTTCTTTTTTTTTTTTACTTCCTCGCTCACCCACTCACACGCTTTCCTCTTCGCCAGGAGAGAGAGGCCGGGGAGCAGAACTGGAACGCTAGCACAGCATTGTGGGAGGTGCGGGACCTTTTAAAGCCGCAGTCCAGACAAACCTCATTCACACGTGCTCGTAACATCAGGTGGCCTTGGTCGCTTGAAGGGCTCGTTCACGCGTGTACGTAACGCGATCTCGGGCTTGTTTCCAAGAGCATGTTGCTCCCTCAAAGGCTGCATCTCTGGCACGGTTATGACTGCATCTATGAACGGGTCGTCACAGATGCAAGCTATACCTGGATATACTTTTATGTAGCGTTGCCTCTCTCTCTCTCTCTCTCTCTCAATCTCTCTGTCTCTCTCTCTCTCTCAACATATATTTCTGCTGATTCACAAATTGATTAACATGATATGAATTACCATCACAGCGACCCAATGTCAGACACGTTTGGTTCAATAGAAATACCCTTCATGTGATGAGGACTAGAACCTCAGCAGGAAGCAGTTTAGGCAGCAGCATGCAAACTGAGCATACCATGTGCATGTGGTTTGTGCAGTGTGCCCAGGTCTTCCTTCTACCAAAAGGTAATTACAGTAATTGCACACCTGTAGCCTGAATAAGAACTGCCTGCATCACATCGGGCTTTTATGGTAAATTGCAGTCCTTGATTCTACATTGACCCTACATTCAAGTGGTGGTGAAAGTGAAGAGTGCTTTCACACAGCTCCATTTCATGTGCCAGCTACATCTTTCCCTGAGTAGCCCTGCCTGGAGTACAATCATCCATATTTTACCTACCTCATATCTAGGCTACTACAATACGCTCTATACAGAGATACCCTTGAAGAATGTCTAGCAGCAGCTTTGGTTGATGCAATCCGAAAAAGCTAGGGTTCATGTCCATTGTGCCAATATGACACCAGTATTGAAAGACCCAAGCTGCTTGCAAAGTTTATTTCCACACCAAGTTTGCAGTGTTGGTTTTGAGATTTAAAGCCATAAATAGCTCTGGATTTGTTTAGCTATGGAACTGCCTGTCTCATTCATTGAAGGAATGACAGACAGGAGACATATTCATCAAAGAATTGAAGAACATGAAAAAAGTGCAATGCACAGAGCAAGTGCTGAAGCTTATTTTTTGAATGCCAGCAGTGCAGATATCAATCACTTACTTCATAGTAATCAAATGTCTGTACACAGAGAACAAGTCAGAAAAAGACGTCAAATATTGGAGTGTGTCATAGACATTGTGATAGTGATTGGGAAACGTGGACTTAGCTATCTAGGCAACAAATTTGAGGCTGCATACACATTGGAGGACCATTCACTTGATAATGGAAATTTTTTAGAGTTGGTCTTACTTCTTAGCAAGTATGATGTCTGCCTTAAAGAACATGTCAACAATTGCATAGCAAAAAGCAAGAAGTCACATTCAAGTGGAAAGGGCAGAGGATCATTAGTAACTTTGCTCTCCAAAACAACAATAAATAAAGTTGTCGAAACAATATGACAGTTAATTCAAGAGGCAGTGGCAAGCGGTGTTAGAGAAGCTGGGATGTTCTCAGTGCAAATTGACACAACTCAGGATATTACTTTTCAATGCTCAGTAATTGTTCGGTATGTGACAGACTGTATTCATGAGAAGCTCCTGGCAGTGGTCGATTGTGAGTCTTCATCAGGTGAATACTTTCTTACCTTACTAAGTCAAGTTCTGCAGTCATGTAAAATTGACACAAAAAATTGCACTGGTAGTTCTACTGATGGAGCAGCTAACATGCAAGGACAGTATAGAGGCTTCTCTACCTGGTTGTCCAGAAAATCTCCAGGCCAAATTCATGTTTGGTGTTATGCACATGTACTCAATTTAGTACTGGCTGACACCACAAAGATTGTGATTCCAAGTGCATCGTTATTTAATCTAATAAATGATGTTGGAATTTTTATTCGTGAGTCTTATCAACGAATGAATGTATGGCTAAATGTCAGTCAGGACCCACACCATCGAAGACTCTCTGTGATTGGGGAAACACGCTGGTGGTCCAAAGATGCAGCACTTAGAAAAATATTTGGATCATTTTCCCAACCTGATTCGGCTTTATATGTTGACCTTATTGTAACATTGGCAAAGATTGAAGAAAACTCAAGATCTAAGCCAGAAGTACGAATAAAGGCAAAAACTTACGTAGAATCACTGCTTAAATATGAGACCGTTCTCACAGCACATATATTTCTTCGGATTTTTGAGCTGACATCCCCGTTGTCAAAATATCTACAAACAAGTGGCTTAGATGTATTACAAGCTCATCACATGGTCACAGGGACACAGGAAAATCTCAAAAAGCTTGCCAGGGATTTTGAAGGGGTCAAGAACAGTGCAGATGATTTTATAAGATGGGCAAATGACAAACTACAAGAACTTGAAGATTGTGAACTTGAAGTACAGGCCACCTTGCCTCATAAAAGGTTAAGAAAGAAGAAAAGCATGGCTGGTGAATGTTCTCAAGATGAAGTAATATCTGATGCCATCATGGCATATAAGATACAAGTACACAATGTGATCCTTGATGTAATCACGGAGAGCATAACTCGACATTTTCTTGCTAGTGAAACACTGTATGCCGACTATGCATGCCTAGACCCTAGGAACTTTTCAAACATAAGAGAACAAGGGCTTCATATATCTGCAATGGAAGATTTAAGTAAAGTCTTGATCAAATTTAATGAGAATGCCACAGCTGAAAATTTGCGGTGTGAATTAACTAGTCTAGTTTGCATTGGGACAAATTGAAGACATCAGCGCTAGAAGAATACACTGTAAGGGTGTCAAGAGAAATGCCCATGGAAGATCTAAGTCAACAATTTGATGAAATGGAGCTGTTAAATAAGCCATGTGCAACATGTAAGAACTGTGCCATTTGTTGCTATCAAATTCTATGACGCTACAATTTATTAACAGATGCCTATAATGTGATAGGTCTAGCCTACAAATTCCTACTTGTGAGAGAAGCTTCTCCACCTTGAGGTTCATCAAGAATTGACTGAGGAATACTGTATCCCAGGACCATTTGGATTCATTCATGTTAATGGCTACAGAAAAAGAAATCCTCATGAGTCTTGATGTGGATGCCATCATCAACAGAGTTGCAGAGAGTAGTGAAGCCCTGCAAAGTCTTCTTATTCCTTGATAAC